>NC_087474.1:128651798-128972910 GCF_036417665.1 Passer domesticus | reverse complement strand
CAGGTTTTCATGGTTTATCTGCCTTTCTCTGTGGCCAGTAGGTAGAAGGAGAAAATTATTCTGGTTCCTAATGACTCAGCTACTTCAGGACTAATTTTTTACCTTCTCATCCTCTGCAAGCGATTTTATTTTGCTCATCTGAGTAATATTGTCTAAAAGAGAGTCTCAAAGATTCGTTTGAATTAACTTTTCAAAGCAGCCATCAGATAAGAGGTATGAGTGACCATTTTCACTTTCAAAATGATGTGTGGTCCAGCCCAAGGGGTTTCACTTTGAATGCTGGGTTGTGGATGCCCTCTTTAGGAGTCCAACCTTACTACAGTTGTTTATTTAGATGACTGCAAGGGCAGGATTATTCGTTCTCAATGCAGGTGTCTTCAGATCAGATGCCTTTATCTAAGCTAGTGTTCTACACTCCCATAATATTCAACATTGAGAGACCAGTTAAAAGAAGTGATTGTTGCACTAGAGGCAGCACTGGTGCAGCCTCAGTATGAGTATTGCCTGCAGCTTTGGGCTTGACAGCATGAGAAGGTTACAAAAAGTATTATAATGTTTTCAAAGCAAAGAAAAAGGATGAATGAACTAGAGGCTTTGACTTATGAAGAGCCTCTAAGGATATTGGGTTTGTTCACCTTGGAGGAAGCTTAGGGGAGACCTCATTGTTGTCTACAATGTCCTCATGATGGGAAGCAGAGAGGTATCTGGCGTCTGGTGGTGGGACTCAAGGGAATGTCTTAAAGCTGCTGCAGGGGAAGTTCATCTTGGATGTTTTTCACTGAGAAGGTGTTCACTTGAAGAGGCTCCCCACGAAAGTGGTCACAGCGCCAAGCTTGTTAGAGTGTTTGAACAGCACTCTTTTATCTAAGCTTTAACCTTTAGGTTGTCCTCTGTGGAGTCAGGAGTTGGACAGGATGATTCTTTTGATTCCCTTCCAGCTCAGGATATCCCATGATTTTATAACTCTAAGGCTGGCACTTTTAATGTATAGTGAATTTCAGCCTAAAGTAAATGGTTAAAACTGGTTGTCCTTCTACCCAAGAATTGTCTGTTTGTCTGCAATATTGATCAAAAGGAAGGTATTTTACATGTCTGCATTGCAGAGTCTCCAAGTCCAAATAGAAATATATTCATAGGGAGGTAGAGCTTATGCAAGATATTTGACTTCTTCCTTCAGTTCTCATACTTTTTTTTGTCTGGAGGTCCTCTTTTACCTACTCCTCATCTTGATAGTGGTTGGACAATATAGCAAAAATGTGCATCACTTCTTGACAGGATTTTCCATTTTTTGTAAAATATGCTTCAGCAGAATTCCAAGGAAAGGATTTGTGATCAGCTCACAGTTGGTTCAAATTAGGGTCTCACAGGTTAATCTGGGTAATGATATATGTGTTTATGATCTCATGTCTGAGTTATCAAAAATATAGACTATCTAGTTGAAAGGAGGGAAATCAAGACTGAAGAACTTAGAGAAGCATTTTTGGACAAGAGGATATAACCAGTATTGTCTAAAATATAAAGAAGCAGATAGATACATCTTAGATGTATCTAGATATAGATAGATGAAGATGGATATTTAGATGTAAAGTTACATCTAAAATGAAATTCTAAATTCTTGTTCATCTTTACTCCTGTTCATGTCTGGACCCCTATCTGAAAGACTGGGGTTTGGGTATTCTTAGTTTAAAAGACATAAGTTCAGTTTGATTTCTTGCTTGTTTCTTCTTTAATTTCATAGGCTGTAGCACTTATTGTTGTGTGAACACATTTATATTATACAAAAATAAATGCTTCCCATATACTGTGAAACATCCTCAGCCTCTTTCAGAAAAAAAATTTGTATTTTATGGCAGATATCTATGAGGGTAACAGAGCACTTGAAGAGGTTTCCCAGACAGGTTGTGCAGTCTCTTTCTCTAGAGATATTCAAAACCCTCTGGACACAATCCTGAGTGACAGGCTCTAGGCTACCCTGCTTGATGACCTTCAGAGTTCCTTTCAACCTTTCTGATTTTGTGATTCTGTGATTCTGTGATGGAATACAATTCTAAACAAGTTTTGGCAGCTCACATTTTAAGTCACAGCTTAACACCTATCTGGTGGATTGAGCTCAATGTTTAGGCATGTATATTGGGTTTGTACTATGTCAATTTTTTGTTCAGTCTTTTTGATTGTAAGTATTTGACAGAAAATTTTTCATCACTTGTAGTAACTTAGAGAAGACAGTCTTTTACTGGCTTAATACATCTTTTTGTTTTCCTTGTTAGAGTATTTGATTTATTTACTCTACAGACCATTTTGGAAAATGAAAATTGTTAAACGGCAAATATGAAAGCTTGAGGGAACTTGTGGAAAATGTTTTTTTTCTTGCAATCTTCCAAGTGCAATATATTTCTACCAGAAATTGTGGTTATGACTCTGCATCGTTTCTGTATTTTTCAGTCACAGCACACATTGTTCAGCACTGTGCTCTAAACAGGGAGATACAATTTCCTTCTTACACCATCTGCCTCTCTCATTGTTTTATTGTAATGAAATAAAAGTTCCTACTTTCAACATATATAATTGCCCCTTAAAAGTTTATTTGTCCCAAAATTAGATAAGCAGCATGCTTGTCCAGGGAAGAGACATGCTTTACTCTCAATGAGATACAGGTCCATGCAAAAGCAATCTGGGTATTTTTGTGTTTATACTTTCTGTTTCTCTCTATTAAAAAACCCCAACTGTCTTTTTTTCAGCAGCAGAGTACATGAATGAAAAGGAGATACTTGTTTAAATTCTGAGGGACAGAAGTTTTTACAATAAATTACATGTGAACTTGATACCATTAGAACAGGTATAAAGAACAGAATTTCTGTGTATATACAGACTTAATTATGATTCTTTTGTGACTGACTGATGCAGTGAATGTGCAATAACTATTTTGCTGTTTATGGAGATTTGAAATGGACATGACACAACAAGAATTTATGCGCTGTTGGATATTTTCCCTCTTACTCTTTAATGACTGGTTCAGTATTTAATTGATAAAATACTGTTATTTTTAAGAATGTTGCATGACAATGAAAAATTTAAGAGGGAACTGGTTAAATGAGATACGCAGATATCAGCTCCTCCTTACTTCAGGGATGACTGGTCATGTCTTTGACACAAAGCTCTTCTTGCATGCTTTCAGTTACTTTTCCTACAAAGCCCTTAAGAATTTACTGATTCCTTTGCTGAATCAGGCCCCCAATCTGTCCTTATCCCATCATATTCCCAGACTTGGGAGAAGTTAATTTGTATATCAAATATAACATTTTTGCACATAAAACCAGATCTTTGCAGGTACTTTTATACCACTGTGAATTTTCTTTGAAACAGGAAAATTCTTTCCAGGAGACTTTTTTTCCTTGAGACAATTATTTCTAATAGCTAGTGGTCTGAAGAATATGTAATTCATCAAAATTATCCACCCTGTTCCCTTACAATTTCTTTCTGTTACTTGATACCCCTAGCTCCTGCTGTAGGAATCTTTCCTCTGAGTTCCTCTCTCACTGATTCTTCTCCTCTTTGTCATTCCCTGGTCTGCAACTTCTTCTTTCTTGGGTCTTGGCCAGCTTGCTCCCCTATGATCTTCTACTTTCATCTTCATCCCAGACTGACTCTGACTGCAGATCCACTGACAGCTATTAAATATACAGCAATGCAAATCAAGCCCCATGAGGAAAGCCAGCTAATTATGAACTGACTCCCTTGCTGGTACCAAGACTCAGTTTCTCTCATCAATCATCCCCAGCACTCTCCTGGTTATTAACTCCTCTTCTGTGTAGTGACTCTCCTCCATGCCCTCTTTGCACACTCTTCCTTTAACCTCTTGTTAATTTGCTGAAATCTTCCTTTTGAACATTGGCAGATTCATGGATCCACTATTATTTTGAGCCAAAATGGGGAAGTTCAGCTTGATTTACCTTCAGTCTTCTTTGGCCTGTTTTAAATTGAATGCTGCACACTGCTTTCTCTGTAGTTTCTCACTTTGATGTTAAATCTTCCAGTCATTTGGAGATTTTTCCCTTGTATTCCAGTATTGTGAACTTTCTTCTACATTTCAGGGCATTTGTAAGCTTGTTTCTTCTTCCCCATGTGTCTTCTGATTTTGGCTAAACCGGTGTTTCATTCTGTTACTTTGTCTATTTTTTTCCATCAGTCCAGGCTCCCCAGGGCAGAAGTTTGTTTCTGTTGTCTAACGAGGGGTCACACTCACCTAGAGCACAAACGCGAACCAAAAGGGCTCAGTTTGTACTAGGCTGAGCCAAAGGCAGCTGCTGATGAGACCTCTTGGCAAATTTCCCCCAACACAGCAGTATACTGAAGCCAGGATCTGCAGCTCTGTGGCTGCCAGGAGCCTGTCAGCTCTCACCAGGGCAGATGTGCAGCCCTGGGTGACCCGTGAAGGCCGTCCCAGTGACACCAGGGTTTCAGTGCCTGTAGATCCAGGCTGGGCACGCTGTGATATGTGCAGGTGTTCCACCTGCTGCAGGAGCACTGGAGAATCCCACAGCCCCACAGGGGTTTCCTGAGCTGCTCACCAAAGTGTGACACATGGGCCCTGCACCTGGCTTCCCTCCGACACAGTTTTGCCTGTTCAGCAGTAAAAATAAAATGGACCGTTCCAGTAATGGCACAGCCTGGAATGAACTACCTGGGAATTAAACATCACATTCATTTATTTAGGAAAGTATACTCTAAGTTTTAACTCCCTGGGAAACTGAGAAGTTGGTTTTTGTTTCCATCATAAGCAAAATGGTATTATGCAAAACTTGTACCCAACAGATGAATCCCTTTTTGCATCACTTTGATTGCCACTCCAAGTGTCATCACTGCATCTCTACTGTGTGTATTACAGTGTTGTAAAGTCATTGCATTTTCATTCCAAGAGTTGTGCCAAAGACCATATGGTTTTTTTATCTTTTCCACAATCTTCTTTTTTTGTCTTTGTTCAGTGCAAGAATCAGATATCGTGACATTGATGGGTATTTATTGATGGCTGATGAATTCTGCTTGATATTATTATACAGTTGCTAATATACAAATTGTGTTAATGCTGGTAACAGTGTACAGCTTTTGATAAATTCTTTGTCAGACCAAGGGATAAGAACTAGGTCATTAAATCCTGAAAATCAACAATAAAAAAATTCAAGAAAATAACTCTCATGCTGAATTTTCTCTCATTAGTCATTAGATATGTCAGTTGCTACCTTTAAGTTCGCTATTATCAAAGACAACCTCATAAAAGGTGAGATCTGGGCAGGGAATAGTCTGAGGGTATTTCACACAACAATGGGTGAGCATTTCTGTGGCAGCAACTTCAGCTTAGTTGTACTCAAGTTTAGCAGATTGCCAAGAAAATGAGCTATGGGTTGTACTATTTATCCTTGTGAATGCTGATCCTGGACAATACAAAAGGCTTCTCATTTACCTATTTAGTGTTATGGAAAAATGAGGGACATGAGACAGGGAAATTAGGTTCCGAATCTATTATTTTTGCTTAAATGTGTATAAATTGAATGTGTCTGCAGCTGCCAAAGCTGGATTGCAGTGTATTCACAGGACATATTCAAAGAGTAGATTAAGTATATAAAATCAGGATAAAAGAACCACTGAAACTGTATTTGTAAAAAAGGCTTGCCTTTATTTCAATACTTTTCCTTATTTTCTGCATTAGGATGGAAATGAGAACCATCTAATGTTGAAAACAATCTTGACAGCTAGTTTTAATACAGCATGTGGAATGTGTATTTTCTTAAGTGCATTTCCTGGGATAAGAAGCTCTTATTTCCCAGTCACAAAAATCTACCTCTGTATTGTATGAGGCCAAGTTACACAATGACCTTAATTACCTTAATCAATAAAGCACAAATAAGACTACTCTTAATATTTGATGCTTACATCACTAATGTAAGCAAAAAAGCACAGAGGAAAAGAAAATTATGCAATATAACAAAGAAAATGGAAGACAGGAATGCAGCACACAAGGATTATGCAAAAGCAGAACTAAGGAAAATTAAATAGCCCATGATTTCTCACTCTCTCTTCCCATCCCTTCATCTCCTTTTAAAAACCAGGAACAAATCAATACCTGTCTTCCTTTCTACCTGGCAGAAAGTCAGTTCTCTTTCTTAATTTTCATTGTGAGAAAAACTGAGCAACTAAGGAGAGAGATAAAGGAAAACAACAGACTCAAAGCATTCACATCTTTTGTCAGAAGGACAGAAGAAAGAAACAGCATAATTGTGTGTATCTAAGATAAACATTAAACTTACTTCATTTACAACACTTCTCAAGCTCTGCAGGAAGTTCTTGGGCTCAGTGCTCAGGTTCTTGGGGGACTGAAAACCCAGAGCCATTCTGGTTGCTAAAAGCCTGCAAACTCCAGCCTTATATGGCTCTGTGTAATGCTTGAACATTCCCTGCTGGGATTTTTTCTTCGTTCCCATTTCACATGTATACATCACAAAAAATAGAAAAATAGGATATCATTAGTTTTGGCATCACTGGAAAGAGTTTTAATAGGGCTGCATGTCTTGCAGAAAGCAGCCAAAAACTACAGGGAATCTTACTAGAGAAACTAACTCATGTTAGATAATTAACATGGGCCCACAGAAGCCTGTAGAGAGATTGCTACTGACTGCAGCTTCAGAAAAACCCCAGCTGGCTCAGAGTGGAAATGAATTAATCTGTGTTTTTCTTGGTTCACTTCTCATGCTCAGTCATGGCCTCCCATTGGTTTACAAGTTAGCTCTGGAAACTTCCCATTCCACCATTGTTTTGGAAAGTTTTGGGTTTGCTGTGGAGTATTTAAGAACTTTGTGTCCTTGGCAATGTTTTTCAAGTGACAGAGGCATGTCACAGAGTTGTGCCTCTTCAAAAGTCACTTGTACACAAAGTGAACCAGGATTATACATATAATCACACATTTAATCTCCATGAGTTTGTCTCATAGCAATGTACTAGATGACTGCTTTGAACATGATCTAGCTTTTTTTTTAACTAAAGCTTAAAAATCTGAGACAAAAATATCTACCAAATAGTTTCTACAATTCCTATATTTATCAGCTTTGATCCAGAATTATTTTTCATTATAACATGAATACATGATCTGGGTCTTTAAATAGAAAAAAAAAAAAGAAATAAAGAAAGAAAACCCAACATCAAGGTTATCAAAACAATCCTTTTAAGGAAGTTTGCCTAATTTCACTTAGGAAATCAGTAGCCTTTATAGTTTAAAACTGTGATCTTCCTAATATCTTACAAACAGTCAACATAGGAGGAAAAATCTGTCCATGAAAAAAAAATCTTGTAGAATTTAGATAACTATTAACAAAATAAAATCTTCATAGTGATGAAAGCATTAAGCTTATTTGTCATAGAAAAGACAAACTGGGAATATACAATTCTGTCAGCAATTATTGAAGCGTTCAGTATTCCCCAAAAGAAATTCACTGCACTGTTATAGAGACTAAATAACATTTCAAAGTGGTTTTAATTGGATTTTGTACTTAACCTTTTCTGTGACCACTTCTTTGTAAATCCCTTTTATTTCCTGTTACCATGCTGTGTTACTGCTTTCTTATAAATGAGACTAAGTAAACCAGCTGTGCTGAATATGTGTGTGATTAGGGAATAGTTTACTATGAATTATGGATTTGTTAAAGGAAAGTGATTTGTACCTGTTCCAGTGTATGAAGCAAGGATTTAAAACCTTCCCTTTAACCAGGTTTTGCCACTTCATGAACTTTCAGCCTATAGAAAATGCAGGGCTGATTCTAGGGTGGGGTTTCATTTATGCAATCTTTGTTCCTGAATCAATGCTTTATTCTAAAAGGCTTATTTACAAAGATTTATGCTTGTATCTCAATTCTGCCGTGTATCTGTTTCATCAAGAAATTCCTAAATAACTCTGCAGAAATTCAGACATTAATACAGATACAGAGCACTGCATTAGAGAGTTCTGCTTATCTTCTTGCTTAGTACCATGGTGCTGTTTCCATGTGAATCCTAGATGCACGAAATTTCCTAATTTCTTCACTGCTCTCATTTCCATTCAAAGCATTCAGCCCCAAAACCCACAGCTTTCCCTGTGCTCTGCCAGTTTGGGTAATCAGAAAAACACAATTCTGGATACACTCAGGTAAAATACTGTTGCTAAAATATATATTTACTATCTACCATAAAATTTTCAGTCAAGCTATTACTCATGTTTACCCCACCTAAATTTTGCTTCTTCTAGACAAACATTGATTCCTACAAGTCTGAGGACTATTATTTTTCATTCATTCATTTATTTATTTATTAGAAGAACCACTTGAATTTAGTCTTTCATATTGGATGCCAGCTCAAAACTCTAACTCTGAAATTCAATAGTAGCTTAGCATGAAGTTTTTGGTTTTTTTAATTGGCTTAGTCCGCACTCACCTTTCATCAGTGATGGAAACAAGGGGATTTACAATGCACCCAAAGGCTAGCAGAGAAGAATTACTAAGATGGAAGATGCCTCACAGCAAACTGCACCAGCAGTTCCCTCTTAAAGACCTTCAGCTTCATGAGCCTGCATCATCAGGAGAGATATGCTTCACCACCAAGGGAGGAGATGTCAAGATTTCTATAAAATTCAAGTTCCACCTGGATGCTAGAGAAAAGCCAAAGCTATCAATAGCAGACAGTCACAACATCCTTATTTACCAAACAGGCTGCAACATTCCAAACTATTCTGAGAACAATGCTGAATTTCAAGTGTCTGGCACCAACAAAAGCCTGCAGTGAAAACTGTGTGGAGAATCCTGTTAGGGAGAGCAGCTGTCCCTTGGGAGCAGGAGTTTTCCAACACTGGGTGGAGTGTGCCATGGCTGCAGCTCATACCTGGCTTCCTGCAGCACCCTGCCCCAGACTCTGGTCCAGTGGTGTCTGCAGTCACTCTGGAGTAGTGCTGACTTACCTTCCTCTCCTGATAATTCCACCTGGGCATTATTTATATTTTAGTTCTCATTCAGTCTAGCTGACTCTTGCTTAGTTCATCCAGGAAGGAGTAGTTTGCTCTACTACTGTAGGCACAGTCAGTCAAACACGTAAATTCTTTACTGTGGGGATGGTGAGACACAGGAACAGCTTGTCCAGGGAAGCTGTACATATCCCACTCCTGGAAGCGTTCAAGGCCAGCTTGGATGGGACTTTGAGCAACCTGGTCTAGCAAGTGTCCCTGCCCACGGCAAGGAGATTGGAACTATGTGATCTTTAAGGTCCCTTCCAACCCAAATTATTCTGTGATTCTATGGTGATGGACATAGAGAGGCAGAGAATACCAGCAAACTAATCCTCTGCAAACTGACTCTTCTTGAACCCTTTGGAAGGACCATGAAAAAACCAACCAAAGCAATGGGCAAAACAGGTCGTTACATAAAAGAGATCCATGGGTCCATATAGTTTGAAATATATGAATTTATTTTCTTTTTTTCAGTTCAACTTATCAAGACAAAAACTCAACATTTCCTTGAAAAGAAGAAAATAACCTGCACATACTTTTAGAAATATGCTCACTGATACAGACCCATTGTGACTGAAATGGATGTAAAGTCAGTTATTAAATAAGCATCCTCAATCCCAAACTATTTCTTAGGGCATGATGTGGCTGAATCATTCAATTTTGTTCAGCTTGGTTGGAAAGAGGCCTTAGGCTATGTCTATTTTAGTAAATTAAACATTCTAGTGAATTAATAGCTTTAGAAAATCTTCCCAAGAAGTCAAACTCAACAGATTGTGCAGTTAAGGGGTTACAGGAATGATTGTAGTCTGGACCAAAGATCATTCCCTCAAACAACTCCCCAGCATCACTTGGGAAAATTTGCAGGTCATGGGCACTTCCTGGTAGGCAGCTGCATAAGACTGGCCTGTTTTGAAGAATGAGAGGGTTTAATAGCATGGACACAGGTTCTGTGCTAGTTGGCTTCACAGAAAGAACAATTTTTGTGTAATTCTATATGATAATTAATGTCTTACAATTTTTTGCTCTTGAAAACATCTAAATCATTGAAATGCAGATGACCTGACAGGGGTGTGATGTCTTCAACAAGTCCATTCCAAGTGACAGCTCAGATCTCTCCTCTTATCTCTGTCCACCTGTGGCAGCAGGAGTGCCAAGTGGAGACTTGTGTATTTCCCCACAGAACATTCAGTTCCTGGCCTCCTCATTTAATACCAGGAGTGGATTCCAACTTGTGACAGTTCAGAAGTCCATTTTCCCCCCGACAAGTCCATAACTGAAAAACCTGATGTGTTAATATCATATCTTGTTTAGTCAAAAGATGTTTTCTGTTAATGCTTGGCAAGGGTTTCAAGGTGTCTGGGTGC
The DNA here is from genome assembly GCF_036417665.1 of Passer domesticus. NCBI lineage: Eukaryota > Metazoa > Chordata > Aves > Passeriformes > Passeridae > Passer > Passer domesticus. Next base: position 128,962,527 of record NC_087474.1, on the reverse strand, counting down.
CTGAGCTGCCCTCTACCTGCAGTGGGAAGACCCCAGGAGTCCTTCCTGCAGTTGCTCAGCTGTTCCTGGCTTAGCTCCTGTAGGTCCCGTTTCAAGTCAGTCTTTTCCCAGCTACTGTTTCCTGGAATCCCTGCGGCGGCAGCAGCTGTTCACGTCTCTTGGTCTCCCTTTTCTGGGAGAGGTTTGTCCTTCTCACCAGCTGCCCTCTCCCGTTCCCTGAGCCATTCAATCCCAGCCCCGCACCCTTATCTCTTCCCAATTGCTCCTGCAACCACTTCCCAAGCCCAGCCACTTTCCCTCCACAGCCAGTCAGGAGGGAGTCAGCTCTGCCTTTGTAGCTCACTCACCTCCTTTGGAGCACCAACATCTCCCCGCCTGTGCAGAGAAGGATCCCCAGTCATACCTCTGCATGAGCTTGTCCAACATTACACACTTGTCTAAAGCATTTTGTTTCAGCAGAAAATCCAACTGAGAGAAAGGACAGCTATGTGAGAAATGTTGAAAAGTAATTTATCTCTTTTGCATAGAAATTCAAGTTAAAAATGCAGTTTTGCTGATCTAAAACCTCTCAGGGGAAATATAAACTGCTCTAATAAGAAATACACCCATTTTGGCTTGCAGTATTCTGCATGCAATCTGAAATCAGAAGTGTTAATTTTCATAATTTTTCATAATTTTTAATTACAGCATAATTATACAGACTCTGTGAAACTGTTATGTTGCAATAAGACACCTCTTGCAAACTCTGTAAAAAAAAAATCCAGTGAACTTAGTAGAGTAATCTACAGAAGCAAAGACATGGGGAATATCTGATAAAATTGTTTTTAGAAAACAAAAAATATGTTATCCAAGACAGAATTTTTTGCCTACAGCTATTTCAAGAGAGAGTTATAGTTTTATCTGAAACAACCCTTTTTAATATGACATGTTTAATTCCATTTGAATAACTTTTTTTTTTTTCATTTGAGGCATTTGTTTATTTCAAATTTTGCTCCATTTTGGAATATGTTTTGCTGTAGTGATTTTTAACTTCAATAAATTGATCATATTATTTGCCAGTTAACCTTTCTGCAAAGGCACAGCACCAGGTTTCATAATACTGTCCTCCAATACGAGAAAAAACAAACTGCATGCAGATCTGAAGTAAATATTAATTCATTAAGTTATGTTTGCTAAACTCTGGATTTAAAAAAAAAAAGAGTCTGTATGCAATAAGGAACATTTACATCCCCTTCATAGGTAAATTTTTAGAAGAGGTACAACTTCCTTCTAAGGGCCATTTATAATTGAGAGATTCCTGAAATTAAACAGTTAGATGCAATAACATTTGTTCAAAGTTGAGAAAGAAATGGCAATTTGCCACATTCTTAAGATCATGTAATTGAGTGAAATCTGGAATTTAATACCTCAGCAGATGACAAGTTCAAGGATGACCCTGTTTTACAAAAGCCCAGTTGGAACGCATAAAGCCATCTGATTTTGAGTTTTCATGTGAAACATTTTAGAGCAGCAGGATTAATGAATGTATGAGAATGTGTCCTTGGATTAGAATGCATTCCTTTAGAATGAGAATAAGAAATATGAGAAATATTAAAAAGAAAACAAATGCAGCATTGTTAATTTCTTGCTATGTGACTGAAACACTTGTAACTAAGTGTCTATAATATGACTTCAGTAGTGGCTCATTTTCTCACAATGCACCTGCATGTCTTGGAAACAGTTGTAAACAGTACATGATTCTGCTAAGAGACAGAGCCCATAAACTGCCATTAAACTCTGCTTAGTCTTCTGTAAGTGCTGGTAGATTCCTCTTCTGGAACTAACAAGATAATAAATATAAGTCTTCTCACGTTTCTAGTTTAGACCACAGCATTTTCTATCTAAGAAGAGACCTTTGTAAGGAGATGAAAAATATCATTTAAAGGCATGTGGGATAGTCACGAAACTGTGTATTTAGGGAAAAAAAATTGGAACTTAGGGTTAAATGAACACCAGCATTACATCTGCCCCACAGATCTTTATCTCCACCTTACATACCGTAGTTCAGCTAATATAATACCTGATAAGCACAGGGGTTGGTGAAAAATATTTTAAATCACTACTACATCTATTCAAACAAAAACAAAACAAAAAAAAAAAGAAGAAAGAAAAATAAAAGAAGCAAAAGGAAAAAAAATTTAAGCCAAAGCAAAATTTTCTGAATTGTGAACTTAAGTTCACAGTTTGCTTCAAAGTGTCCCAGCTGTTCTATTAGATAATTCCTTGGCTAAAGATCACTCTGTTAATAAGAATGAAAAAGTTCACACTCTCTAATGACAAAGCATAACTACTGAAGAAAGTGAATTATTGCAAGCATTCAAGATGCCCATGACGCTAACTTTTTCCCATTACTCTATCTGTATCCTGAGCCAGAAAACAAAGCATAACATGTTGTTGGGTTCAGTATTTTAGCAGTTTATATAAAAAAGAGGGCAGAGTCCAAAGTAACAGCAAAAAAACTTCTGCTGATTCCAGAAAATAGATGCTCTCTAAAGAGTGTAGGGCTGGACACTACATTCCTGTAAAACTTGCAAGATGTATTTACTGCCTTTTGTAACTTGCATAGGTCTGACTCTTCTGGAGTCTTTTCACTAAAGCATATTTCACTTTACTAAAATACTCTATCAAATGGGAAACATCCCAGCTCTCAAAATTCACTTCTTTGGAAAGACACTACAAACACCTACATAGGGGAAAGCACAGGAGGAGTTATGGCATCATTGGCGGTCCATGACAAAAACACAGGTGGGTGTGTTGATAAACATGTTCAAGCTGCAGCTGCTGCTGGTTCTGATGGGAAAAATGCTCTTCTGGGGATTAGGAATATACTGTAATCATGCCAGCCAAAACATGCATGACAGTTGAAAAGGAAAAGAGAGCAGCTATATAAATGGCTGTGGTAACCTAAGTGCTTTCTTTTAAGTTTGCAAAAGAAATACTTTCTTCAAGATTCCTGTCTCTTTTTCCTACTGCTAATGTCTTCATAAGAGCATGAAGAATAATTATGGTAAATTGCAAATTATTTTTTAGTAACTTGCTGGAAAATTATTTTAGCCCTGCTGGGATTTAATTCATAAAGTAGCCTGAACTCCTGCAGAGCAGAAAACAGGTACCCCTTTTTCCCTTAGATTACTCAGGGAGCAAGGGGTGCTCATCCTGAGAAAGGACACCAGAGTCTATTCTGGGGCAATGAGAGATGAAGCATGCACTTGTTATTCTTTTACCACAGAAGACATTTCATACCACATATGATATGCATGGCTGACATAGAGTAATACTATATCTACATTTGTCAGGCAGACAGAAGAGTTGATGTGTCCTTTTCCAAGGCAGATGTTTTCCAGATATGCTATTGTCAGTCATTAAGATAGTAAGATTTGTTTGAGTTATGGTATGGTAAATACTATATATGCCAGCTCATCCGTAAAATACTACGGATTTCTTAGATAATTCTCCTTTTGGCCAGCTTTAATCATTTCAGTATGACTAGTTTCCTTATGAACTCAGCACAACATTTATGCATATCAGGGGCAGTATAAGTACTACATGAGAAACAAACGGACTGGAATTTTTATGGAGTTTTTGAGTAAATGTATTTATTCTCTCCTGTTCCCGATCATAGTCCTTCACTTATGTCAGAAGAAATGGAGAAAGCTGTGATTTTTTAACACCTTAATTACATTATCAGCAAGGATGAAATGGTACAATTAATCCAAATATATTGTACAGTCTAACACAGCGTGCTTTCTTTTGCTGTCTTTGCCACAATAATGACTGCAGAACCATCTTAGTGGCTTCTTTTTTATTATTTGATTTTATTTTGGGAATGTCGACTCTGTTTCTGGATAGATCCTCCAGTTTGCTAGGTTGGTGCAAACATGTTTCTGCTCCGCAGAAATGTAAAATTGCTGTTCTTTATGATGGCTCTGTTATGCCAAATGAGGCAAAACTCAATTTTCCAAACCACATCATTGAATTTACAACCTCTGTGCTGCATCTAGAGTGCAAACAGATAAAAGTGGTTATCACCCCTGGGCCTAAGGAAGGCTTGGAGAGCTGGAACACACCCAGTCTTCAGCATAGTTCTGTAGCCTCAGCTCTGAAACTGCACAACAGGATAATGTGTGCATATTGCTGGAATGAATTTAAATTCTTTTTTTGTTTTTTCCAGAGGAAGGTTAAAGGATTCAGTCTGTATCAGGGCTGGACAGAATATTAAAGCTGCAAGTGTGTAACAACCTGTCATAGATAAAGAAATGTGGAATTATATCCAGCACCCCAGGCTGAATGCATTTGCTTCCATCCAAGCTGGGGAGTTGACACTTGGGACAATTTCAAGGAGTGATTCAAGGCTTTCTGCTCCAAATGCAGCTCCTTCTGCGGGACAGTAGTGCATGACTATGAAGAAGCTGAATTGCCAGCATTCTCCTGGAAAAGTGTGAGGGGCAGCTACGGAATATCTCCCTCCCTGCTTCCTCCCTCCCTTTCATCCTGTAGGAGATAACTAGTGGCTCAGGAGACTGCCTGAGTTGGCCTCCCTGTCTTGATATTTCCCTGTTGTCAGTCTTTTTCTGAAATGGCTGTCCCCCTATTGAAGGGAAGGGCGATCCTTTGTCTGGCAGGTTTTGTAGATGTTTCTAGATTAGATCATATTCAGACAGAGCTTACTGCACAAAATATGGGGTGCTGTCCATCTCTTCTGAAAATTAAGTGCTTCCAGTGAAGTTACCTCTGCAGGCACCCACTATATTCACTCAGTCACCATCAGATCTTTGTAGAATCAATGAAGACAATACAGCCATTCAAGTGCCAGTCAGTTTGCCTATTTTAGCTGCATGTTTTAGGAGGGAATTAGTCATCTGAATGCAAGGCAACTTTTCTGGGGCATATTAAACCTTGCAAGGCAAGGTTTAATATGCCCTAGAAAAAGTTGAAAGGACCATAAACTACCTTCTGGTTCACTGCTTCTCCCTTTAATTAGTTCTTCAGAGGTCTTGAATATGTTCCTTCTTCCAGTGGTTTTTGCTCTTTCTTTTCTGCTTCCAGAGCTTCTGTCCCTTAGTCATTAGGAAGACTATCAGCCTTCCTAAAAATTGTCCTTGAGCCCTCCTACCTTAGAGCAATTGCTCCCAACCCCCCACGTATTCATTATTTCTCTCCCCTTTCCGGATGTTCCAGAGCTCTGTTTTTCACCAGGTCTTCCAACTGCATTTGAGCAGACATTCAGATGGTCCTGCTACCCCTGCAGTGTCAACAGTTAAAAAAATAAAATCTCCTCCTCACTATTTCTGAGACTGGGCTCTTTATAATGACATGAAGTACCCCAGAGGCTTCAAATAGTTCCTGGAATTCCTCTTCCACTGAAGACTGGGTTTCTTGACTCAGCTTCAGCCTTAATGAAGGCACACTTCGTTGTCCTTTTTCATGATAAAATGAGTATTCTATATATGATCATGGACTGTTCACACAGTGTTTTTAGCTCTGCTAATCTAGTTGAGAATTGCCTTCCCAGTTTTGTCTCAATGCAATGTATCTTGCTGGATACATTTTTTTGACAAACAGAAAGAAAAACTTGTCAAAGTAGTCAAGAACCATTTACTGAGTATTGCTAAGTAGATTTGTGCTCATTCATAGCCATGTCTTTAAGCTAATTAGGCAACTTGTGCTTCATTTCATGTGGCTCACCCCATGAGAGGGAACAGCACCTTCCGCCATTTTCCAGGCAGCAGAGGCTCATCCTCCCTAAATTCTGTCAGGGAAAGAAATTTGTTAGTGCCTTTTTGTGGGTGTTTTGTTAATTTTTGTCATTGGTCGGTTGATTTTTTTTTATTAGCTCTTGTTCTCCTCAGTAAAAGCTTTTGGGCAGTCTTTACCTTGCTCTGTTTTAGTAATAAATGAATTTTTTTACATGATCATCTGATATTACACTCTTCTCTAGAACTACACTTTCATACACTGTCATGGAAGAAATACTGAGCTAGATCATCTTCCTCCAGTTACTGGGTCGAACCCATGAGAGCACTTGTATGGTCTGGCCATATGCAAATCTTGAAGCAGCATCAAAGGAAAAATATAAAAAATCAGTTGGTTAGAGTTGTTGCTATAATATTTTTGTCCTCCTGGACAACCAGCAAATACGTGGTTTTGCAGCCCTTGATGACTTGATGTTCTCCAGGGGGACCACTGAATCTACTTGTGAAGAGGAGCTCAGTTTGTCAGCAAACCAGGTCTTTGTGAGAAACCACATTTGTGACTCATAGGCTCTCCTATACTCTCTCTCATTCATGAGCAGATGAATCCCCACAAAAAATGTGTGATACAAGTAGGGCTTCAAAATCTGCAGCACAAATTATTTGTAAGTTTCTATTTAGAAAATCACTTTCTAATGCAACAGCTCTGACTGAGGTGCCCTGGCCAGCTGGAATCCATGAAGTGTTTGCAGGACATTTTTTAATGTAGTCATCTTGTTCTGTACTGTGGGTGAATTTTATTATGTGGCCATTCTCACTACTTTGTGAATGAATTTCTGGAATCTCTCTCTAATTTTTGCTTCACAGGAACTTCAGTAATAAAAGTTTCTGCACAACACATGTTCAAACTGATTGTAGCTCTTTTAATATATAAATATATGCGTCTAATTTGTTAGGAATGCTGTACATAACAGATTAAAATATGTTTATTTTCACATGTATATATTTACAAGTGCAATAATCAAGAAGCAAAAGTAACAAAATTTGGTGAAAAGAAGTTGGGTTAATGAAGACTCAAAATCATACACTTACTGTAACTTACAATATTCAAGTCTGAAAACAAAATCTAAGCTTAGTTATCACAGTAGTCTTTCTTCCCCACCCTTGTTGCCACAACACACATCTGGCAGACAGGTGTATGTTCTCAAAATCTGGGTTTTCTCAACATGACTCAGATCAAACTCTAAGGATTTTTAATCACTGTCAGTGTAGTCAGGCTCCATATTATTCTCAATAAAAAATGTTAATCTTATTATCTGATATTTGTTTTTCAGGTCATCTTTGAAGAGTGTTCCATACACTGAACTTAGGCAATGCCTCTGCTTCCTGCTGCATCAATAACATATCTTCAGAGTAAACACTAGATGGTGGAAAAGTCAAGTGCAGATAAGGAAGTATTACAGATGCCCAAGCACTTTAGCTTCCCTCTACATTATTTATTTAGCTATTTGCCAAATTAAATTATCATGATAATAGATTTTGCATGCAAAGTTACCACCTGACTATTCTGCTTTCTCCCACAAACTCTTGCTGCTACTTTCATGTACTCTTCAGTGTTAGGTATGATACAGAGTAAGGATTTATTACTAATTTTCATAATCAGGACATAATTTCTAGGTTGTATACAATTCTAGCAGACACAAGGAGGAATAGCTTTAGGAGGAATAGCTCATTCTTGTAGAAAAAAAACATATTCTGCTTGCAGGAGAAATCACTGAAATTCAAATTACTTGAATTTCCATAGGATAAATGTAGTAGGGTGAAATGTAGGTCCATAATTATAATGATGGAAAGTAGGTATATTATAGAAAAAAATTAAATGTAGGACTTCTTACTCAGTTATATTATTCCATCTTCTTCTAAACAGGCTACTCAAAATGCAGGTGAGTTTTTATCCATGTAATCATTGGATACTCACTTTGCATGTGATTTATCCATGTGATAACACTGAAAACTGCACGTATAATAATTATAATAATTTGCCTGTAGGAGGAGGTGTCAGTGTGCAGATTTGTATGAAGTGGGTTTGTGTGGAAATCCAGCACATATGGAGGCTCAGTGGAAATCATGTGCAGATTGAAGTTTAACTGAGCTCATTAATACTCTTTATTAATGTAAACCCTTAATGTAATAATCACTTTCAGCTGACTACAGTGCACAGCTCAGGTGTATCGAAGAGCTAAACTTAACTAAACAATCACATGTTACCATAGTGAAACCATCCAGTGAAGTGTTTCTAATGGTACTAAAGAGACAGGTCACACACAGTCAGGCTTTGTACCACACAGCACCGGTGATAAAACTTCCATCACACCCATTGATAGTACACCTGAAGTAATTTAGTCATTAATATACAAGAATTTTCCATAGAAGAATTAACAAATTGTACTAACCTCTAAAGATCTCTATATTGTTTGTTAATCTTTTATCATCATTTTGCTCTACTTACAAACATAGGAGCTACTTCTGGAGCAAGTCTGTGATAAAGTTACCTATAATCTTCTCACTATATAAACAAAAATATATTTTATTTCACTACAACAGAATACTACTGTATACTTTTCCCAATTTAACATTCCCCAAGCTGCTAGTAGCAGGTTTTTAATCAATTGGTGCAGGGGTGTAACTCAGCAGATTCCTCTGACTGACAGATCTCGGATCTGTCTTAAACTATTGTTTTTCATTTTCCCAAAAATTATTGATATTCCAGACTATTCCTACTGTATGTGCAACTACTATGTCACATTCTCTCTAATATTTTTTTTCCATTTTTTTCTTTTCCCAAGCTTAGATCTCATGAGATACAATTTTTACATTTTCCTTAATGGTAACACAAACAGAAAAGGTCTTGGTCATCTTCCAAGTTTTTCCCTGTTGTGCTAAGGTAATACCTACTTTTATGTCCTTTCCCATTTCTCCATATTGGGAGAAAAAGCAGCTTTGTTTTCTAGCTTCATTACAGTGCATTACACAGAGAAGAGATCAAGCCCTTTAGGGTGGTCTTTCCTCTCTTTTGAGTTTCTGTCCTTCTTGCATAAGGCTAGCTATTACAATTGGAAAAATATAGTCCAAACTGGTGTATTAACAAGTCCCGAGTGCTTTAATGCTTCATTAGAGAATAACTGGCCAACAACTGAATATTCTTTTTTTTTTCACCGAGTGCTGAATTTGATAAATTTATTAAAAAATTCAAGATTGTTTTTCATTACTGTAAGCAAGGAAATAAAGGACTTACCAATTCTATGTAATAAATTTCACTGTAGGAGCTGAAACACCTGTTACAGCTGCTGTATTTTACCACTGTAAGACATAAAAAGGGAGAAAAGTCTGATGTTTGCCTACAGCAGCACTGCTGGTTTGTACCAGCCTTGGTGCAACATTCAGTGCAGGGCAGACAGTAGCAGCCACTGTAAGAGAAGCTGCTCTGCTCTCATCTTACTGGGTTGATTTTGAGGAAAGGAAGCTGAGAAATTGTTTAAAGCACTACCATTGTAGTATAAAAAGCAAGATTAAAGCATTAGGAGACTGTAATGAACTGCATAACAAAACAGTTTGCAGTGTCTCTCAGCAGTACTTTCTAAGACGCTGATGAGCAAATACACTGGTGAACAAACAAAACTGACATCTGAAACATAAGCAGAGATATGAGGGTGCTCCCTTTGCTGAGGAAAATGTTGTATCTGTTTAGGAATTAGTTACTGCTCACACAGAAAATCTACCAATTGTCAGAGAGGTTGGAAGAATCACTGCAAATCATTTTGAACTTTATTGAAAGATAAGCCAGAGCAGTGCTTCAGTGCTATGTGAGGTTGATATTCCAAAAGCTGTCAAGTGCCAAATAAGCAAAACACATAATGAATTAAGAGCAAAATAGAGTTATGCTGTTGTGCAACTTACTTGGCAGAAACATCTCCTAAGGAAGGCAAAAACTTCTGTTTACACCTGCACTAATTAGGTAAAATACTTTGTACAAGCAACAAAGCTTTGTCTCCTGTAATTGATTAATAGTCATTTAAGTACACAGAATCTTAACTCCATAATCCATAATATGCCTCCTGAAACCAATTACAAATTCTTCCAAACCAAATAACTTAAGAGCTATATTTTTATTTTAGTAATGTTATTATTCATGTCGTCAGTGCATTTTAAGCTATCAACCTCTGTTGCTGTCTTTTTCCCTGGGGAAAAGTCATGCAGTGGTTACCTGGCAAATATTGCTAACACACTGTAAATGAGTTTGAAGCTGGTCATGTGGCAGTAGATGTATGTGTAGCAACATAAGACACCATAAACATTAAAAAGGATTCTTGCCAAAAACATAATGAAATAAAAGACAAGCATACAATGTAGGCAATACAATACCTGTTAGAAACTGAGTGAATTTATACAGAAACTCTTGAGAAACAAAGACAATGACAGAGACAATAGAGTGTCCTATCAGGGAAGATGCCTTTTACCATTCAATGAACTTTTAGCACAATTGACTACTGCATTAGCTGTCAATCAGCTCAGCCACAGATCCTAAGTGCATTTCTTTCATCTCCTTGATAAATAGTTTATTGTAATTTGAATATGGTGCTATTTGTCTACCAAACACAACTCCTTTCAGAGTTCCACAAGTGCTTAGTGATATCATGAGTTTTTCTTTAAGTTGCTTGTGAAAATATACAAAATCTTAAGTAGGTTCTGAGGATGAAATGTTGACAAAGTTCACAATTATCAGTGAAAGACCAACACAATGATAGTCTGTAGGTAGTGCATTTACACACCAGTACTCGGTAGCTCACTATGCTTGACCTGTGTAGAAATAACAACACATGCAGAGGAGTGTGATATCACATTGCATCACTGTGAAGTAGTTTGTAATAGTGAAGTCACCATTATCGTTGATGAAAATCAATGAATGAGAGCTGTCTGTGTGTGTCCCAGACAGGATGAGAGAAAGCAGAAAGCATGCAACAGACTGAAAACACAAGGCTGACAAAAATTGCATCGATTTCTTGTCACATTTTCATCAAGTTACTCTCCAAAAAGCTGGCCATGTCTGTATAACCAAGAAAGTCACTAGCCATGTTTTTAATGCAGGAATGAAAATGAATGTTCTTTCCAAAAATACACCTGTTGTCATAGAATCCATCTGGCTAACTTGGAGAGATCTAAATTATCTCCACGTGAAAACCAGGGAAAGTAAAATACAAAATGCAGAATTAAAACCACTGTAAAAGTATGAACATATATGGATGTGGAGACAGATGACAGCAGCGGCTCTTGAAAGATACAGAAAACAATGAAGGACTGACCCTCAGTGAGGGTCATTGAGGTTCCACAAAAGGTGTTTGACTATTTGTCCAAATTAAAAAGCAGAGATTCCAGGCCATAAAAACTATGTCTGCACCACTTTGAGGGAGGAGACTCAAGAGAAAGGGAAGATGGTTGTGGCCCCAGATGTGCCATGTGTTTATATGGCTGCCATGAGGGCAAACTGCACACTGTCTGAAGGCCAACAATGAGGAGAGTCATGCAAGCACTCAGGCCTGGATGTAAAGGATACTTAAGATGCTTTCACCTGCATCTGAGACTATGGGCTCTGGATTTGTGTCTGAACTTCCTTATAGAAGTTTCAGGATGGTCCCCAATATGTAGCAACTTCATTGAACTGAATTAAGCCAAGTTGGCTCACTACAGTTTGAACAGACACATTAGAATTTGCATGAATGGATAATCAAAATCACAACTTGTTACAAGAACTGCTTTGGAAATGTAATGCATATCTGACAAGACAACCAGCCACAAAGACTGGATGATATTTCTGCAACCACAAAACATGTCCTGCTTGGATTTGGATGTGGGACACCACTTGAGAAAACAAACTGAATGTTAGAAATTTTGTTCTGTCAGCAGTCGGACAATGCAATCCAGGAAAGTTTTGTGAAGCCAGAAAAGAGACAAGGGTTTAGTTAACTGTGAAAATTAAAACAGGACAGGCATTTTAAGCTTTGGCTTGACATTTCAATTCAGCACTCTGTACTACTTTATTTTGACTTAGAGATGAGTTTTTGTGTTGAAAAGGGTTTCATGTGTCATCACAAATCTTTGTTGATGACAAAATATTTTGAGGAATAAGACTACTGTTGGGATCCAAACCAACTTATGAAACCACACTGACAAACAGATGTGCATATGTCAAAGATTTATATTAGGAACAGTGGTTTAGAAAGCTTTCTTCTCAGCCAAGCTGAGCACAGAAGTGTATTACAAAAAAAAGAAACCCATTTCCAGAAGGAAAGATGCATCCAGTTTAGAGACATTACTCATCCTGAGGCTCCATTGGAGTCCTGTATAAATGCAACAGCTACTGCTTGGATCCCCTCAAGAGCTGTTTTTGATGTCCATTCTGGCTAGACCTGACATAGGAAATTGATTTTTGGCAAGACACTTGTTATAACCACAACTATTCACCCAAGCCAAGCCAAATGTTAATTTTTCCAATCCAACAAATCAGTTTTTAATTTTGAAATAACAGAAGGAAAATTCATCTTATGAAACTGACAGAGGTGAGGAGAAATATTGACTCTTGATTTCCTCATTTGTTTAGACCACACAAATACAAATGTATTCTACAGCTGTTTAATCACAGCTTTCTGTATTTTATATTTCAGTTTTAACATAATGAATTTCACAAAATTATATCTAATTAAATTTCTTAATTTCATCCAAAATAGAAATTGTAGATACTAATGGATAGATCACTGTTAGTAGCCCACAAATCATGCTAGGTTTGTGCCTTCAGTAAAGATGTTAGCCATCAAGAGAGAAGAGGCAAAGTGGGTAGAGATAGAGGACAATGCTGTTCAGGTCCTGTTCAGGTCCTCTCTGTAGCTAAAATTCTGAGGAGAGTATACCATTAATTTTTCTCCTGGGAAGTAACAGAAATGTGCTTATGCAAGTCATCCCACGAGAGTGGTCCTTCTTTCAAGAAGACTGCATCATTTAATATTAATCCTTTTTTAATGATAATGAATTTTTTTTTTTTTTGCTTCTTAGAAATTATTCCTATAAAAATCCTGAATAAATAAAAAGGGGTGAAATTAAAAGCACTTTGCATCACTCACTGAGCAACACTTTGAAGTGGTGACTTCTAAATTCTGATTTCTTAATTTGAATGAGGCTACGGACTTCTTTTAGGACTTCATGAAAGATAACAATAAAAAGTAAGCTCAGACATAGGATATATGCAGTGATGGCAGGTAAGGCTTCTCAACACCTTTTCTTCCTTTTTCACTCCTCCCCTGACTTGCCATGGAAATCTCCTTCACTCTTTTAAGAAAGATTTTTGAGACGTCTTAGAGGTCTGCAAATTTATCACTGCCACCCAGAAGGCTTTTTCTCAAGAACAATTTATATTTTTGAAGTTTTAAATTTTTCTCTAGGCTTAACTGAAATGTTCTTGTAAACATTAGTGAAGATTTGATTGCAGTAAAACAAGCTGCAAAAAGAGCATCTACTTTCTGGCTTGTTTGTCTGTTTGTTGGTTTGGGATTTTTTCCTTTGTTCCATGCAGTCATCCTCCGGACTTGGCTACCAGCAGTTTTATACTAGATGAGAGAATTATCTCTGCTTCCAGCTCCAGAACATCCCACTAAAGGGAGCAATGAAAAATCAGTGGGCTTCAGTTTGAACAGGTCAGGGACTTTTCTGGATCTTGAAATAAAAAAGCAATAAGGATATTAAGATACAGCAGTCCTTTACTACCAAAAATAAAGTGGTTTGATTTTTTAGGCAGAACAGAAATAGTGGCAAAACAAAACAAGCCATGTAAGTGATTCTCCATGCACACTAAACCATTTGGATCTCTATGTGCAATCCTCTGAATTGCAAACCTCAGACAGTGACAGGAAAGTTCCTCCTGCCTGCAGGGACAGATGTGTTGGTGGCAGCACTGGATGAAGAGGAAGCCAAGCAGCCTGGGCCCCTGATCAAGTGTTGTGGCTTGCCAAATCTACGGAGTGACTGAAGGTGCTCAGAGCAAGCTTACATACAGAATGAAGGATAGTTAACTACTTGCTTTGCTTCTAGATGAGTCTGGAGAAGTAAAATTATTTCCAGCTTAATTGTATACTAGAAGAACACATTTGAAAGGGGGTAGCTATAAGATATTTTTGGTTCTGACATGGCTTGATGGCCTACTCAAAAGTGATATGCATTTTGTAGAATACTGGTTGTTGACAGATTTCTACAAGAAAAATGAGTAAGTGATTGTACATACAGAACTAATAGATTTTCAAATGTTTTCCTGAAGAGCTAGAATGCTTACATGCTGTGGAGTCAAGACTTTGGGTTGGTTGTCTGTTGCAGGACCAGGAGCCGGACTCAGTGATCCTGTGGATCCCTCCCAATAAGGATATTCTATGATTCTGTGGTTCCATATCATAAGAGATCAGTAACAGGAAGTTCAGATGTCCCAATGTATAGAAAATACTAGTTTCAAAAATGAACCTTTTTTTCCTGACCTCCTCTATAAACCTATAAGCTACCCAGAAAATGGAGCAAAAATGTTTACATTTTTGCTTTATTTAAATAACTCCTATATGAGTGTTTATCTGCTAGAGGGCAGGAAGGCTCTACAGAGGGATTTGGATGGATTGATGGACCAAGGCCTGTTGCATGATGTTGACAAGGCCAAGTGCCTGTTCCAGCCCCTGGGTGACAACAGTCCCATGTAGCGTTACAGGCTTGAGACAGAGTTCCTGGAAAGCTGCCCAGCAGAAAGGTCATGGGACTGCAGTTGACAGCGAGCTGAACATGAGCCAGCTTGTGCCCAGGTGGCCAAGAAGGCCAATGGCATCCTGGCTTGGATTAGCAGTAGTGTGGCTAGCAGGACCAGGGCAGTGATTGTCCCTCTTGTCTCAGCATTGGTGAAGCCACATCTCAAATCCTGTGTGCAGTTTGGGGTCCCTCACTACGTGACAGACATGGAGGCACCAGGGTGTGTTCAGGAGCTGGTGGAGAGTCTGGAGCACAAGTTCTGTGAGGAGCAACTGAGGTAACTAAGGTTGTTTAGCATGGTGAAAAGAAAGGTCAGGGAGACATTTAGTGGCAGAAAGGAGGTTGTAACAAGATGGGGCTCAGTCTCTTTTTCCAAATAACAAGTGATAAAACAAGAGGAAATAGCCTCAAGTTGCACCAGAGGAGGTTTAGACTGGATATTAGGAAAAATTTCTTCACTTAAAGGGTTGGCAAGCATTGGAACAGGCTGCCCGGGGAAGTGATTGAGTCACCAGTCCTGAAGGTATTTAAAAGGTGTAGACGTGATGCTTAGTGGTGGACTTGGCAGTGCTAAGTTAATAGCTGAACTTAATGGAATTAAAGGTATTTTCCAGACTAAATGATCCTATGACTTCTGTCCCAAATCACAGCTTGGATGAGGACTCAACAACCAGCTGTCAGTTCGTCTTCTGTCCAGAGCTGGATGCAACAACACCACTGCCCCAATCCCAACCCAATATTCATAGAAAATACAGCACACAGGATTTACAATGCACACTCAATGCAGAAAACACAGTCTGCACATATGGTTTAGTGTATTCTACAGTAGTCTGAGTATCCACTCTTACTCTGCTCTTAAGTTAATGAAATTTGTATTTAATTAGGCTTTGCTGCAGAATACTGGGATGGTCAAAGTGGACACAGATTCCAAAGCCAGCTCATGGAAGAAAAATCTATTAGGGTCCATTACATTTAAAAACTAAACTTTTCACTTAGAAAATTATTGAAACTCAAATTATTTGCTGTGGAAAGAGCTTTCTGAGGATTACCACCCTGTTCTTCTCTTTAAATGCACTCTTCTAGACATTTGCTTTTAGCAATTTAGACAGGACTGGATTGAATTGACCCTATGACTTAATACATTTTTGTCCTAATTAATTGTCTTCTTAATTAAAAATAATCTTAATTTTGGTGTGCTTAAAAGGCAAGACAGAGGGTGGAATATGTTATCCTATTCCAAATACTTTATTCTTCCTGAATTTACATTTAAAAGGCTATGATGAATGAAATGAGCATCATGGCAGCTTGGAAAGTGTGAACAACAACATCTCGGTCAGATAAAATTATTCAGCATAGCGAGAAGGGGGAGAGAAACCAAAAGAAGAATAAAAGCGATGGGGTTTTTTATTACACAGCCTGCTCTACTCCATTTTTCTGATCATGACAGCATTATAGAGACACAAGACAAAGAGAGACACATCACAAAGCCTAAGCGCTTGCTCATCTTCATCTCTGCTGAAAGGCAAAGTTCTCCTAAGAAAGGTCTTTCTAATCATATTTTCTTTCATTTCAGGCATGATCTCTGTTCCTGCCTGAAACTGCCCAAGCACTGACATCTTGTTCATCTAAAGAACACAGAGAAAGAAATGGATGCCAGTGCAGAATTTCATTAAGCTGCCTTAAGAATGCCTCCCACATTTTGACATTTCATGTAACAAATGTATCAGGTGACATTTTGACCTACAAACTGTAACTCTCGCCACTCACTCCTAACTATCTGAGTTGTGATACTAAACTCTGAGGTGGCTGAAATCAATTAAGATTAACTGCACCCTAAACAAGGTTTATGAGAATTTATCTACATTGCAAATGCTACACATAGCTAAGTAAAAAGACATTAGCTATGTATCTTGAATAAGTTATAATTTTGAGGTAAAGAATAGCAGAACATGTCCCTATTCAATCTTTCTATCACCCTTAAACCACAGAGATTTATGTAAAATCATGTAAAGGACTGGTCTTATGTGTGTTGGACACAACCTTATTCTGCTCACTTTAGTTGGATTTGCTCCAGACACATGGAAACAATATTTTTTTCTTTTAATTTAGGATAAAACCAAAAAGTAAGTTATCTACATATTCTTGAAGTGAAACATCCCTTTAAATAGTTCTGTACTTCTTCCCTGGAAATCATCTGTCATTACCACAAGTGGGTACTTCTATTTGCAGGGAATTGCAGCCATCATCTATCTTCACCTACATCTTAGTTTGGCACCAGATGAACCCTAACTTGTTAAACCTTTCAGATGTTTTTATAAAAACAACCTGTTGTTTCACTAAAGGCATCGTAAGGTGTGTTTGGACCTGACTTCCAACATTTCCACTTATGAAATGACGATGTAGGCTTTGCTCCCCATTTTAGTACAACAGATATATTTGTTCAAAAATAATAAAGTATAAAATTAATAAATTATCCATCCAGGTCCTTTCCTTTCTGTCATTATATAATTTTAATAATACAAAGAGGTTTTCAAACACAAATATCTATCTTTTGAGACTACATAAATCTCTGCAGCATTTTTGCTAAGTCCTGGCTCTATTCAGGAGGAGTCCTTCACAGGATACCACTGTGAAGCTTTTATTTTTAAAGTTGTACAATAAACCACACCTGTATCCTTCCTACTGCCTCCTGGAATTCTCTGTTAGATAGGCAAGTTGAGCACTTAATTTGTCTTTTCACTACATGATGAATAACAACCCTGAATATAATGGTTACACGTTCAAAGGTCTGTTAGTTGGTCTTGCTCCTTTCTGCTTGTCTGGAATGCAAGATCCTGACTTTTTTTCTTTACCATAAAGTGATGTCAGAGGTTTTTTTAAAGCACCTTTTTCACTCACAGGAGTGTTCAGTATTTGAAAAACTGATTATAGGCATCTGTTTGAGGGGGGAGTTTTATCCACATTCTACTACAAGTCTGCAATCTGATGAACTCACTGAACCTGGTGATCATTCCCCCAAGTACAGCAATAAATATATCTGCTGTATCCATGCCTCACCAGTCCTCCACAGACCTGGAGTCACTCAGCTTTCACCTTACTCTTTCATTTTCTGCCAATAGCAGCCAAATAGTGCAGTCCTTATTTTATACTGGGTCTCTGTGTCAAGTGCCCACAGAAGCAGAATGCACAGCAGTAAGATCAGCATCAAGATTGCATCCTAGAAGAACCATGTCTATTGAATCTAAAAATCATTGTCAGAACCATGTCATGTTACCTGTTTCAGATCCAGAATTAACCCAGCAGTGATCCATGTGGCCACTTGTAATTTTATCAATTTAAAATCTAGATTCATTATAGGTCCACCAATTGAAATAGATGGAAAATTGATTATTATACCCAGACATCCAGTATTCTGTGAGGGGGAACAAAGAACAAAGTGGTGCTGTCTTTTACAAGAGGAAAAGCACCCTTCCCAATATTGCCAGCACTCGGAGCCTGAGTGCTGGTGAGGTAAATGTGGCAGCTGCCCTGCCTGGTGTTCAGAAGGCTGCCTAAGTGCCTTCCATAGGAAATTTGTTCCCTAGAGAAAATAAGGGACAATTTCACCAACAACTGAACTGCTGTGACTGTCTGCAAGCCTCTTGTGCCTTTCACAACCTGCCCTGAATACTGTTAATGACGCGATGCCAGAGCTCTCTTTGGATAACTTTGGGCAGTGATTTCCCCCCTGCTGTCCCCCAAAGCTGTCCCACCGGCTGTGTCCCCGGCTGAGAGCCCTCACTGCCTCCACCAGCGCTTCCTAAAGCAGCCTCACTCCTCCTGCTCTGCTGCAGCCCAGCCAAAGCAACAGGCGTGCTGGAGCGTTCAAGTATAATGAAATGCTGTGCTGGTGTTATCTCTCCCCAATCTCTTCCGTCTTGCTCTAGTGGGCTTCCCTCTCAGAGTGAAACACAAGGAGGAGACTAACACAGTGTTTCCTCTTGCTTGATGTTTGCTTGTTATTCCAGCTAATTTGCTCCAAGAGAAGAAATAAACTGGGCTTGAAACAGCACCGTTAATTCTGATCCTTTTTGACCAATTGCGTATCTCCTGGCACCATTAAAAAAATAAAATTAATGAAAAAATACTTTTTTTCTCTTTTTTTTTTTTTTTTAATTAAAGGAAACCCCCCACCTCTCCCTCCTCAATCCCCTTCCCACACCCCCACACCCCCCCCACCCCGGCTGATTGACAAAGTGAGCAGAATCCGTGTTCTCACACCAACGGGTATCTATTACATGAGAACTTTCTTCTGGCGCCAGGAGGTATTTAGAGAGTTTGCCTGGCTATTCCACAGGGGAAATCCTGCTGAAAGTTGGGGATACCTGAACAAAATTCACTGCTGGTCAAAATCCGGGCAAAGCAGCAATCACACTCGATAATGTCTCGTTACGGTTATTGCACTAGAAATGCCGGGAAGAAGAAGAAACTAACAGGGAGCAATTTCTTTCCTCCGGGAAGGTGTGCTCATCTCGTGCTGCGGGCGGGATCCCCTTTGGGTCAATTAGCGGCTGGAATGACAAACGTGGGGGTTTTATTGTTTGTTTCTTTGGTGGGTTTTGGGTTCTTTGGTCGGGTTGGGGGTTTTGACGGCAGAAGAGTTGTTTCCTTGGTTTTATTATTTTAAATTTAAAAGCATGTCCCCGCTTATGCTGAGGGTTGCTGAGCGAGAAGCACGAACCCTCACCACAGCCCGGGCGGTAAAACCAGCCCCGCAGCCACGGACGCAGGACACCGGTGACTCGCTCACTCCTGTCGCCCAGCACCCCCGTCCGGCCGGGTTTTCCTCCTGGAGCCAGGCTCCTGCTCCGGGCCGGCAATCGGCCGAGCAGAGACTCTCCCGACGGAGGGGAGAGAAACGGGACAGCCGCAGCTCGCAGGGAGCGAGGAGGGGTTTAACCTCCGTCTGTAGTCCCTTCACTAAGTGAACCATCGAGCATCTCTCTTGATGGCAAAGCTTGCTCTTGCTAGGCAAAATAAATTCTAGTAAATACTTTATTTGTTTTCCTTCCAGGGGTTCATTTATCATCTCCTGTTTGCTTTATTTGGCGTGGCTTGACCCACAGAGTACCCTTTGACTTTGTTATACGGTGGGAAGCCACTTTTTAGGGAAGTCCATCTTGCTCCTATATCACACACATGCACCCATTTCCAGTGAGTGCTTGGTTTCTGCCTTCTCCCGTGACGATTTCGGGATCCCCTGGGCTAGTTCACGTGGAGTATCCCCAGAGAGGCGGCTGCCAGGGTTCCAGGACATGGGCACCACGGCGCTGTCACCTCAGTAAAACGAAAAAAAAGCAAGGGAATTCTTTAATGGTGCCTCGAGCCGTGCTAGCCCCCTGGCTAAGGACAGGGTACCCGGGGCACTGACTGTAGCAAAGATCTTTCCATGTACAGGCGTTTTAAATGGAGGCAAGGTTGTTGTGGGAATGAGGGACAATCACAGACTTTTCCCTTCATTCGGTGCCTTTACCGGGCAATCTGAGCCGAGCAGAGTCGTCTTTGCTCTAAGTGGCATTAACCCAAGGTTATAATTCATCCACCTGCTTTTCCTACTAGACTAACCATCTCCATCATCCATCACTTCGTGGCAGAAGCCTTGCACGCCCTTCACACAGCCTGGATGCGTGTTACAGATGCTTGTGAAGAGATGAAGGCGAACACATTCATCAGCCGCTGTCCTCTTCTCCTCCGGACATCCCGCCTTTCTAATCACCGCGGGAAAAAATGAATAAAAAAGCCCTTGTTACATTTAAGTCTTTCTGAGAAAGCATAGCACACTTCAGGTGGGGCGAACTCCATAACTCTGCTGAGCTCGAGGAAAGGACAAATGCCAAAGAAAAACCGTATTTAAAGCACTTTATCGAGAACACATAATCTCCCTACTCCACCCTGCTTTGTCGCTGCCAACACCCAGAGACTGAGGGTGAAAGACACGGGGCTTTTAGCAGTTCGTCCTCCCATTCTCGGAGATAACCCGCGTTTTACAGACTTGGTCTCCGGTCTTTTGGGTCTTTTTTTTTTCTATAATTTATTCCGAAACTTAAGGAAGGAAAATGAGAGGATTATACCCCCTATGCCTCATCCCAGGCACCCGCCGGGTTGTTAGGGCCGCGCTTTTATCTCGGGGGCGGCGGCTCCCGGGCACAGGCGCTCCTGGCCTGTCCAGGGGTGTTCCCCGTCCTCGCCGGCCCTCAGCTGCCGCACGAAACACCCTCACTTGATGGAAAAAAAAAAAAAAAAAAAAAAAAAAAAAAAAGTCAAGAAGGGATCTGGTTTTCGTGAACTCCTCTTTGCTTGGTTGCATTCATTTACCTAAATGGTTGGTGGAAATCGGGAAGAAAAAATGCCCACTCCGCATCAGTGAGACTCCCCAACTCAAGGATCTCCCCTCAGTGGAGAAAAGCTGATTTTTGTGTCCTCAGGGCCAGCAACGGTGGCAGAGGCAAAGCTCCCTGGGGGAGGGAGTCTCTGCAGCTTCTTCCCAAGTAGGAGCTGTTCTAGCTGCTGCTGCTATCCCTTTACACACGCACACCCCACTTTGCAAACCCAGGCTGCCCCTGCACCTCGCCCAGTGTGCAGGGATAGACCTTGAAACAGGGAAGGATGCCGGCCTCGGAGTTCGGGTACAGTTCGTGGTTTTATCTTTGAACGAAGAAAGGGGAAGGGGACTGCACCTGATAACAGTAAAGCATAAAACGCTTTGATATACCTTGATATACCAGGGGCTTACCCTACTCACCTCACAGGATCAAAATCTTGACAAATGGAAGCATGATGTAATGCCCTGGCCCCATCAAAGACTTTGTCCTGAAAATAATATCTTCGTCAGGGTTGCAGAAATTAGCGGTTTGATAGATGAGTCAGGTCTGCTCAGCTACATTGGGCATAAATCCGAAGTAAGCCCTGACTTCAGATTTACTCCACTGCATTTCCCATTTCTTTTACTAACCAAGAAGTAGGCAAAGACGATCTGAGAATTTGGCTCATCTTCCTGCCCTAGTCCTTTCATTAAATGAGTCAAGGTGTCCATTATGTGTCGCCTTTAATCCACTGAGGCAAAGGTAGGCAGGAAAGGGGAGGCTTGCCATTGTGGCTTTTAAGACTGGGTACCATTTTCTTCTCTGCTTAAAGAAATTTAGTACTTTCTTCCATTAATCTTTAGCAGGGAAAGCGTTCAGCCCGCACCTGTATAAACAACCCAGATGGGGGGGAAAAGTAAACCTATATCTCTTCCCCTGCAGTATCTTTATGTACTTACATATATATGTATATATATGGATAATGCAGTCTAACTGGGGAGGAAGGGCAACCCCCAAGTCCAGCGTGCTGCCCTTTCACTGTGCAGCGTGTGGGACCCAGCCTGAGCATCTATCGTCGTGTCAAACCAAGTTCAAGAGATCCAGTTGCAAGATCAGCTGCCTGCATAGGTGGTTCAAGAAATGTCAAGTTTCACTTGGAAAGGCTGCCATTAAACTCGGCTCTGATGTGGTTCGAGCCCCAGCGGGTGAAGTCGGGGTTTGCACAGCGTTAAGTGGCCTCAGCGAGCCCGCAGGGCTGGCGGGGAGGGGAGCAGAGCTCTGGGCCCAAAGGCGGCCGGCGGTGCCAGGAAAGTTGCGTGGTAGCAGCCGGGAGGGTTCCGCTCGGGCAGGAGAGAAATGGAAGGGAAAAACCGTGAACAGAAACTGCGGGACAAGATCTTTCCACCTGTTGTAGTCATTAGGTTATTTTCTGAGAATTGCATTTTTATTCTGGTTAATCATATCCAAGTTGTGAAAGCCAGCAAGGAACTAAACAGTAGTTCTGCATGTGAAAAAGGAGGTTTTGGGGAAGGTGAGAGGGATACGAGTTGATAGCTAATTTTTTAATATTTCTTTTTTGTTATTTACTCCTCTGTTGAACTTGTCAGCACTTCCATTGGATGTGGGGTCCTCCATTCACCCGTGGACTCTATAATAAAAATGGAACTACAGAATTTGTTTAAAAAACCTGCAAACAACTCGAAAAGCTGTCTCGTTTAATTTGCTCTGTGATAGGGAGGTGTACACTGCCAATTTAATGGGTTTTAATTAATTGCTCTGCGGAAGGAGAAACCCTCGGACAAGTGTCTGGAGTTTCACCCAAAACTAGGGACGCTATCAAACCACAGTAGGCACGTTCCCGGCGACTTTTTTGCGTTGCTCCCCACACACCGCACACCCGGCCCACAGTGCCGCGTCTCCTTCTGCCTCCGCCCGCCCCGGCGGGGGCACCGGGACGGCACAGCCGCTTCCCGGAGCTGGGCAGGCAGAGGAAGAGCCCAGCGGGCTGGGGGCTCCGTCCTGCCGCACCACTCGGCTGCACCGGGTTCATACATTGGGAAAATCCCATGCCCTCGAAGGACAGGCAAGAGAATGAGCGGGAGTAGGTGGGCTGGAAGCAGAGCCCCGGGTGGCGCTTGGCCCTTGGCACAGGGAGTGGTGCGCTGCTCCCCGCGCAAACACTGGCGGTTTTGGGAGATATTTTACGATCTCCGAGGAGAGGAGAGGGGTCTGTCCAGAGGGAAAGGCGTGACGCCCAAGAGCACACAGACACACACGCGGAGACATCCCGCGAGTCTGTACACCCCCACCCGCGGGTGTGTGCCCTCACACAGGGTCTGGCTCTGCTCACCGCCCCGGACCGCGGAGAGGCGCCGCCCCCGCGCGGGGCTCCGCGGGGCCCGACCCCCGCCCCGCGCCCCTCTCCTCCGCTCCGCCCGGCAGATGGTTGGCCCCGCGGACACCCGATATATAGCGCTGTCAAGGGGCGCATCCCCCCTGCGCGCCCCCCCGCGCCCCCGCCCCGGCACGGACTCTCCGCGGCGGGGCCGCCCCGCTCTGGGCCCGGCCGTCCGCCCCCGCCCGCCCGCCGCGCTGCCCGCCTCCCCGCCGCCCGCCCCGGGCCATGTCCACCGGCTCCGCCAGCGAGGCGGAGGAGCTGCCCGAGATGGACCTGCGGGCGCTGCAGCTGGAATACCCGCGGCCGCCGGCCAAGCGCCAGCCCCGCGGCGAGCTCTACCCCTCGGGGGACAACTCCTCGGCGGCGGAGGAGGAGGAAGAGGAGGAAGAAGAGGAGGAGGAGGACGGCGAGGGCAGCTGCGCGGCGGGGCCGGCGGGCAGCGGCTGCAAGAGGAAACGGGCGCGGGGCGGCGGCCCCGGGGGCAAGAAGGCGGCGTCGGGGCCGCGGGGGCCGCCGCCCGAGGGGAAGCAGTCCCAGCGCAACGCGGCCAACGCGCGGGAGCGGGCGCGGATGCGGGTGCTGAGCAAGGCGTTCTCCCGGCTGAAGACGAGCCTGCCCTGGGTGCCGCCCGACACCAAGCTCTCCAAGCTGGACACGCTGCGCCTGGCGTCCAGCTACATCGCCCACCTCCGGCAGCTCCTGCAGGAGGACCGCTACGAGAACGGCTACGTCCATCCCGTCAACCTGGTACGGCGCGGGGGCGGGCGGGATGCGGCGAGGGGCAGCCGCGGGGAATCGCCGGGGCAGGGTGGCAGCGCCCAGGCCGTGCCCGCCCTGCAAGGAGCGGCGGGCCGGCCCTGGCTGCTCCGCAAATCCCCGGGGCCCTCGCACCGCGGGCCGCGCTTGGCTTTGGGTGATGGCGGGCGTGTCAGTCCTGGGGAGTCAGCATAGGAGACCCTAAAGATTACATTCCTCGGGCATTAGGCAAGCTTAGTGTCCGAAAAAGGAGTAACTCGGTCTGCCGGCTGGCCTGCAGCACAAGCAGAGCGTCATGAGTTCATCGGTACAAAATTAAACGCCCGATGCTTGTCACAGGGGTAAAACGTTTTCTTCTAGGCAGCAGAATGGTTGTTTTGAAATAGTTTATATGCTTTTTATTTATTAAATGACGCAAAGAGTTTCAAAGCAAGAGAAACATCGCAGTTTGGATGTGAACAGTGTCGCTGACTATTGCAGACCTTCTGTGGAGCATTTAATTATAATGAAAAACGTAATGAAAATATTTGTTAGAGGAACTCAGCTCTCTCTGTACTTCCCACGGGGACTAAAACATGATGACGTGTTTGCAACTGAACCAGAGTTAGACATCTATCAGTAATAAAGCTCCAGTTTCATATGAGGATAAACTTTCTTTTAATATGAAATACCTTTTTTTCTGCTTACAGACTTGGCCGTTTGTGGTTTCAGGAAGACCTGACTCTGACACCAAAGAAGTTTCTACTGCCAGCAGATTATGTGGAACTACTGCATAGTCAGACTAAATTGAGGATTTCTTATTGTTGATCTTTTTTTTTTTTTTTAATGGGTTGGATATTTTTAAGAGCTGTGATTTATCAGCTCAGGACTAGAAGATGGGGAAAACTCCCATCTCTAACAGTGTTAAATCTGCATCCCTCATCATTCTTTCCCCTTAATGTTCTGAGGGCAGATTATTTAAAGCAGTAAAGAATGGAGGTGGTTGAAAGTAGAGGTTTATGAACTGACTGCAGCAGCTGAAGTCTAAGACTTGGCTTCATCATTCCTACCACTGCCTGAGGACCTGCTGTTCTGAGGCTTTTAAACTAATGGAAGAGGAATATAATGATATAGAATTAACAGCATGGACCAAAATACAATTCTACAAACTAACCCCAAACAGTGTTATTTGTATTGTAAAGCAAAACAGTATTTTAAAGTAGCTTTGAAAGTCAGATAGATTTATAATATATTTTGATGGCTTTTGTATTCATGGGTCTGGTTTATTGCAACTATGCAATTAGTCATACTTTTTTTCTTTTGGTCCCTTTGATCAGAGTTTTCTTAAAAATGTGTAAGTGGACACATTCTGCTACAACCCATTGGAATTAAAGTAATTCCTTTGGTTATGTCTGGAAATGCCACATGTAAGAATGTGGGACTGCCCTAGAAATGTGGCAGAGTTTCTGTGCCTTAATCTGGAAGGGAATTCTGCTTACTGTAAGGCCAGTGTGCATGTGTTTTAAAGAATGTGTTTGTATGATGCTGCAAAATAACAAGAATTCACAGTGTTTTAAATATTTTTCCTGTACTGTTATGCTTATCATTGAGAAGTTTACTCTCAAATGAGTTAGTGTGTCATTTCCATACAGATTCAAACGTTGTAATAAAAGAGGATGCCATCAAATAAGTTGCAAATGTAAATAACTCTATTTTTTTATAAATGACATTAAAAGCTTGGTTACAATGACTTACTGGTACTGTGATCGTGTGTGTCTGCATCCATATACAAGCATGTTTGTAATGCATGTTCTTGAAACCCACTTTTGTAAACACAGTTATCTTCCCCATCTCTTGAGGGCAGATGCATCTCCAGCAAGAGTCAGATAAGAACACTTTCACCCCAAACAATTCATTCGAGGTGCAGTACTGTATCAATCTGCAGGGATGGCCAAGTTTTAACAACTTACAGAATGCTTTGTAATATTCTCTTCTGTGAAGCAGAAGAATAAATAAATGCAGATTAAGAAATCAATGTCATATAGTGTAATAGCTCCTTTTGCTGTTTTTTTTTGGCATTTTCATAGGTAATGTGTTTTGCTTTTATCTGTATTTTTGCAGTGGGAAAATCAGATTAATTTTACTGTTTGATTACCGAATTTTCCTGTTTTAAGATTAAAACTCCTGAGATATTATTTTTCTCAGAATATTTTATCAGCAGTTAACTTAGAGTAAGGGAGAAAACTGAATTGCTTTAGAGAAGAAACAGCCACCTCTTCCTAATATAAGAAGTGAGGAGGAAGAAACTTTTGTTAACAAGAAAGAGTTTAAGCTAATTTGTTGTCATCCTATGTTGTCAGGTCATCCTATGTCATAGATTTGTGGTTTGAAATACTGTATAGAAGACCAAGTCTGACTATTGGTAGTGTCCTGCAAGTAGGGGAACTGCAGAAAATTTGTTTTCTTGTGAAATGTAAAATAATCCAGAGACACTGCAAAATAAAATGAAAGCACAGCCCAGATCTGCTGAAAGTGTTGCTTTTAGGGATTTGGTGGCAAGCTGTACAGAGACCATAATATAATTTAATTTCCATTTTTTCCAGAGAAAGTCTGTGAAGGAAGAGGGCTATCCTAATTTACAGTTAATGTAGCTGAGCTGGGACTCTACCTCACTTCCTCTAGGAAGCTTTATAAAAAGAAAAGAACATAAACAATAAAGCAAAAGTGAAGGACCTTTAGGAAGGCATAAGGTATGAGAAAACTCAACCAATGTTTATCTGAACCCTAAAAAAAAGATTATTCAGCAGTTTAAGTAAGGTACCACTTGAGATAATCTCAGTTGTGATACTTAGCTGGTTTTGGCCTCGATCCCAGCTGTAATTGGTTAACGACTCTAGGAGATCAGAAAAACAAGGAAAGCTGGAGAACTTTAAACAGTATAGAAAGGTCTGTGCAGAGTGATGGAAAAAAATGTTCAGTGTATATTCCCAAATATGAAGTGGCTATGTTAAGTAAATACAGTAGATCAAAACAGGGGGTGAGGAGTGTGACATGAAGAAAAACATAGGATTGCTTCCAGCCATGCCCCATACTGTATGCTCTCAAGTACATTTTTCTTTGTGGCTGCATAATAAATAGAAATACTTTCTTCATAAAGTAATGAAGGCACTTATTGCATTTGTTACAGTAACAGACACATCCATATGGTGGTGGTGTCCCAACAGACTGTCAGTGGTTTTAGAACACAAGTAAACAGTGGCCTCAGGTGACATTTAATGTCAAAATCTGGAGAGAAAATTACAGCTTTTAGATGCTGAATGTTGTACCAGGCTCATTTTTTTTTCTTTTACATACCTCCATACAGAGATATATGTATTAGTGTATACTTATTTCTCTTAATACAGCAACTAGGGATGTTTAGATTTCTCTGGTAAGGATCTGATATTTAAAATCATTCATTTTAATCCTTGGGTTTATAAATACTGTTTTTAAAAAGTAAATTAATCTTCTTCTCTCTCAGTGAGATGCATTATATGATTAGGAAAAAGATCAGGTAGCTGCAAATGTTCCATGTGGGTTTGTCCTGAGCTGAAGGCTGCTGTCTTTCCATGGAAATGCCAGGTAGATCATATATTCTGGAATTCCTCACCTGTAAAGACACACTAAAAATACATTATTGGAGTTTTGAAACATTTTTTTAAACTCGGATGAAAGTCAGATCAGTGCTTTACATGAATGAAGTGAACAAAACATTCTAAAATGCTATTTTTAAGCATTAACTGATTCCACTGAAAGATAATAAAGGTCCTCCTCTCTCTTTTAATTAAGTTTTTGACAACCTGATATAGTAAATTAATTTCATTTTTAAAGCCAGACTGTTTAGTTTGTCTGGATAGTTACAGAGGTGTGTGGAGGGGAGACTTAAAATTAGAAACAACCTCACATATCTGCACTTCACAAGCACAGAAGGTAAGAAATACATACATTTTCATTAGACTTGACAAGTTTATGCTTGATGATTTTGGGTTATATTAATGTTCCTTGCACAAAGTAAAAGATGAACCCTTCTTGATCCCATAAAGTAATGCAGAATTTGCTGAAGCTGTTTGACAAATAAAATGCCAAATTACCTGCAAGTGCTATTCTGCCAAAATCTGTTTCACGTGAAATCTGTCTGGCAGATTACCTGCATTGGCTTCTGGGACAAACAGTCCATATATAAAGAGACACACACGCCTCCCAACAATATTTTTATGACTTTATATTAATACAAATGCTGTGTGGTACTTTGTTTTGTCTCTATTCTGTGTGGGAATCTGATGGAGCAGATCATTAGCCATCACTAACCTTTCCTTTCCAATGCATGTGTTTGCTTACACAAGGGAAGTATGTCTCTCATACTGAAAATGTTAACAATTCTGAGCAAAAGAAACATAGTTTGCATATAAAAAAATACATAAACCATATGTTTCCCTCTTAGTACCTTTATACATGTACTATTTAACAAACTCTCAGCCACTGTAAGGATTCTCAGTAAAAATTTGATTTTTTTGGCTAAGTAAAAGTGACTATGTAAGTGGCACAGTTGCCATAGGGGTCTCCCAGGTGAAATAGAGAGTTGAATAAATTACTGTAAGATCTCAACAAGTACCTGAAAATTACTCTGTTTTTCTTTATTGACTCTAAAAAGACCCTAAGAGGACCAACTGCACAATTCAGTTAAATATTGAAACTTTTAGTTAAATATATAATGTTGGGAGGGATGCAGGCAGGTTTAAATGTCAGAACTTTATATGAGCCAAGGAAGCTAAAAAGAAGAAAGAAGGGGGATTTAGAGCCACCCAACAATACAAGCCTATAGTAACCTCATAAGCAAATATTATATACATTATTTGGATGAAATAACATGGAAAGCTGCCTGTTCTACTGAGCAACAGTCACTTCTCCACAAGTAATTAATTGTATGTAATAGTCAATTTGCACTTATATGGCAGGGCAGTTTCTCACCAAGACTTGTTCCAGTTATACCTAAGAATAAGATTCCACCACTGGACAGAGTTTATCATACTCCAGCTGAAAGATGTGTGCACAGATGTTTTCTTCAGTGCACAGAGGACAGGTGCTGAGCTGTCTTGCAGACCGTAAATACCTACATCCATAATTTTATTCTACTCTGACAAGGGGGCTTTGGGGTGAGTTGCTACATTATGAAGAAACTTCTGCTATCACAGTGTAGGCTGGTTAGGATTCAGGTACTAAGAAGGAATGGGTCTCCGCATTTTCCTTGGCTCTGAAAAATGTGTAAATGCAAATTAGTAAAAAATAACTAAAAATGCCTTAGTTAGAATGAAGCATGTGAGAATATTACTAGAGTTAAAATTCCTACAAAAATTAAGATGGTTGAAAGGATTAATATAGTTATCTATCCAGCAAGTCAAACAAAACTGAGAACTTGTGGCTGACATAGAGCTGAGGAATTGCTCCTGTAATATCGACAGTCTGGGAGGCTCTGGAACTAGAAATATGTGGTGACACTCAGAAGAACTATAATTAACCTTGATGTGACTGGAATTTAGCAAGGAAAGGAAATCACTCTATCTTTTCATTGCAGTGAAACTGTTAAAAAGAATTTACATTTCCAGGGTTAAAAATAATTCAGGCTGTGACAAGAAAAGCTCTCTATGACAACAAAGCAGGCAGAACTGTGAGTCAGAATAATTGCAAAAACATAACCCCAATCCAAGCAAACAGGCTGCTCAGCATTTGGGACAAAAAGTCACGAGAACAGCAAAGGATTGCACCACTGTGTAAGTGTTTATGAAGGCCTGTGTAGTAAGCACAGCACACATGAAGGGCATGGAAAACAGCACCTTTATCTTACAGGAATTGTCACAGAAACAACAAGAATAAGATCAATGGACAGTAATCCAAAAATTAATGGATCACTTTTTAATTTTAAATCCAAGTTGCTGTGATGGCAGAAGCTACATCACTAGCACCTTAAAATCCCATAGCCAATAAAAATAATAAGCAAATGTAGGCATGTCTATTCATAGAAAATTGTGATTGTAACTGAACAAGCAATTACCTTATTCTTTGAATTTTGTCCCCTTCAAAGGGGACCAAAAAAAAAAAAGATACATTGCAATTTACTAGGAAAGTGATTTGAAGTCCTTAAAAAGCCTTATATTCCTGTGTGTGACATTTTCATGTTATGTTTGGATATACTTGAGACTTGTAAGGTGTTTTAGGATAGCTCTGTATAACTTTGGAGGTTATAAAAGGTCACACTGTGTATGCAGGAAGACCTCTGGGGCTCTGAAACCCCAGAATTAAATGACAACACAGGAAAAACACAGATCACATTCATTTGGGTTGTGCCCAATTCTTGCCCTTTTCATAGGAAAAGGAGTAAAACTTGTGGTGTTGGGGGAATGATTGAGCAAATGACATTTTGACACAAGAAAAAGAGGGGAAAATAAAAAAATCAAAGAGAAAATTTAATCCATTTTCTGTAGAACCCCTGGATTAAACCTAAACTGCCAAATTGGTGAAGTTATAATAAGGACCATTATAAGGAACTACTCCTCAAGAGTAAATTTGTCTTCATCCACTAGAAATGAGGTGTCAGCTGGAGGTACATGGAGATAAATGTATGAAATTCAGCTGTCTGTACAAATATTTGGATTACAAGTTTAATGTTT
Organism: Passer domesticus; assembly: GCF_036417665.1. Lineage (NCBI taxonomy): Eukaryota > Metazoa > Chordata > Aves > Passeriformes > Passeridae > Passer > Passer domesticus. Next base: position 128,931,794 of record NC_087474.1, on the reverse strand, counting down.
AACAGCATGACAGTGATGTTATGAAGCATAAACTGAAAACTCTCTTGAATCACAGCCCTGAGGTGTCTTATCCTGGCTAAGGTGTAACCATGTGTCATACACAGAATCACAGAGAACTCCTGAAGTACAGTACCCACTTGTGCATAATATGATTTGTACCGCAGCCTATACTAAACCTGTCCCATGGAGATGTCAGAAGCTAAAAAGAAATGGTGGCCAGAAGCACTGCTGAGCATTGCAGCTTCGGTGTCTGTGCTGTTTCGTTGCTGGAGAGGTCCCTGCTTGGTTTGTGGGTTTGGTGTGGGACACGTGCCATTCTCCCAAGCACTGCCAAGCCATAGCTCGTGAGTCAGCAGTGGATAGGGATCATTTACAATATACAGTTGAACTCATAGTATTCTGGAGATTGAAAGTCCACAGTCATAAGCAGCATGCACACAAACTAGCCCAGGGCAGGTGGCCTCAAAGCCAGAGGAGAGTCTTTGTAGAACAGCCCTTTGTGCTGTTTAGTACTTAGACATAACCTTTGTATTCTAAGTGAAGTCTCCAGTTCAAAGAACCTCCTGTGTTTTATATTTGGGTTTGATTTTTCTCTGGGCAGAGAAGACCATGTATCCCTTCATTCTTATGTATCTATCACCAAGAAGTCTTACATCCAAGCAGGATGTTACCAAACATCGGGGCAAAATGAATGAAAATCCTGACATTACACTGTAGATCCTACTGCGGAAGCTGAATAGAATCCTTAGGATTGTAAATTTTCTCTAAGAACATTGAGTGCAACCACTAACCAGACACTGCCATGTTCACCACTAAAATGTATCCCCACGTGCCACATCTATATGTTTTTTTAAGTCTTCCAGGAATAGTGATTCCACCAGTTCCCTGAGAAAGCTAGGAAGGTGATTTCATTTCAGTTTCATGTCCATCTCCCTTGTAATATATGCCCGGTGTGCAAGACAGTGGCAACTCTAGCAGTGGATTGAAAGACAGTGGGTCTTTTTTTCTGTGTTTTAGTTTTACACTAAAACGTACATGAGGTAACAAAGCAATATAACAATCCCTATTTCCTCTTCCATGTTTTCAGTGTGTGTCTTAAGTAGTAAATATTAAATAAACCCTTTTTTTTTCTTTTAACTTCTTAGATATGCCTTTACCCTGTCGTTATTGTAAAGCCAAAAAAAGCTCTTTTTTCTTCAACATTTAAGACAAAATAACAAATTATGATTTACAGAATTTTTCTGACATCAGCCACTTTGTTTACCTACAGACACAGAAGGACAATTTCCCAAACCCTGGTAATCCCACAAAAGTGTGCCTCTGAATGAGGATGGAGAGACGGTCCCAGGTGGCCCTCAGCATCTCTGGCTGGCACAAGTGTTTCCTCTCTGTCATCGAGACATGTGCCTGGCTCTTTTCCGAGATGACTCCTGGAGAACTGGCAGCTGGCTGGGAGACATGAGCAAGAGGAAAAAAATTCAGGTGAAACAAAGAGAAAAACTGATTTGTGAAGAGGCTGCAGACACAGCTGAAAGGGCTATGATGGATTTGGAAAAATCTCGGAGTTGGATGAACACACTCATCACTTAAAAAATATTTAAATACACCTATAGAAAGGACTAGGAGGAGGTTATCTAGTTATGCCAGCTTAGAACCACAGAATGATAGAATGAAGGTTGGAAAAGACTTTTAATATCACCAAGTCCAACTGTCAGCTTGTGAGCTTGTTCACTCACTCCTAAGCACTACTTTATTTGATAAAGGAGTATCAGCATCAAACACTAGGAGTCCTCTGCACCTGATGCAGAGCGGGCACCTCTTGTCTTGGCACTGGGCAGCACCCGTCCTGTTCTGAAGCGTCCGAGAGTGCCGCCTCGTCCCCTGGGCTCCGCTGCCTCCCGGGCCGTGGCAGAGGCGCTGCCCGCGCCGCTGCCGCCCCCTCGCTCCTGCTGCGCCGGCGGCGGAGCCAGGCCCGCCCGCCGGGAACCGCCGGGATTCGCGGGATCGGCCCCGCAGGCGGGGCACGGGCGCCTCCCGGTGGCCCTCTGGGTGAAGAACCTTTTCCTAATGTCCAACCTAAACCTCGCCTGACACAGCCTTAGGCCATTCCCCCGCGTCCTGTCACTGGGCACCACCGAGGAGAGATCGGTGCCTGCCCCTCCTCTTCCCCTCACGAGAGAATTGTAACTGCAGTGAGGTCTCCCCTCAGGCTCCTCCAGGCTGAACAGACCGAGTAACCTCAGCCATTCCTCATACGGCTTCCTCTCGAGGCTCTTCAGCATCCTCATTGCCCTCCTTTGGACACTCTGTGACAGTTCAATGTCTTTTTCATATTGAGGAGCCCAAAACTGCCCCCAGCACTCGAGGTGAGGCCGCCCCAGTGCAGAGCAGAGCAGGACAATCCCCTCCCTTGCCTGGCTGGCCATGCTGTGCATGATGCCCCCCAGGACAGGCTTGGCCCTCCTGGCTGCCAGAGCACTGCTGACTCAGATTCAACTTGCCATTGACCAGGACCCCCAGGTCCTTTTCCACGTTGCTGCTTTCCAGCCTCATTCCCCAGTCTGTCCCTACACCCAGGGTTGCTGCACCCCAGGTGCAGAATCCACAACTTTCCCTTGTGGAGCTTTGTATGGTTGGTAATTGCTCAGAGCATTAGGAATGAATGATGTGAGGATCAGCATTAGGAATGGTGCTGGAATGGTGTTAGGGCCCTTGGCTCCTATGGCTCCTTCAATAAACCTACGGATGGTGAGGCCTAAGGAGCTCCTGTGGGGGCCCACAGCTCCAGTGGAAAATCCCTGAATGTCCCCAGCACCCCGATTGCCTGCCAATGTGGCCAAGAAGAAACACAGGAAGAGAAAATAGGCGCAAAAGTGATGTATGGTGATATATTCCATGTGATATATTCCATGTAGCATGGCACCAACTGTGCCTTACCCAGAAAGAAGGAAAATAAAAGTATTAAAAGAAGATGGGAGGCAGAGGAGCCTCTCAGGATGCAGGGTCCAGCCTGCACCTACAGGCCTGCTCAGCTCAGCGTGGCTCACTCCTGACCACTTTATAGCCATAGAACAGTCCTTGCCCCAGCAAGATTTTCTGTCTCTCCCATCAGGGTTGGGACATCTTCACCACCTTCATCTTGTGGTGAAGGACCCTGGGGACACCCTACAACCTGCTCTTGGTGTATTTTTCCAGCACAGGGTCCCTGAGGCATTGCCTATTTACATTGGCTGTTTTGTTTGGTAAGTAATGACAGCCTGTAATCCTGAATGAAAGGGTCAGTATGGAAAGGGACAGCTACATCTTGTGGTCAGAATGGGAGACAGGGAGTGTTCTCATTTGCTGGGCTATGAAATAATATTGAACTTTTCATTTCTCTGTGCTGTACTTGCCTGATGGTGTTCAGATATGCCTTGGGCTCCAAAAACCATTCAGAACTTCTATTACTAAATAAAAAGAAGTAAAGGAATGGCAATATTTTGTTAGTATGCCTCTCTTTAGATAATTAGAAAGTAACAAATACCTAATTATAGAAACACAATCTTAGCATGACAATCTGTACTGTTTTCATAGACTGAGTGGTCCTTTTAGTTCATCTCTCCTTCATTTTTTTGCTTTAGATAAGAGCGAAAGAGATTTCCTGTGGCTCCAGTACAAGAGGCCTACTTAAATCTACCACTTTGGAGCTTTTAATGACCCTTTGGAACTTTTTAATGAAATAAACACAGTATTATGGATTCATTACTGAATACTGGGTTTATACCCAAATCAATGAGCGAGGAAAAGTGAGGCTGACCTGATTTCAGACATTCAAAACATCCAGTAAGAAATAACTTCTTGAAGTCAGCTCTCAAAAGCTGGGGCCAGGACAACAGTGGTGACAGGGCAATAGTAATAATGCAGGGAATGTGCCTGGGGTGAGAAGGACAGGAGTCAAACTCAGTCTTGCCCTGTGCACCAAAGCTGTTTTCAGCTGTATGCTGAGGCAATAGGAGCAAACCTCCTACATTCCCAAAGACAAGAAGCTGGCAACTTTCCAGCAATGAGTAGAATTGCAGATGTTCAAGACACTTCATATTTTTCCCCTTTATTGCCTCAAACACAGGAATGAAAGAAATAAACTTTGTCGCATTGCTTCTTATCTGGTCTGACAGCTCCTCACCCTTGCACAGGAATTAGAGAAATAAAACATCTTCCTATTACAACTTAACCTATCTCACATCTGATTATATTAGGTAGAGGCTTCAGTCTTATCTCTCCAATCACAGAACAAGGGATGCAGCCTGAAAAAAGAGGACGAGACCTGTGTCAGATAAAGAAAAAATGCAGAAGGGTTTTTCCTCCTCTATCCATAGACTGATTTAACAGAGAACTACTGACTGCAGTTAGAAAATCTACTACTATCAGTACCACCCAGCAGGAATACCAGAAATGGCACTATGAGGATACTTAGATTTACTGTGTCCCTGTGTTCTTTTTTATTAAGCAACCATTCCAGAAATTTGAACTGTCTTCTTGTACCTTCACCTATTCACTCTGACTCTCAGCTGATAAGCTAAAATACATATTAACTGGAAAATGTAGTAATGAAATACTGACTTGGATGAAAATGTTGACATCAGTGGGATAAGACTCATTCTAAGAATTTAGCACATTCAGATTTTATCTCTTTCTGTTCTTCTAGTTTATGTTAGGAGCAGTGATCCAGCATGAAAAAAATTACTGGTGTGGAAAAAAAAAAGGATTACTTTAGTACATCAATTTTTTTTTCAGTTCTTGAAGAAAAGAACTTCTACCTCCTTAACCTATAATTCTTTAAAATTTTAACAACTAAGCATCATTAAGGAGGGCTGATTCATCACTCGTCTTAGCCTGATATTGCATTGAATTGCTTGAAATCAATCTCTATCCTGTTAAGAATGTATCCCTGATGGTGGAGGGTTATTACTGGACAAAAGAATAAACCCTTACAATTTGAATTGTGCCCTAATGTTCCTTGCACACTGAGAGCACAGATAAAATATAGATGAGATGTGATGACTGCCTCTCTGATTTGTTTCCATTTTTCTTATGATTTTCTGACACCAGTTCCCCAAGAAGGAAGTAGAACAGCTTCATTAGCAAGCTCCTTTCATCTTGCCACAGAGGATAGATTTTTTCCTTGCTGAAAACATTCTTCCAAACATGGGAAATTTGTCCAGACAGAGTTTCAGATTTTATCTAGAGGCAATAGATTTGGACTAAAGATCTTGACAGTCTCAGATTGCAGCAGACTGTAAAGAGATGGTGGTAGGACACTCTAGGCAGCCTGCTTTGTTTGTGTAGTCTATGAAAGAGCTGAAAAGCTGGATTGCCCTGTCGGGAACGTGAATTGGGATGTACAAAACTCTCTTCTCTCATCTGCCTCCTTACATCTTGTTCACCTTGGTTTGCTGATAACTTAGGTGTCTGAGAAAATGTGGAACTGTTTTCTTTCCATTTTTCTTAGGTGGTCTGTTGGGGATAGAACAAAGAGGCAAACCTTCACCTTGGGAAGGGATGGAGAACACTGCTTCCAAATCAGTGTATCACTGCAGAGTCTCACATCTCTGACACACAGTTCCTCCCAGTTCCAGTCTCTCCATCTCCGTTCTATGTTGCCATACACAATGGACCTTAGGGTAAAAGCACATTTTGTTCCAGAGTAAATTTTTATAATTTAGGACATCAGCTAAACACAGCAGTGATTGTTTACATATGTTAGTATTTAAGTTTGCTTGAAGCAATCCTTCTGCCACTCTAATAAATCCTGCTGTAGGATTAAATGCTCATTTGAATCTTTCAGTTTAATTCTTTTCAGCTTTAATCCAAGAAAGCAAGAAAAGGCCAAGAAAATCTTCACATGTCACATTCAAAATATAAATTGTGGGACCTCAGCTGAGTTGTTCAAGAGTAGATCATCCTAAAACTGTGACTGCTGAAAGTGTCTTGGACCAAGTAGATTTCAGAACATAAGCCTGTAGCAGTGCGTAACCAAAGTGATGAAACAATTACAAGAAATTATTTTACAGAATATTTCAGAAGCCCTTTACACTTCAGATTATGTATTTCCCAGTCAAGTCAGTAGGAATTTTAAAAAAACCCAAAATTTGTCACTAAAATTTTTATGCTTCTTTGAAAAAAAAATCCTAGAAACAGCACATTCTAAATTTACCATGTGGTGTACCCATTTCCAGTAAAAAGTGACACCAAGCAATATATTCACTTTTAAAATGATAGGGAATGTGCACACCTTCTAATTTTAGGTATACAATTTGGATAGCAGCTAAGATCATTTGCAGAGAAACTGAAGCCCTCCAGACCTACTTTTAATGACTTATCATAGTTCCTCCCTAATACAAGCATATATTTTGGAGCCTATATTTAAATAAATGGCCTTGCAGATCTGAAGCAGTGATACTGCTTAGCTCAACACCCCCAAAATGGGGCAGCACAAAGGGACCTGACTCAGATGGTAGAGAATAATACTTGCCTGCCTACTGAGAGCTGGACATCCCAGAGCCTCAGAGGAGGTGTGAGATCCAGCTTCCCTCTGGATTGCTGCAGCAATGAGAGGAAAGGATGCATTAACAAGCTTCTCCTTAGAGCCAAAGGGTGACACTCAGTGAAACTGCCTGCCAGCAACTCCACACAGCTGATGTGCCAGGCATATGGGCCTGCATGGCCACACATAGAACGTGCTCAAATCAAACCATACTAGAGTCATTATGCACTTGTCTGACCTTCTTAAGCATAACAATAACTTTTTTTTCCACATTCATTTGAAGCTGGAGCAATCCTTTATGTCCAGCAGTTCACTATTTATGTCAAAGGGAACTTAATGGGATGGCATTTTTCTGAGGAGATTGAATTTGTGATGACAGGGAAAAAAAATTATCTTTCAGGAGGATGCATTTAGGTTGTGTAGGGAAAAAAATGGTACAACTAGCACGTGAAATTTAACTGGAGATTCAAGTAAATTGCCCAAGGAATCATTTGTTCTTATTTCATTAAGTTTGGAAAACTTCAAGCAAAGAAAGGGATTATAATGCACTCTTTGTAAGGGGCTAATTCTGAACATTTCAATGTTTGTATTTTGTCATTTTATAAAACCTAAGGTAAAAAAAGCAACTTTGCTCAGTTAGACTAAATCATGAAACTCAGTTCCCACTTGATAGTTTGATGTAATGTTTTTCTGCCTGAATTCATTCCAGAACAGTTTTACACCCCTGCACACCACAACTTGCTAAATTTTTGACTCTTAATCAAGAGCACCTTGTTTAGAGTTTTAAAATATAGGCTGATACTGCCCATCATGCAGGAGGAAGAAAAAAACCCAACAAACCCAGATAAAAATTCTTAAAATAAACTTTAAGAAAATTTCCTAATCAAAGCAACACATTTTCAAAATATGTACTCAAAATGCTGGGGTTAGAAATTATGATTGTCTGCATATATCAGCAAAACACACTGAATCCCACTGTAAATTTTCTGTTTCAATATACTGCAGTCAATTGCCAGTTTGAACCAGTACAGTTTGCATCCTTTTTATCTGGCCCACAGACTTGGTAAAACATAATAATATCCTAAGATGTATTTTCTATTTTTTCCAAATAAGGTATATGTCCAAACATTTTATCCCTTTATTTGAAATATATAAAAGAATATTTTACATATATATTACACAGAAGTAAGAACAAACAAAAAAATAAATAAAATAAAGGTAGATAAAGTGTTCAGCTATCCAGAGATTGGTATCTGTGAGAATTTGTTTTTTCAAATGTTCAAAGTCATAAAAAAAGTTCATTTGTTTTCACATTCCAGGTCTTAATCCATAGCCAGACAACTAGATTTATTTTCCTACAGCTTCCACTCTCTTATGAAGTAACTTTAAGAACAAAAGACTATGAGTTACAGAAATTCAAAGGCAAAGGATTTGGTTTTTTTCTGTTGTGCCTGTAGTACTATTCTGATACCTGAGCCTTCAATTCATTTGATGAATTATTGTTATGACAATTTAGGATTCTCAGAACACCTGCTAATGTGCATCAAAATCCACCATCAGGGAGGAGGATGTGATTTTATCCATATTGTCTTTGCTAGAAATTTCAGTGATCTTTAATTTTTATAGTGTCTTCAGAGAGCAGAATGTGCCAGATTCTTGTACCCCATGGTGAAGTTAAGATGGAAAATATTTGCTGTTGTATCTGAAGAAAAAAATTGTTGCAGCCAAATATCTGGGCCTTAGACTGTTTCTAAGCTTAAACAATAACATTTTCTATATATTCTCGCATTTCATTATATGTCTGCTTGAATTTTCGATTCACCTCTGTTATCTTAAAAAACTGCTGAAAATATTTCTTAAAAAATAAATCTGGAAACATCTTTCCTTTTAAAACTAGTTTAAGCTCAGGGAAGAGGGAAATCTCAATGGGCAGATGAATTTCACTCTCCAAGCTCATGAGTAAATACTATCTATCTAATCTGTAGTTGGACAAAGTCTGAGTTTTGCTGCAGTTTTGTTCACCTTTAAACAATTTGCACTGACAAAAACCATGTTAGCGTCTCTCATCTGACTGCATGAGATAAAAGGCCCAGTCCCATTTCCAAAAGAGTAGTCTGACTGAAGCCTAACTTCCAGAGAAGAATTGGGCCTCATCTCAGTGTAACAAGAATCTACCACTGTGAAGTAATCCATCCCTGGATTTATCTTTTAGTCATGGACCTTGATTTGTTGTTTTTTTGGGGTTTTTTTTCTTTTTTTTTCTTGTAAGGCTTCTTCTTCACCTACCTATATATGATCTCCAGGAACGTTGTGGTAGGGAAAAATTGTTTGAAATGAGCAAAGCAGAGGTTGAAATTATGTTTTTATTTTTACTGCTCCCAGGGTGTGGGGAAGAAGTACCTAAGTCCTCTTCTACTTTCCCAGCTATTTTACTAATCCTCAGCCCACTTACCCTCAGGCACTGATCCCCAGAGCCCCCTGTGGTCTGCCAGGAATAACAAACACAAATTTGATGCTGATCTATCTTCCACCTCTTTCTCTGTCTCTCTTCTGCAGATATAAATCCCGGTCTGTATCATACAATTCAGGAGAAGCTGCAGCAGTGACCAGTTGCCCTCAAGGTCATCAAATCTTTGATTTGGATCTGGCCTTAGGGAGATAATTAATGCCTGTTTGGGTGGGAAAGAGATATTACCATTTGTTGCTCTTTTTTTTTAAGCAATAAAAAGAAGTGGTTTTACAATTTCCTTCCTTCCTTCCTTCCTTCCTTCCTTCCTTCCTTCCTTCCTTCCTTCCTTCCTTCCTTCCTTCCTTCCTTCCTTCCTTCCTTCCTTCCTTCCTTCCTTCCTTCCTTCCTTCCTTCCTTCCTTCCTTCCTTCCTTCCTTCCTTCCTTCCTTCCTTCCTTCCTTCCTTCCTTCCTTCCTTCCTTCCTTCCTTCCTTCCTTCCTTCCTTCCTTCCTTCCTTCCTTCCTTCCTTCCTTCCTTCCTTCCTTCCTTCCTTCCTTCCTTCCTTCCTTCCTTCCTTCCTTCCTTCCTTCCTTCCTTCCTTCCTTCCTTCCTTCCTTCCTTCCCTCCCTCCCTCCCTCCCTCCCTCCCTCCCTCCCTCCTTTGTGGAAAAAGCTAATGCTCTTCATTTTAATACGCAAATATTTTTCATATTTTCTGGCTTTGCTATAATTGCTCTAAAAGTCAACAATACCAACTTGAAATGGATTTCTGTGTCTGCCAGTTTCTGACTGGGGCTCTTTGAAAGAGAAAATAAATATTTCTATACTGCTACTACAAGAGTGGTATGTATATAAGGCATAGTAATTAATGGGGCAAATGTGTATCCTTACTGCTCTAGCAAATCTGTGCCTTTCGTTTCCTCTTGGCTGCTAGAAGCAAAAAAAAAAAAATCTCAATATCTATGGGCGCATTGAAGAACATGGATATTGTTGAAGCGTGGAGGGAAATACAGCTGTCCCTGGATTTTTGTATATGAAGGACAATAGATTTTAAAATAACAAAAATGGACTCCAAATATCCAGATGTAAACTAAAGAAAACCAAATCAAAACAAAAAAGCCTATAGCTAGCTCTTTTTCCTTATAGGCTTTATCTATACCATGTGGAGAGATCTTGATGCAGGGCTGAGTTTTATCAAATGAAGTTGGAGATAGACTGTCTCACTCTTCAGGAAATTTTCAGTCTCTTCCATTTTTTTTAGGGACATTTTGCTCTGAGTCTTGTGCATTGAGCTCCTTTAACTTGCCTAGTTCCTAAACAGATCTATTAGCAAACTCAAAATACAGACTTGAAACTGTGAGAGAATGAGCAGCATAATGAGATACCAAATTGTTAGTACAGTTAGTGCCTGTTTCATAAGTTGTCTGTGGTCCTCTGAGCAGTGCATAGGGGTAAACAGGATATGGATGGAGTTGATTTATGGAAGGAGTTAATTAGAATCAACTCATTTTAATCTTAAATAAAACCCAACACTTCAGAATTACTGTAAATGCAGAGAATAAGAAGGTATGAAATAAATTTCTAAAATATAGAACACAAAGAAAGGGTGGAGACAAAGCTCCTGTGTTTTAATGGCTTGTATTGCAAAATGAAACTATCAGAACAAAAATCCATATTGATAATCAAAATTAAATGTATATGTGAAAGGCAAAATTAATTTTAAGACTAGCTTTTGAATTGCCATAAAAAATTGATGATGGTAGGACATATGGGATTTGTTCCCATCTATCACTAATCCGTGGCATTGCAAAGAATTGAAAAACCTACTTTAAGGTGGTAGACACAGAGTGACTTATTCAAACTTCTTGCTTTTACTTAAATTACACACCGACATATAAGCAATGAGACCTCTGTTTTCCCCTCTAACCACAGCCTATGTGTAAAACCAGGTAGCAGAAATTTTAGCCCACATCTCTATTAAATTGGGTAATGACTATTCACCATGCAGTTTTTGGCAAGTACAGACAGGGCAACTGTTCAAGAAAAACAAGAAATTTCCTGCTGTATGTGAACTGCTCATAAACACTTGAGCCCTGGCACTTTTTACTCAAACTCTGCAGGTCTCAGATGCCTAGTATTAATAGAGACTGCTAATTACAAGCAGTGTGGTTAAAGCAAATGCTTAGCCATACAGAACATTAATTGACGCTGTTGTTGGGGAGAATGAAGGGCTGTGTGTGTGGGGAACTGTTTTCCCAGTGAGAAGGCTCAAGTCACTGCAGTATTTGCTGGGTTTGTTCATATTTTCCCAAAGCAGGTCTAGATTTAGACTACATTCTCTGCCTTAGAAGACCGAGGAGGGAACTGTGATTCCTTTCTGGCTCCCATGGTTCAAGGTGGGAGGTAGCCTGATAAAGGCTTATTCCCATCAAGTTTCCACAGCCACACTGGCCAGGCCTTTGGGGGTGTGAAGTCGAGGTTCAGTTCACTGTCTGTGCTGTAGCTCTGCTATTCTACATTCCATGTCTCATGTATTGTACCTCCTGCCCCTGTGCCTCAGTCAGTTGTGCTGGGCATCACAGCAACAAAACCCAACCATACAGGATGCCCTATTCCTGTCTGAGTTATTCAGAGTGTTTGTGCTATAGTGGATTCCTTTATACATCTCATATTTCTCGTCTCAGAACACAGAACTAAGTCTGTCTTTGGAACAGGAGATATGCTGGCTTGTTCTGGCTGCTTCCTACCTAAGGAGCTGCCATTTTAACTTTTGACAATACTAAAAATCCCTTTCAGTCAATCTATCAGCTTTTAGGATGAAATTAAGGATGGTAGGAGTACCTTAGGTCAATAGCCAGGACACTATTCATAATGAATTAACCAAGAAGAAAATATAAGACATAGCGGTCATATACATCATATACTCGGAGGAAGAGCTGTTAGAATGATCCCAAAGAACTTACCCTTTCCAGCATAAAGTGAGTTGACAGATAAATTACTAGTAAAAGCAAAGTCTTAGTATACCCTGTTTGTCCAGTGTCTTCTACCATGTGGGAAGAATTTTACCTATATGACAAAATTTAAAGATCAGAGGGAAAAAGTCTAGGAAATCACTATAGAAATTAAAATCTTGTCTGACCTAAGAAAGAAAAAAGCATTTTTTACTTCCTTTTTTTTTTTTTTTTTTTGGAAGAATTTAAAAGGTTAATGACCCAAACAGACATTTTTTTTTGATTGTGGATTTCTTTTTCCTCTGAATTGGTATTGTATGGAAAATAAAAAGAAAATGTTGCAGAAGAAAAGAAGAAAGGAGAAAATCCCTCAATTTATGGAGTGTCCTATTACTTTGCACAGCAAAGAAGGGCTTAGGATCCAGCAGGTTTCTAACAAGAGTCATGGCTGGTGGGGTTAAAAAAGACTGAGGGAAGGACAGCTGAGGAAGTTAAGTTTCCATCTTCCAGTCTCACTCTAGAGTGAAAACACTTTAGTACAGCTTTGCAGATGAACTGTGCAGTCTGCAGTGTGGTGTCTTGTAAACCTGCAGAGATGAAATGCCTGAAATTAAATGCTGTCTGAAGATATAATTTATATGTTAAATACTGACAAGATCAGCTTTACATAACAACACTCTCATCTCATTTGATTAGTACTGATTTGAAAATGGACATTTTATACCTCCCCTCCTCCTGTACAGAGCACAGTAACCTCTCAGGTATTTTTAACTCTGAAACACTACATCCAAGTGCAGATTTCCTTCTGTACAAGAGAGGGCAGCCTAGTCCTGGTAATAGTGCCTCCAGAGCTCTGGACATCTGGAAAATCTGTTACCTTATTTGTTATGCTTGACTGTAAAAATTACTGCGTAAATTGCAAATTAATCTTTGTTCTTAATTTTATGGGGGACCGGAGGCTACTCCAAGACTTCTTAAGGTTGAAGAAAAGTTACAAAATAAAATCCTTTGTTTTATTCATGGGAAATTTTTGCTAATGTGATACAAATATGTGGGTTTCTTCAGTGATAAATTACTTTACAACTTGTAGTGTGAAAGCTGAGCTGTATCAGAGCCCTATGTCTGGACTGATCTCATCAATTTTGGTTCCTCAGCAGGGATTTGGCTTTTGATCACACACTTCTTAATAGATCCAAATATCTAGACACTATGGCCACTTGTGTTTAAATCCTTGCTGCTTGGGTTTATTTCATGCATTGCTTTTAGGTCTTAAAAGCTGAGAGGTGCAGTGCAGGGTCAGACTGAAGGTCTGCATTGTCTGGTAATCTGTCTCTGAGAGTGGTTATAGCAAATGCTTAGGGAAGGACTAAAACAGAAAGGGTGAACACAGAGGGATCGTTGTCTGACATACTTTCCACCTTCCAGCAGTCACTGGTCTAAAACAACAATTCCTTGAGCCAGAGTTTGTATCTTGAGAGCCACTCTTTCCTTCCTCTGAGGACGTTCCATGTGCTCAGTATACCTGAGACTGGGAAGACAATTAAAGTATTTTCCTTCTTTCATTTTAAGGACTGTTTTGCTGTCTGAGAAGGACTTTCTCCATTCCTGAAGCTTTCAGAAGTTAAGCCAGCTCAATCTCAGTCATACCCTGCTGTCTACTGAGACTGAGATCTTGTCCAAATTTTATTTCCATCAAGTAACCTTCTAAACTTTTGTATAAAAGAGATATCTCTATTTTTGTCTGTTGATTCTTTGTACAATATACTCCTATTGCCACCTCATTCTATCCATTTATTTTCTATTTCAATATATCTAATAATACTTTTTTTTTTTTTCTATTTCTAGGGTATCTGTTGCAGGAGTGTCCTTTCCACATTGATATCCTCTCCAAATTAAAAAAAAACCTCCTAAAATCAAACATCCAGTAAAAACCAGGCTTGGGTGATCTGGTTTGCTGAGATATGGAAGACTGAGTTCTTGGAGATGGCAATAATTCTCAGAAAAAAATGCCACATCCCATTATACCTTTTAAAGAGAAAGGGGAGAGGACAGATTTCATTGCCAATGCTGTTAACAACAGTTAGATAGCGGGGGAAAAAGTAAAAATGTTTGGAGAAAATCTTCATTTGACTTTGATCAGTCAAAATGTCCCACAACTTTTCTTGCTCATGATTCTTGTCATTAATGCATGTTGCATTAATACTGCACATTCTAGCTACTTGGGCCTTGCAGTTTTCATGAATTAAGGCCCCTCTCACCTTTAACCTTTTACTCTTACATGAGACTTCTCTTCCTTGTTTAGAATATTGTGAGGCATAAAAATGAAAGGAAAACTCATGAGTGTGGACAAGCTGAACACTAGCTGGCCTATGTCTGCTTTCTGTTCAATTTTTGATGCTAAGCTTAAAGCCCCTGCTGTCCAGTGCTGGGTAAATGCCATCATTCTTCACTGCAGAGCTGCCTTGCTAGAGAGAGAGGGTTCTGCCATCTCTTGCTAGTGCATCAGTGACATTAACTTCTTTGCCTGTTAGTATAATAAGGCCACACGTGCCTTCTGGATTTTCCTCTCAAAACTACTCTCATGCAGTAAGGTGTTGGCCATGTGGGTATTTCTCAGTACAGTTATTACAGCATTATTGTGATTTATGGATGATTTATGGATCAGCTAAGCCACAGTCTTAGTGTGAATGTCCTGGTTAGCTGTGGAGGTGATGTGTGCATGGAAGGCAGTGATTTTTCTCTAGGACTAAATTTCAAACCCACAAAGTTCAAATGGGTTCAGAATTTACTCAAACACATTCTCACATTCCTTTATTTTACAGACAAGGGTAATGATCCTAAAAGCAACTTCCCTGCAGCGTCACTGGAGTGAAAAATTGAAGGGTTGTTTTCCAAGTAATCTGACTCTGTACAGCTGGATCAATAGTCAATATTGCCAGGGTTTGCTGCCTTGCTTCTACCTAATTTTTGCCATTGAATGTCACAATAAAACCCAATGTGGAAGACCCTCCAGAATTTGGAGAGGAAAAGAGGACGAGAAACAATACCTGTACTCATACTTTTTAGTATAAAATATGTATTGACGATTCAAGCACTTCAGTAGGTTTATAAATTGGACAGAAATGTGTGAGTCTCTGTAAAAATTTAGAATTGATTCCTGTTATTTGCAGAGATACTGGTAGAGCATAGGTATTTCGCTCAGCAATATTATCCCAAAGCTGTCCAGGCTCATGTAGATGCACATTTGTTAAATGCCATATAAGTCAGGACTGAGCAGCTTTTAAAGCTAAATTTCAACCTTGTGTTAATCTAATTTTTCTAGTCATAACTTATACCCTCTCCCCAAAATCATTTGGGCCGATTTCTAATGTACTTATAAAAGTCTCTCAAAAAATTCTACTAAGCTTGAATCATATTAATAGAAACCTTGAAGTACAAAAGTTTCAAGAGTTTGTGCCAAAATTTATTTTAAATTATGAGTCCCTTTGCCATCCAGTCATATGCCTTGAAAGTTTCTTTGATACACAGGAGTGAGGCTTTTCCCCTCCTCCATTTAGCCCTCTGCAAGGTCTGTTTCTAGGTAACACTGATGTGACCAGGAGTTATCCTTTACCGCTACCTCCAACAGAGAGATAATGAAGACACAGTGGGTCTTCTGCATCAACTGCTTTACAGTTGCCAGAGTGAGGGAAGCAGATCAGACAGTCAGGGCTTTATGAAGGTCAGACCCAGACCTAAGACGAGCCAATGTTACAAACAGCTACTTGTGACTGAGCAAGATGTGGCAGCACTGCCCCAGTCAGACTGCGTGCTAGAAGTGGAACAGTAACCTGGCAGGGACATGGATATGGCAGGAAAAAGTGTTTTTCTAGCAGAGGGCTCCTGACCAGCAATATGTAGCAGATTTGTGACCACAGATGCCACTTGGGTAGTGCAGACGAGCTCTGACTGCTCTCAAGAATTTGTTCGAGCAGCTCTTTAGAAATTCCACCTGGCGAGACTTATAACGTAACTTTTCAGGACATTGTTACTGACTTCCTGGAACATCTGTAAATAGCTGGTTTGTGTATGTTCATGCACCGTGGAGGATAGAGTTTAGAATTTTTTACTGAGGTTATCCTTTTAACACAGGGCCAGATTGTCAGGGGGGCGGATCGGTGCTGGGGAGAGCTGTTTGCTTGACTTAGTGGGTGGCATTCTCGGAGCTGAATAACAATTTCTTTGTTTTGTTTCTTTTATGGTACCTTTACTCTTAGGGAAAGGACCCACCGTGTCCTTATATATGTGTGCCTTATATATGAGCAGATTGTTCTCCTGAAAGTTTTGTGTTTTCATTCTGAACATTGCTTCTCTACCCAGCCTTTACTAGCATCTCCCAAAATCAAATTTAGAAAACCCAAACCAGAAATATATGGGCCAGTTGACAATGGCTGCATTCATTTTGGAAAATCCTTACCCAGTGGCTAAAATTAAAAGGATCAGTAAAAAAATCATTCCCAGCCTTTCTATATTCTGTCATGGATCCTTTTAGCTGCTGCTGCACAGTGAGAGACTGTAATAAGTCATCTCCTTTGCTACAAGAAGCTATAATTTTGATTTTTCCCATGTCTGGATGACTTTTTTTTTCTGTTGTGACTTCGCTTTGAAATTTAGACTCCACTGCACCAAAATTACAAATTTGACAGGTAAAAGCTAGAAATTAGTAATGGAAGTTGTACTTTCTCAGAACCAAATAATAATTAACTAGATTTGAGTTCATATGTATCTACAAAAAAAATCAGAAAACAAAAATTAAACACAAAATGTAACAATTATGTATTGAAATTATTTTTTTTTTTGCAAGCAAAAGTAATTTATTTGATAAAGTTTAGTGGAACTGGTAAGAAAATGTAGGGATATTGTGGATATGGACAAACAAGAAGATGATGGATTGCTTAATATTCTTATAACTTCATTAACAGTTCTCAGTCAGTAACATTTGTGTTGAGGTTTTGAGTAATTCTACTTGGATTTTCAAGCGATTTACAAGCTCTGCAAACCTAACTGGTCTTTTTTTTCCCTTTGTCTTATTTCATTTCTGAAAGAAAGGGAAAGTAACATGAAGCAGTTTAATTACAGTTGGATTCAGAAATGATATGTATTAAAGGTAGGAAATTCTAAAATATTGAATGTTCATTGGTAACTTTTCACATGGTGATCATTCCCTTGGCATATTACTTAGATAAAATTTACCATCTTTCTTTTTATTTTCTATATTCAAACATTCTGTTTTACCTTCTGTCTTTTTTCACATTAATACTAATTAGCATTCTCATAAACTGATATAATAATTAGCATGCAGCATTTGAAGAGCTACATATGAGCTATAAAAGTACATTGTATTTAAGTTCCTTATTTAAGTTTACATTCAACAATTTTTTAATGTGAACTTGCTTTCTGTATGCAAAACAGTTTTCTTATTACAATTGGTTTTGTTTTCTTTCTGTAAAATAAAATGGTTTCACAAGCATACGAAATATTAAATTTTGCATAAATAAATCACCCATTCAGTCATTTCTGCAACTGTTTAACACAACACTGCAGTCTATTTCTGATTTCTGCTGGTTTCTTCAGTTTCTCAATTCTTCACCAGTGAATTTGGGTTCGGTGGGATGGAACACATTTGTTGTTGCACAGAAGAAATATGCCAGGATATTTCTTTTCTCTTTCTTTTGGGGTTTTTTGTTGCTTACATAGTTATGGAAAATAAAAGGGTCAGCTACTAGGAACTTGACAAGCTCTTTCTTGACTTTACTCTGCCTAACTTTAAAGAAACTACTTCACTTTTTACTTTGTAATCAAGATCTATAAAATCTTAATTTCCAGTTTATGTTTACCTGGTACACGCATGGCAATTTTCTTTGATATATCTGTACTACTTGCATATCAGACAGATTTTTAAACTTTGTACCACACTTAAGTTATAAGGCATCTGTTTCACAAGTGCACTGAAACCTGTGCTTATCATGGAGCTATTGAACTATAAATGTGCTTCAGCACTTTGATGACTGGATGAAGTCTGAAGCTGTTTCAAATGAGCACATACCTCAACTTGTTTCAAAATTAGACATTATAAAAGTACATTTTAATGTCTTTTGAAAAGTGGAGAAGATCTCAAAATGTTGATAGGATTGATGGGTGCAGAATGAGCAGAATGACTTGTTATCCTACACATACTGCACTTAAGGCAAATACTTCTCCTTACAGAGTTTTTATTGTAGGTTCCTAATATGAAATTCCATGTGTCTGCCTTAGTATATTAGGGAAAAACATTGTTTTTAAAACTGTAATTACTTTCTTATCATGCTCCTATATAGAGGGAAAGCCAGTTCATAGCTTGGAAGAATGTTCTGAGTATTGGGTAGGTAACTTGGAGCAGAAGCAGCAGCAGTGGGCTGTGTTGGTGGTCATGTCTGGGTAGACTAAGCAGGTGCTAAACCTTGTGATCCCCTTGGAGGAAATAGTAATTGTATGCAACCTCTCAAAAGAAAGAGTAATGGAGGGGAATGTTAGGCTACAAACCAAATTATTTGGTGTCTTCTCCTCCAGGGATAAGCTGCTTTTCAGATGATAGGGTCCTGATTTGCACAAACTCTGCAAAGCAAATTCTTTGGTCTTTTCTCTATAATGCTGACATTGAATTTTTACAAAGGTTGTGGTTCTGTTTTCAAAGACTTGGCTTGGGCTCCGGCTGCTCAACACAAAGCAGTACAGAGTAAGTGGTGCCTCTGCACCATGATCAGGTTTCCTTTTTAAGACATTGGCAAAGGCTTCCCAGTAGCTGTTGATCCCAGCAGCTCATGTAAATCCTGCGTGTACCCCATTCTCCTCAGTTATTTGCAGTACAGAGACTGTATTATAGCCAAGTCCTCTAAAGTTCTTCTCTTCTTTAAGCAGCAGAATGCATCCACATTTTCTCAGTCTGCTTACATCAATGTGGGATTTGGCAGAGGATCCACCCAAGAAACAAGCTGAGGGTCTTCTCTCCTGTATTGGTTTTCTTTGGAAAGGCCTACAAATAGTTTCCATTCCTTATACACAACTCTGGCTCCTCAGCTCACTAGAGAAAAATTAGCACACAGAGGTGTCCTTGTCCCCTATGCCTAGCTTCCATTCTATTGTGAGCCACATAGCTTCACTTTTTCTACCATTTTCACCCTCTTCTGATTCTTCTCCCTAAGAACAGCAGCTCCAAAACAGCAATCAGTACAAAAAAATTTGGAATTACGTGAACTTATGTAAATGAGGCTCACAACCCCTTGCAGCACATGATTAAGCAAGTGATGCCTCTAAACAACACCTTCAAACACACCCAGGACATGTGACTACTGTCAGTCTCCAAAAACTGTTTATTTGTTTGTACCAGAACAGTCATGCAGCTCCTACCTGTCTTGTCTAGCAGGTATTAATTAAATACCAAAACAGACTCCAGAAGCAAAATTTTACCTTTGACCTCTTCCATATAATACCATTTGACATAATTACTACCTGTTGTGTTGTGTCATGCCAAATCAATCTCACACTTTTACTAGATAACTACCTTTACAGCAAAGCTATGATGTGCACAACACATCCACATTTTTCCTGTCTTGTAAATCACTGGATTTAGGTTTTTTGGATGAATGGTAGTGTGGTGATAGCAGTGGTAGCCAAGAGATAAGACCTCATTGCTTTGCATGGATCTTCAAAGAAGTTCAGGAATATTATGTTTTATTATTATTACCCTTGTAAGAAGGTAATAGAGACCCCATTCTTGTGCCTTATAGGCTATTTGGAAAGAGAACTTGATGATCTTAGAGAAGTTCCTTATGATCTTCAGAGAGAAGGCGCCGCAAAACTAAAACCTTTCCCTCATACTGTGCAAGATGGTATTTCAATGGTGTCACCTACCTTTTTTCAAAATAAAGCTGGAGAGCAATTTCAGAGCCATTAATTTTTAAACTTGCAGGAAGCCCCAAGAAGTGTCTAATTCGTAACTAATAAAGTAAATCTCAGAACCTAATCCAGGCAGATCTTATCCACATGTAATAAATCATGACTGAATTTAAGAATTTTTGTCCACTGAAGAAACTCAGAATTGCACTGATTCTTCAATAAAAGAATATCACAAGTAAGACAAACACAAATCATTTAGGAGAGAGCAAAACATTCAATCAAGATTAACCTTCAAATAAGGAAATATTATTTTCTTCAATGCTGCCATGAAAACAACCTAAAATGTTCCCTTCAGTAAGTAGTATAATTGATCTGAACTACTTCTGTTTGGCTAAAGACTTTAGACTTTTAGGTCACCAAATATTCTTACCAATCTCTGTTCAATTCACTCCCACACTCACCCGAAGTACAGTGTGTGGAGAGATTTTGTGAAACATATATACACACATATGAAAGCATTCCTTAATTCCTCTATTCGTGCTTCAAGCTGGACACATACAAGCAACCTCTGACCTGAGAGCCATGTGGCTGCTTTAACATTAGCATCTTTCTGGGTCTATGGCCTAAGGAAAAGCAGGGTTAAGCTCAGGCACATTACTGCTAATCCACCACTATTCCTTAGCAGGGCTAGTGCAGTACTCAGCAGCTGTTTGGCTAACACAATGTAGAAGTAAAGTGACTGGCTTCACCTGCAAATGTCTGTGTAGCCTTTTCTCCATAAAGACCTGCTAGGACTGGGTCTGATTCCATTGCTTCGAAGCTGCCCCGTGTGTTTTTTCATTTGAGACCAGTGAGGTTGTTGCAGACCTCTCAGTGGGACAGAAACTTTGTGGCTGCCCACCTTGAGACTGACTGTAAAATGTTGGCTTTGATCTCAATGCCCTGAGTTAACAGAGCTCCAGTTATAGGTGAAATTGCCTCCCCATGCAGTCAGCCACAGCTGTGCTGGAGGAGGGGGATGAGGGTGGGATTGTACTCTGTGAAAATGAGATCTCACAGAGTTCAGCTCCTAGTTTTGATCAAGCATCTAAAGAACACAAACTACAATTTTTAAGTTTTTGTTGTGGCAAAATGGATCTGGGCATTTTCAGAGTCAGCAAAAAGCATGACCTGGATGCTGAGTGTGTTCTGAAGTTCCTTTTCCAAAGCTCAGGTATCTTAGAACTTCTCAGCAATGCTATTGTACAGTTTATTTATGTTGTAGCAGGAAGGTAATATTGCCCTTTTCTTTAAGTTATTTGGAAATGATTGAACCATTTTAATGAAATTTTCCAAAATAAATCAGCCCAAGACAGATACTTTGTCTGGGAAAGTTCAGCCCAAATAGTTAAATGTTGGCAAAGTTTTATAAATTACTTAAAACAGTATCTTATGATGGTAGACGTTGGGCAACCCAGCTGTGTTTGTCACTACCAACTCTGCCCAGACTCCCTAAACTGTCAGAAAGTGTTTGTGTTTCAGAATATTATTTCTGCAATCTATTTGAATTGGCAGATGTTTGTTTTTTAGCTGCCAGTGCTACATTTTGCTTGAGATAAGTGAGGTGCTGAAATTGCAGCTCAGAATGTGCTTGGCTTGTAGCAATTTCAATTTATATCACAACTGTGACAAAGCAAGTGGATTCACATTTTTCATTTTCTATTTTCAGGGTAGGGAGTTCTGTGCTGGCCAAACCAAGGTCTGCAGCACACACTGAGCACATGAAGGCTGGTCTGGGGTGCCTTTGCAGAGTATTGGCTCCAATGCACATGGAGTGAGGCCTCAAGCAAGTGCACAATTTGAGTACTCACCTCTTGGAAATATTTGGTCCAAGTATTTAGATCCTGTGTGAGTGAACTGACTGGGGAGCATGACACACCCATCAAATTGTGAGGTGTGAGGTTGTTGTTCTGTGTTAGTGGCTCTTATCTCTGTGTCTCTCACTTAAATCCTGTTGGTGATATGGGTGCTCTTGTTTTTTCTATCCCCTCCTTGCAGTTCTCATCTATCAGGCTGGCAAAGGGAGCTTTCCCACCCATGAATTATGTGCAGTTCCAGGAGATATTCTCAGTTGCTACTGCAGAGGTCTGAATGGGCACAGAGGATCTTTTGTTCCACCCAAGGAACCAAGGGTGAATTGATTCACAACTGAATACCAAACACACAGGCTTAAAGGTAGACCTGCCACTTCCTGGCTAGCAGATAAAAAAAGAAATCACCTTTCTTCTCATAATCATCAAAGATGGAGAATGAAAATTTCAATGTTTTTAATCAAAATATGTATAGTTTAGATGCATATATATATATATATAGTAGACATATGCTTTGAAATACAAAGTAGTGTAAATATAATACTATGAAGTACAAAAATCAATTAATTTTTTCAAAGGATTTCAAATTTTCTTTAATTCTGGTTCAATGTGTTATATTGTCAAGAAAAAAGATTCAGATTGCTGCTTCAGGTTAAGAGCAAGACAGAATTATAGAAAATAGAAACATTCTGTTTCATGTTGTTTTTTTTCATTGTTTTATAAGGTGGAACTGAATAGAACATTTAAAGATCAGTGAAAAAAGTTGCACATCATTTTCCACCTCATAGAAATCTTGGACTTTTCCTTTCCCACAAAATTCAAAAATCCTGAAAAATTACCAGAAAACTGAGAAAATTATCATTCTTTAATGACTCAGTTTTGATAGACATATTCTGTCAGAAATACCTGCTTTTGAGTTTCTGCACATGCAACTAATTATATACATGTTGAATGAATCCTACCAGCTGAACGTTCCTATAAAAGACAAGAGAACACATTGTGAGGAGTGTTTCTTGTATGGCTCTGGATCTCCATGGCAATCCCCATTTCAACACAGCAGATCACAGTAACAAAGCCATGGTAGCACCATCTGCTGTGTGACATACACAGAACATCTGTACACAGAACCCTGCATGTCCTTCCTCTCCCAACACAGATACAGCTGAAGCTGTGGGGCTGAAATGTGTTAGTTGAAATATCAAGCAGCTACATTATCTTTTTCTCTTATCACTCACCTGGGATCATTACTAAGCTCATGAGTGTTCCCTATAGAGGTGTGCCCTCATGATGTTTTTGGTAGATATGCTCTTCAGATGGTGATACCTGTGTAGATTAATTGGATCATTCCTAACTGTTCATATTACTCTGGAGGCCTGCATAATAATACTTCCTTCCTTATGTTTGTGCTGTATTTTCATGTGAAATGGAATTTCAGTCCTTTCACTAGATGTCAAATATTGTTCATAACAGAAATAATATCTCATGATCTAGGATATGGTATAGGTCTTGGTATGTTTGAAGTTACACGTCTTTATTTGGACATCTCCTTTAAAAATAGTTTTGCTGCATACATTTTTCCATCTTTCCAAATGTTTTGTACTTGTTTTCAAGGGATTATGATACTCTGTCTTTTTCATATGGTTAGGAAATTATGGTTAATACCATTGTCTTCATTTAAAATTAGGTAAACATATCTGTTCAAAGACAGAGTTTTCTTCTGTTTGCCAGATCTTTCTTTGGTCTGAAATCACACATGCCTGTATCAAGCTAAATTTCCTGGGAAAGTCTGAGCAAAAATGCTTTGGCATGAGAAGATTAAATGGTATTTTCTGAATTAAAATATTCTGGTAGTTGTACTGGCACAGCTAAAATGGCCTAAACCAGCATGTAGATAAGGAGTGCAAGGTCCTTTACCTCTGCATTGTTATGAGTGTTCCAATAAAGCCATTTGAAATCTGGACAGTGTTGTGAAAAAATCCTGGTGTTCTGTCTACCCTGAGCACTGGGCTGAATGCATTTTACTCTGTAAAACGACATTTTCTCTTTCCAGGGAATAAATAGCAGGACACTTTCTGGAAAAATAAAATAAAATAAAATAAAAAAAAAACCCCAAAACAAAAACAAACCCAGGATGTAAAACTATCTCTTGTCTTAATTTAGATTGGGAATGCCCATGTCCAAATCTTCTCTCAGTGTTAGTGAGATGCAAGCATAGGATGCTATGCTGCTGGAAAAGTTGCTACCAGATGTTAAACACTGTTGTGTTGGATCTGGAGGATCCTACCAGGCTATTTGGAGGAGTGTTGGTGTTAATTGGGGCATCAATCAGTATGCCTTTACACCTCTTTTGTCTTTTTTTTTGCCCTCACAAACGTTTTCTTTGGCATCATTACTTACAAAAGTGTAAAAAAAAAAAAAAAAGTAAAAAAAAACCCCAAAACCAAAAAAACAGTGCAAACAATGCTAACACTGCCACACGCCTGGGCACATGCAGGACTTTTCCCTCCCATGCTCCTTCCTCCCATGCCATGGGAAAGCCTGGTCATCCTCAACCGTGGCAGGAGCTCAGGGTTTTCCTGCTGTGGCATCTCGACACTGCACACTGCTGCAAGACAAATAAAATCTAGTCCTGGTGTTAAGAAATCTTGTGCCTCTTGACACAGAGACCCCTGACCATCTCCTTCTATTTTGAAAACTAGTGGAAACAGCAACTTCTGAGGAGAGTGCAACAGGTGTCCCTGAAACTCAGAAGTATTTCCATTTAATTACACAGCCAGGGACTGTGGGGCTCATAAAGTTTCTGTATTTGCACCTTTGTTTGCTCTTTTGCTTGCTTAGAAATGCTGCAGCTGCAGAAAGTTTTAAGAAAATCTTTTCACCTTATAAAAACTGGAAATATCAAACACTGGCAGGGTATCTAAAAGGTGAGGTTCTGGTGTAAGAATTTGTTTAACTGGCATATTTAAAAGTGAAAGTAATAAACAACATGGAACCTCATTTTTGTATATCCTGTCAGGTTTTGAGGTGTATTGAAATTAGAGCTGAGTGAATACTGCTAAAAGGACATTTAAACATTCATTCAAAGGTTTCAGATGGCTGTGGTAAGATTTTATGGGCTTTGCTAAAACATAAAATGAAAAAGTCAGTTGACAGGGAAATAGCAACATTTAAATAAATATTCTGAGGGTTTCTGTAGGGCACACCTGAAGGCATATTCACTTGGGGTTACACCAGCTGCCAGCAGTAATATTTACATTTGTTTGAGGAAATGCAGGCCATTTTGTGAACTACTGATTTAGATACTGTATCCATCAGAGTATATTCTGATCTGACATGATCAAAGAATCTCCAGGTGAAACTGTGGCACAAGCAAGAGATATTTATGGAAAGCCAAATAGCAACTCCCTGCTAAACTGTGCAGGCTCAGTCCTTCACAAAACTACTGAGAGAGAGCTCTGAGCCCATGAATAGATAATGTCTCTAAGTAACAGAAAAACATATGGGTTCAGGTACTGAATGAAAAATGGAGAACTAGTCTGGATAAAAATGTGTCATTTTTGTATCTCCTTTGATTCTACTAAGCAATCACAAGTAATGAAATTTTATTTAACTCTTAAGTATCAGGGTTTTTTTGGTCAGAATTACACTGGATGCTCATTTTTCTGTTAAGACATTTAAAAACAACATTCCATTATTTCCTGCTCTATCACAAAAATTTCTATATAGAAACTTTTTTCCTACTCACCTGATCACTTTTAGATTATCCAACTCTCTGCAACTACTTAAGAAGTAGTAAAGTGCTTCCCAGAACCTGTGTTATTTTCCATCAGCTCACTGCATGATTTTCATCACAAGTTGGAAGAACTTAAGTTGCTAAAAAATCATCACTGAGGAGACCCTAAATATGTTAGATCTGTACAATGGTTCAGACTGGGGCATATGAATCCCAGTTTATAAATCTTAAATGAGACCACAGCTCAAACTCTACTACATTTACCTTCAAAATATACTTCAAGAACTGTTTCAGGAAGGAACCAAAGATATGATGTTTCCTTGTAAATAGTAGTTTGATTACACTAGGAGGATATATCCTCAGGGAAGTATTAGGAACATTTCAAAAATAAATATGTCTGCACTGTCATCCCTTTAGAAATATATTGCATGTCTTATAGGATTATTTTTCAAAACAAGTTTCTAATATTTGCTTTTTTAATTCAGTACAGAGTATACAGGACTGGTACTAGTCATTTTAGGAATATTTTATGCCTTTTCATGGCTCTTGACTGTAGATGAAAGAATTCTGTCTCTTGGAAGGTTGTACAAGTCATAAAAGTACAACTATAACACATTTAAATCTGTTCTTGAATAGCACTAAATGGATTTCTCTGTCTGTGTCTATGTATCCATGCTCACTTGAAATATGTCTACATGCATATATTTTGCAAAGGGAAGGAATGAAATTTGGGTACAAAATGTGCCTTTGTTCAGTAAATTTAAAGCAGTGACTTCATCTTAGGCAAGGTTATGGAGATTTACAGATATGGATGCAGAAATGTGTCATTATTTTAACAGATTAGCAAGAATCTGAATGGAAGTTTAAAATATGAGATATTCATTCAATTGCATTCAAAATGAAACAATTTGATAAAAACAATTTGATAAATATATGCTGCATTTTTGCCATCAAGGGCAATATGCTTAGCCTATTCAGTTTTATTTTATTACAAATTCCTGGCAGATTTCCCTTTCAGAGTCTCATCAGCTACAGTGCTAGAGACACTAGGATCATACATTTATTCATAATACAATGTTTTAAAATATGTGAGCATAGGCTGAATTTTACAATCTTGTTTTTCTTACTATATTTCTTGCACTAATAATAGATCCGAAACATCTATTTTATTATTAAAGAAACAGCAAATCTGAAGTATCAACAAGAGGATACTATGTGTGTGTGCATATGTGTCTGTGTCTTGGAAAGAGCTTCTTGAATGGCAAAAGCTTGCTAATAAATATTATCTATTTTTCCCACAGTTTTCTTTTTCTTAAATTTCACCTGGCTCTGAGAGGATTGCAGCTCTTTGCAGAATACACAAAAATCACACTTTCAATTTTTTTTTTTCCTAAACAAAAAGCCTCACTTTGATTACCCAGCCCAGGTCTGTGTATTCATCCAACCCAAATAACATCTCCCAGGAGCATTAGTTTGACTTCTTTTTCATATTATCTGAGTCATCCATAGGGAAAGTGGAAGGAATAATCTTATATCTAAGATTTTTATTTGTTTCTTTCTGGTCTTTCAAATTGGTGGGGGAAAAAATGGATGGCACTAGTTTCATCAGCAGCTCTCCCTTACTTGGCTTCATTTTTATTTTGTCTGGCATGAAGCAATGAAGCCTGTGTGAGTTATTACTGTCTCATGTCTCAGTACACAATTAATTTTTTTCCCATCCCAAACTGCCAGGGCCCGGCTTTCATCCAATCTTTACAAAAAGGCTACTGTGTGAGGGGGTGGTTTTCATTCTTTTTCCGATCATGAAGGCAGCAGTGTAGAATTTTCTTATTTTAGGAGTCTCTTCTTCTGAAGAAGGGAAAAAAAACTTGAACTAGTAGGATCTAAAGTTGCATTGTCCTGTAGGTAGGGATGACTTCTTTAGAAGGGTCAGTGCATTACGTAACTTTTCCCTAACTGAATGCTATCTTAGGTGTTGATTTCCCACCATGCATATACTTCTTTGCTTGGTTTATAAAAAGGTAAGTTCATGCAAGCAATTGCCTCTTGGAATCTTTATATTAAATGGCAGGTATTGACATCTAAGTAACTCTTATTAACTGCTCATTAAGTTATTATCTTTAAAAATCTGAGCCTTTAATATACTGACCCTTAGCTTTTTAAAACTTCCTATCATTTATTTACCTGCAGATTTATTTTGTGATCAGAGGAAAATGTCTGGCTTTACTTTGAAAATTCTCAACTGATACTCTGTATTTTAAGTTCCTGTAGGATGCCAATGCTCTGGAGTCAACATAAGAAATTACTCTTATTCACATAATGTAGGTCAAGACCTCATTCAAATTTGGGCTTCTATCATGAAGGCTTCACAGTATAAAATCCTTTTCAAAAAGAATCCAAAGAAAGTATCTTTTGCACAGAGTCTATGGTAATTCCAGTATTCAGGTCCTGAATGATGTAGATTATCCTCTTGGTCTGTGAACAGGTCTTCTCTTTTTTATTCCTCCTATTTCCATGTGTTTATTATTCCTATGGAAACCACAGTGGTGGTATCCACTGCTTACGCTTCCTTTCTAGCTGATAGTTCTCAGAAAGGTATAAAAACACTGTGGCAACATATTGGGGAAAAAAAAAGAAGATGGAAAGTAAAGATGGAAAGTGAAGAGCATGGAATACATGAAACTTATTAGAAATATAACAAAACCCCTGCCAAACTTGCTAAAAATCACGTCAGTTATGATAACCAGTTGGCAGGACCTGGTCCTGTGCTTAAAGATGTAATATCAGGAATAGTCATCTAATTCTCTGTAATTCTTGAGCTAGATGATACATGTCTATGCCTTCACCACTGAATTTCCATAGCTGCTTAAATCATCTGGATATGCTTAGGTTGTCACATCTTTCACCACATTAATCAATTAGATTTCCATTAAGCTTCTTTCTGCACACTAAATACTTGCTGTCCTATCCATGGACGACATCCTTAAGGTGCAGATTTTCAGTGGCACAGACTGGATAGGAGTGTAGGAAGAGAATAAAACTGTAAATCATGTCCAGAGGTACTAGAAGAATTTGAGATACATGAAGCCCTTCTGAAAACTAGTTTCAGTCTTCTAGATTTCTTTCTGTATTTCTATACTCTTAAGAATACCTAACAGACACAGTTCATCCTCCCTCTGGAGCCCCTGAAACAGCTACTACAAACCCTTCTTCTATGCCTATAACATGTTGGAGCAGTCCTGAATTTTCCCTTTCACTTCTGAGAAGTTTTAAGCCTCTACACATTGCTTGATGAATGGAAGTTAAGAATAGTGACTTTCACTGACATGAAAAGGACTGAAAGAACACAGATTTCCCCAGCTCATGAAATTTTACCCCAGTGATGGAAGGTGAAGATTCGAAGATTTCAGGCAGGGTGTAATGCCCAGGTTGTCTCAAGCACTGATCTTACCATGAGCAGCAGGTTAGAGTAGGTGAGATCCCTTCCAGCCTAAACTATCCTCTGGTTCTGTGAGCCTTTGGGACTCCAGCTCCAGAACACAACTGAGGATTATGAAATCAAACCTTCCTATAACCAGAAAAAGCCTACGTCTTCAAGAAAGCAACACATTTGCAATGCAACCTTTCTTCCCGACAATCATCTGCTTAAGGAGCTTACTGTCCTGAGTGCTGGGTTTTGTGGTTCTCATTCCTAAAATTCCGATCTGCCAAGCACAGTTTAGAGTGTGCAGCTACAAGTTTCATTAGGTGGTGAAACAGCTGTACACCACCAACCCATGTTTGGTTACATTTGCTGCTTCAATTGAGAGAGTGGTGTCGTTTGCTGAAGCCTGTTAAATCATACAACTCCTAATTGTTGCAGCAATTTTTTCCTTGGGCATGTAATTTTATTTTTTCCAGAAATGCATATATTGCACAAATACTAGTTCTGACCTATTCATTGCCACATTTCTAGTTTCCATTTCTAGTAAATACATGTAATCATAAATAAAATAAATCAAGACAGGAAAAGTAAAGAACTACCTCAGATTAGGAACTGAAAAAATATAAATAAATAAAAGAAGGAATATTATTAAATTGTCAGTTTCTAGTGCTGCTTGAAGATAGCAATAGAATGTTTCAGCAGTGCAGAATATATCTGTCTCTTGACTATTAAGTATAATTGCTGATGTTATTTCAGAGAAATTAGGTAGAAATATTTACCAATTTGTGTTAAACAAGTCATAAGTGGAGGGTTCTGTGAAAAGCTCCATGAAGAAGCAATCATGTTTAAAATAGCATAAATTAATATATTTCTAGAAACAGAATCACAATCAAAGGTTGGCAGTGCTTTTCTGCTTTCCTTGTTGAAAATAGAATGCATATATCACTTAGGACATAAATGGATCTTTGACACAGTAAAAATTTCTAACAGATCATTGCTGCACAGCTGGCCTCCACATGCATCCTGATCTGCAGTTTGCAAGTCACTATATTTGATCATCACCTCAAGGTCAGTATTAAAATGTTGCGCTGTTTTGATCTGTGGATTTTTAAGGACTTCCTGACATGCTGGAAAAGTGACATAGATGTCATTCATGAAGATGATACTGTTACCCGCCTAGAGGTAGAGCAGCTGCTCCAACAGCATAGTCTCTTTGTTTCTCAGCTGATGTTAAGAAAAGGTCAGGCTAGAGGCTGCAGAATGACATGTCAACTTGCAGCATGGGATAGTGCTCAAGGTGCTCCCTTTCATTCAATTTGGAATGCAACTACTTGTAAATTGGTTGGTATTTTGTCCCTCACTACTAGCTCTTTGTTATGATTGGTTAGTAATTATTTGACTGAGTGAAACAGCTGTGTTAATCCAAAAACAGAAGAAGAATAAACACAGAAAAATTGTTTAAATATGATCTAAACAAATAGACAAGTAGGCATTGCCTGTGTTTTTGCTATCTTGCTGACAGATGTGAAACAACCACTCAAAAAAACTAGGCAGCATGAAAAGGACTTATCAGTGTAAATATTCTGAGGTGTTTATATAATCCCCTACCAAGCTTGTGAGAAGTAGAAACCACCTTGCAGTACTTCTAACATAGTAGTAATATAATTAACGTACTTAGTGCATCAGCTAGTAAATTAGGAACAGAATTCTTTTTCTTTCATCCTTTAGTGCTGACAGTTGGATTCCTACAGTAGAATGTCATATATGAAGATGTAAGTCTTCTCAGCAATAAAACCAAAATTTGGGGGTTTTTTTTGTTTTTTTTTTCCCAAGAGGTAACATAGGGCTTGTGGTGAAAGTAATGGTAGAGATAGAACAAACAAGGGTGAAAATTCCGTCTTGCTGCTTGCAGCATCTGGAGATGTTGATGAGCACTGGTGGCTGCTGATGCCAGAGGAGGCCTGCCCCAGTTCCTAGAAACAGCTGCTGCCCCATCATGGTCTTTTGGTCTCATCACAGTAGCAACATCTGGGTTAGATTTTCAGAGTTTGGGCTGTGCAAAATAAGTGACTTGTTATCCCTAGCAATGTGCTGTCATAGTTCTGAGTGTGTTTTGAGGTGATTTTCATGATCAAATGTTATGCTGCTAGCATATGAACACAGACTGGTATTTCAGGAATAAAGTAGATGGTGTTACACATTCCCCATTGAGAAAATATGTCCTATCTAAAAATGTGTTCCTTTCCTTCCTTCTTTTTTCCCACTTTTTGCAGCAACATTAGCACAGTAGAAATTAAAATCCCTACACAAGGGAAAACATCTTTGGTATTGTAGAAACTTCATTATAGGAAGCAAACCTATAACAGGACTCAATCTGCTTCAATAAAAAAATTTCGAAACAAAATGTGACTTTTTAGGTGAGGGTAATTTACCATCAGATTTCCAAGGGAGGTTGTAACTTGTCACCTGGCACTTCTAAAAGATTGTCCGTCTTTCTAATACAAGCACTCAATTTAACCACCAAGCCATTGAGTTCTGTTATGTTGTAGGGAAAAGTAATTATCTTCAATGGGGGACCAACAACACCTTTGGGCAACATTGCATGATGGATTATCACTAAACCTGAGGTGATTGTCAAGATGTTGTGGAAGACATGGTTCTCCAGTGCATTGCAAATGGCAGGAGAAATCTTCATTTCTTCTGGGTTCTTCACACAAGTTCCTTGCTTTTCTAAAGTAATATCTCCTAACAGGC
Source organism: Passer domesticus (assembly GCF_036417665.1). Lineage (NCBI taxonomy): Eukaryota > Metazoa > Chordata > Aves > Passeriformes > Passeridae > Passer > Passer domesticus. The sequence continues at coordinate 128,900,197 of NC_087474.1, read as the reverse complement.
AAGACACCTTTCATAATGACCCTTTCCAGGCAGAAAATGTCAATTTCTTTCTGGTGTGTATTCTCTTGTGACTATTGTTATGCTGTTCCCTGGTTGGAATATACTGTGCACACAAAAGTTTTGGCTCTTGTCTTTATCTGAGAAAAGATGGAGTAATATTACACTTAATTTGCTAGATAAACCAGAATTTTGTCTTTTCACCACTTATAGCTACTAGTCTTCTGCACTATTCAAAGCTGCTATCATAATGGAAACTGGACTTATTTCATCTTTTTGGGCTTTATTTTGTCATGTTTTTATAACAATAATATCAGGGCCAAGGACAGACAAATTACTGATGTTGCTGATCATGCATTTACAGATTATTTCTCACATCATCACTTAATAAGCACCAAAGAATAGTTACTTGTTATTTTCTTTACTGATCAGACAAGGAATTCAGATTAGTATAACAGGTGAGAGAGACCATTTGAGAAAACAGGCTCTAAGCCAGGCAGCCCTGAAAGCAAAGCATCCTAGCCTAGTGTGAAACCATGGATTCATCAGAATGCAACAATTTAAAGTTATTTGATTTTATACATTCAGTCAAATTATGGCAAACTTTTACTCTAGTACAGTAGATTCTTGGGAGTTTTAGATTAGAGTAGGAAGAAAGCCTGCTGAACCTAATGGGTTATTACTCAAAAAAGCATCATTGTTGGATCCACACAGACACTTTTAAAGACACCCTAAAATTTTGATGCAATATGTGTCATTGAGACAATTTTTCTTGCTGGCCAGGGATAGTTGGCTTTGACTGGAGACCTTCAAATTCATCTCATTAGTTAAAAATTTCTATTATTAGCAAATTCTTTTTCTTAAAGGGAAAGAAAACTCAAACTTTTAATAATTCTAATTTTTCTAATGCCTAACTTTTTCTCAGAGAATGAGCTGGAATTTATTTGTTTTTTTTTCCCTAGGAATACAGATAAAGTATTTCCAAGCACCTGATTTAAACTCACCAAATTAACGTGGTGTTTTTTGTTGTTTGTTTTTTGGTTTTGGTTTTTTTTTTTTCTAGTAATAATTTTAGTTTCCATTTTATATGCAAATACATGAAAAAGTTCACTTAAAATTGTAGGACAAATAGTCAGTTGGAGGAAAAGAAAAGATTTATCCACCTGACTCCATTTAGCAGGAGAAAGAGGTTAATGCTTAACTGTGCATTTCTGTGAGGCATTTGTTATTCTAGCAATTAAACACTTACAATAAGCACTATATATGTCTTCACCAAATCTTAATTTAATCCTCACCGTTTGATGACACGTCAGACCTCATTGATTTTACACCTTTTTTCCCCTGGAATGAGTTTTCATTTACCAATTTCAATCCAATTACTCTTGCTCTCCCGTTTCATTAGGTCTTGTAAATGTGATCCCAAAATACTGCTGTTAACGACTGCTAGCAAGACCTCATAAATATATTTTATAATTGATGGATGTTACATAACAAATGAATGCCTTAAAAATCATGCTGAAAGGCATTAGAGTAGCATTAGTCCTGTTAGACGAAAAAGTGAAAACCTCCCTCTCCACATCTGGAAATAAATTCAGTTCGACAGTGTTTTCACTTGTTGTTAAAAGTTCTCTCTTTGCTTGTTGTGCTTGATAAGTTATTAGAGATGACAGATGGCATTTGACTGAAATTTACAGTCAATTACATTCTCCTAACTCATGCAGAAATTCAGAATTGTACTGAAGCAGACTGAAAGTTTGCCTAAAAAAGCCACATAAAATATAAAATGTAGATATTGTGTGTAATGTTACAAATTTCACTGAAACCCAGCAGAAGTCAAAATATGTGATGATGAGCACGTGTGCTAGTATTTGGAAAGCCCAGGTGGAATAGGAATACAGCTTCCTCAAGAATGATCACAGTTCAGATGCATACTCAGTTGCTATAGATATGACACTAACAAATACAGATTTGTTAGTCTGTATTTTCACGTTTGACTGAGTGGATTTGCAGCAACCAGTTGGCTTGAAAACAGCTCAGGGAGAGGATTAATATAAATATGTAGAATCATAGAATGGTTTGGGTTGGCAACAACCTTACATATCATCTCACTCCAACACCCCTACCATGGGCAGGAATGCCACCCAATAGATTAGATTGCTTGAAGCCAAATCCAGTCTGGCCCTGAAGACTTTCAAGCATCCACAACTTCTCTGGGAAACTTGTTCTAGTGCCTCACTATCCTCTGAGTACAGAATTTCTTAACTAAATCTAATCTAAATCCCTCTTCTTTCAGTTTAAAACCATTCCCCCTTGTCCTATCACTACTTGTCAAAAGTCTCTCTCTCTCTTTTTTATAAGCCCCCTCTAAGTACTGAAGGGCCATGATGAGGTCTCCCCAGAAAAGCACTGCATGTAGTGTAAGCTACTTTCACTCCCTGGGCTGAAAGAGGTGACTTTTGTATGTAATGTTTAACTGTATAATTTTGGAAAATCCTCACCCGTGTCTACAGTAAAGTTGTAAATTTAGCTCCTGACATGGATGAAGCGAGGCATGCAACCATTTGGGCTGGAAGGGACTTTGAGGATCATCTAGTCCATCTTCCCACTCAGAGCAGGGCTAACTTCAAATTAGATCACCTTGCTCAGGGTCTTTCAAATACATCCAAGAATAGAGATTCCACAACCCATTCTCATGCTTTATCACTCGCTTTACTAAAATTTTTGGTTTCCTTAAGTCTAGTGAGAATTTTCCTTCCTGCCAGTTGTGTCTCCTTATTCTGTTGAAATGTGGCTATGAAAATAGCCTGACTCTATTTTCTCTAAGGGCCCTCTTTACGTAAAAACTGAAAATGCCTCACATGGCAACATTCTCTTGTCCAGGCTAAACAGTATTTATTTTTTCATCAGCTTTTCCTAATGCACACTATCCTCTAACATCCTCACCATCATAGGAGACCTATTCTGGACTCCTCAGTTTGCAGTCCTCTCTCTTGTAGAAGGACCAAAGCCTGGGTGTAGCATCTCAGTTGTGAGCCACCAGTATCAGATAGCAGGATTATTTCACCAGCCCTGTAGGTTATGCTCTTTCTTTGTAGTGCAGTGCACAGGCAGCCTGTATTATTGCAAGATTGCACTGCTGACTTATGTTCAAGCTGATACCCTCCAAAATGCCCCAACTGCTTCTGCAAATCTGCTCTGATCTAGTTGGCCCCAGCCTGTAATAGTGCACGGGGCTATTTTTTGACAAAGGATTTGGCATTTCCCTTTGTTGAACCTCTTGAGGTTCATCTGTATGATTGTTCTGGTCATTGATGAAGATATCAGAGAGCACTATGGAGTTAAACAGAAATGAGCATGACCAGTGCCATATCAGTCCCTGAAGGATGACATTCACAACCAGATTCCAACTGGGCTTACAGCAATTGGCCATGGCTCTCTTTGCCAAAGTATATGGCCAGTTTTTCATCAACATTAAAGTTAATCCATCTCTCCTCAGTTCAGCTACAAGGAAGCTGTTGCAGACAGTATGAAGGTTTTACTGGAGTCCAGTACTGCTTTCTCCTCATTCTTAAAGCCAGACATTTCATAACAGAAAATAGTCAAGTTGGTCAGGTGTGATTTTCTATAGATAAATCCTTGCTGGCTGTCCCCAGGCACCTTGTATTTCATGCCTAAAAATGGCTCTCAGAAAAGATAAACCCTTCCAGACCCTGAATTTAGGATAAAAAGCATCCTCCTCACAGCTTGGTTTTCTTTTTTTGATATTGACCAGGCATTTGGCTTTTTCAGTATGCAGAAGCATGCTGCATTACTACAAGCTTATCAAATGTCTTTCAACTACTTAAGCCAGTTCCTTTGACATCCTTGAACACCTTCTGATATGCCTTGATGGACTTGTATGTCCAACTTACATACAAGTAGCTCTAGCTTTATCTTGCTCTGCTTTGAATAAAATCTGTGTCCCATAAACTCTTCTGTAATGAGTGGAGATCAGGAAGGTTTGTGAGCAATAAAGAACAAAGAAAGGAAGGTGTTGCTATCTAAGTTTTTCCCATGTCCTTCAGCACAAGATGGCCTGTTACAGTAAGAAGGGGAAAATGTTGTTGATTCTTGATTTCGCTACCAATATATCTATAGAAGCTTTTCTTGTTCACATTCCACATTTCATCCCACTCAGCCATAACCTCAGCCAAGTTTTAACCTTATTAATTCTATCTATTCTTTCTGTATGCCTCCTTGCTTGCCTGTTCCTGCCTTCATCTCTTGAGCATTTCTTTTTAGCAGTTTAACTCGGGTTGCTCAGCCAATCCTTAGCCTGGCATGCACGCACATGTTCATGGCTGCTCAGCTCTGAGTGGATGATTCTGGTCCTTTGAGAATGATGTCCTTGAAGACTGGCCAGAGGACAATCCAAAATGTAAAGTCCAGGCCTGCTTTCAACTGACTGGCTTGTTTTGTTCTTTCTGGATCTTAAACTCTACCATCTCCTTGTCAGTGCTGCAGCTATCACATTTCCATCCAGTTCTACCTCAACCATGAGTAGCAGGTCCATAAGTATGGGCTCCATCCCTAGTCCAGCACCTGTATTAAAAAACAATTGGTACTGATCATCTCCAGAAACCTGGATTGCTTCTAGGTGCTAGGAGGCAGATCTTGTGATTATGGGACTTGTTCACCTCCTTTTCTTGCCCTACAGCCTCATAACCTGTTCCCAACCATAGCGAAAAGTATATGAATTCAAGACACTTCTTTGTCTAGATGGCAAATGGCCCTTCTTCTCTCCTTTGCCTGTCTTTTCTCAGCAACCTGTGGGTCCCAGACTCCTCTGGGACTGAAAGACAGCATTCTTCATTATAGCTTTTATGTACATTTTTTCTGGATTTTGCAAAAACTCTTTATTTCAACCATCAACTAATGTTTTTATAAAAAACATTCCTCATTTTTACCTCTACTCTCTCTCATGCACATCATTTGGACAGCAGGATGTAAGCACAGAGGCTCACATCTTGCCTGTTAGACATTGCATTGCTTGTAGTGCACCAAATTCACCTCTGATAAATCTTCCCTGCAGTCAGCAACTACATTGCTCAAGGCCTCTGTGACAAGCCTCAATTGCAGTCAATCCACAAAATTGCTCCAGGTATTCCATCTTTGCAGGAGGTTTATCTCTGTATGTTTCCTTGATTTATCTTCACCCTGCACAGAAAATCTCCAATACATCATTTACCATGAGACTGGCTGCTACAAGAGATGAGATTATGAAGAATAATTGCTAACAGAAGTAAGCTGCTTAAAAATCATTAATGTAGCTCAATGAAAATGGTTGTTAATCTTGCCTTGAGAAAAGTGATCTATATTTAAGGTCCATGGGTTTTTTTCCTACAGGTTTTCCTTCTTTACTTTTCTTTCTGTACTCCTTCTCAGCACCAAAAGTGATACTTGAAGATTTGTCTGGTGGTGTTGCTTCAGGCTTTAGCTGTCAAACAACTTTAAGGGATTATGTGTCAATAACAGGAGCAATATTGTTTCCAAAGGTCTAATAAATCAGAGCAGCTGTCCATTGCCTGGGAGCCCAGTGTGCTCCTGCAGGCAGACTGCAGGACCTAACACACCTGCACACCCAGAAAGGGGTGGCTTTAAGTCCTTGAGCTGCTCTAATGATATCAAATAGACCATTTACTGCTGACTGAACATTCTGTGATTGTTTCTGATGAATAATTACTATTAGAACAAGCCAGGGTCTTTCATGGAAATGAGTTTCCTGTCTGTCATATAAATAGAACAGCCATAGCATAACTTTCTCAACCCCTGATATAAACTACTTCTATTGCTTATGTTGAAGTAAATATTTTTATTCCCTTTTTCCCAAGTAAATGTTGTGGATTAGTCAAAAGTTCTAATAAACAATAAGATATTTAACATACTTTTTTGCAATTTTTTTATTTTTCTTGCTTTCAACTCCAATTTGCTGTACACACAAACAAATGAGCTTTAACTGTTTTAAGACCTATTCCCATTATTTTGGAGCCATCACAAAAACATCATTTCATTGAGAAATAATTTAATTGTTACACCTCAATAGCTGAAATTTTGTTAGAGTGGACAAAAAAAATCTAAAACACCATACTTTGTATTTTTCAGTCTTGCTGTTCTCCAGATTTGCAAAGCACTTAAATCTTTCAAGCCAATATTTATTTCTGGAAGTAAACATTTATATGGACATGCAAAAGTGGAATTTAAGGTCATAATTTTAAAAATTTGGTTTTTATTAAATCACTCACCTTGTTAAAGATATAATGCTTGTTGAATGAAGGTCACATGATTAGAATTAAAGATGATAATATATCAAAATAACCTGAGGAAAAATCTTCTCTTTTCCTGGACAATCCTAAAGAAAATAAAGAGTTTTCTTTTCTGAAAATAGTATTGTGCCAGATTTTGGCAATATCCAGAATGTTATACTGTTGTAAAGCAATGGAGACTTTCATAATTATGTCTACTACACAATATTTGAATTAAGGCTTTGACAGGATTTATGTATGGATATGTCACATGAATCTGTGCATCTCTGACCCCAACCATAACTAATTCATTTGCCTATCTACACAGTATTGTGGGAATATTGCAGACAGGAAATTAGAGTATTATAATTTCTGCTAAAAGTCGCTTGGGAATATTTTTTTAAGAGACATTGTGAAGAAGTGCATCTAAAGAGACATCTGTTATAACATCCCACAAGGTCCACAAATCTGTTCCACAGTAAACTGTATCAAGTTATCTCCTTTCGATAGACAATCAGTACACCTGAGAGCCAGCCTTTCCTGACAGGGCCATTTCATCTGATAGAGTATCAAATGGCTGGTTGATTATTCTGACTTCAAAGGCCAGCGGTGCTGATATCTTCAAGGTGGTCTGTAATGCCTGAGTGATGAGGCCACCTGTCAATGTGACTGCAAAATTAAAGAGAATCTGTTGGGAAATGGAGGGTAAACTTCCTCTCCCTCAGATTAGCCTGATTAGCCTTGAACAATTTAACTTCTACAAATCAGTTTTGTAGCTATGGGAAAATTATTTATCAATGGCTACCTTTTTCTTGGGGCAGGGAGGGGGAAGTGGTTTATGGTGAGTAGCTCTGTAAAATGTGCTCATCTACTTCAGAAGCAGTTTTCCATTCACTGAGTTACAAAATAAAGACAATTCCTTTACAGTTCTATCAGTAGTTGCAGTGGTGATTTTTTTTTTGAATGGTAAAAATAACTATTCCACTCCAGTCTTGTTCTTTTCACTCATTTTAATTAAGTGCTCTGTTGAGGATAGCAGAATGTCAAGAACTATGTAAAATAAAAGGGTTTCATTTTTGAAATAATAAGCTGATAACCAGCAATAATTTCTTAGCTAGCGACTAGATTATTTTAATGTTTCTGTTAGGAAGAGGAACAATATTTTGCATTCAAGGAAGAAGATAAAAGGAGAGATAGGATGGCCTTTTCTCATTAAAACAGGGAAGGAGAAGTTGTTATGGACCTCTAAGTCATTTATGAAATTGGGGGTTATGTATTGCAATGTTATGTATTCTGCTTTTCTTTGCCTGTAATCATAAGTTAAAAGCTGCAAGTGGAATCTCAGTGTGTGTTAATACAACCTGTTGAGGTTTAGGCTGTCCCACACCCCAATCACTGCCACTCCTCTGCCAAGGAGCCAGAAGTCATCCCTGTCACAATCAGGTGGAGTGCACCCATTCCATTGCTGAAATGGAGGCGCCTCCATCGCCTGCCCAGTACTTCTCTGGGAACTTGTTTGGAGTGAAGAGTCATATTAAGCCACTGAAGTGGCCTAAATATTATTTTAATGACAGTCATGTGGTAGAAAATGAGATTATCATATTGGGCCTTCCCAATATCTCCTCTGAAATCCACCATTTCTGGAAGTTTAGACAGATCTGCTGTTAAGTAGTAAAAGTCATGTTCACAGGAAAAGAAACACTGTGCAGCCACTCAGGGAAATCTTTGACCATGTAAATATTTAGCTCCATACAGAGGAGCTGATTTTAAAAAGCCATCCATTAGAAATAGAGGCCTCATCTGCCTATGACATGCTTAGCATCTCTGAATTGTAATCCTTTGCAGGATCTAAATAATCATAAAGGGGGCAGAACACAGAAGAACAGTGTTGACACAAAAATAAACACAAAAATTGGTCTTTAATATATTTTGGCTGAAATGATGAAGGATTATTTTTTAAAGTTTCCTGCTTAGTTTCTCACAAGTGTTATGTGCTGTGATTGCCTCCAGCAGCAGCACAGCCCTGCCCTGTTCTATTGAGCCCACCCTGGGCACAGAGCGTGTACCCACGGGTGCAGTGGTGATGAGGGGCTCGGACTATGCAGTGATCTCAGTTCTGTCCCATGGCTCAGGCTTGTTGCTCTTGTGGCCTCAGGGGAATCTGACACTGGAGCAGGCTCCTGATAGGATCTGTGCCTCCATGGAGAGAGGAGCCTGGGCTGGAGGAGATTTGCTGGCAAGATTTGTGACCCTGCAGTGGTCACAAATCACACATTGCGGGAGCTGTCTGCTCCTGAAGGACTGCACCTCATGTAAAAAAGGGACCCATCCTCGAGCAGTTTGTCAAGAACTGCAGCCCATGGGAAGGACTCAGGTTGGAAAAGTTGGTGGAGGTCCCTTTCATGGTCTCCCATTAAAGGGACCCCATGCTGGATCAGGGGAAGAGTGTGAGGAGTCCTCCCTTGAGCAGGAAGGAGCAGCAGAGACAATGTGATGAAGCGACCACAACCCCCATTCTCTGCCACTGCAGGGAGGAGGTAGGGAATTTGGGAGTGAAGTTAAGCATGGGAAGAATGGAGAAAGATGCTTTTAAAGTTCATTTTTGTTTATCATTATTGTATTCTGTTTTGATTGGTAATAAACTAATTTTCCCAAGTCAATTTGTTTTTGCCTGTGACAATGATAAGTGAGTGACTTCTCCCTTTTCTTATCTTGACCCACAACCCTTTTGTTATATTTTGTCTTCTCTGTCCAGCTGAGAAGCTTTGGTGGGATCCTGGTGTACAGCCAGGGTCAACGCTGTATTCCAGTAAATGCTGGGAGATGTGCAAAACTAATAACCTCCAGGTTCAAAAGTGAACTTCATGTAAATCTTCAATGAGCTAGAATTTATCAACCCTGATCAAGTCCTGACAGTAATGTTTAATTTATCCAGTGACTGCGGTATTTTTAGTTAATCACCTTTACTGTGCTATTACTCAGACCTGCAGGAATTTTTAAATTTATCAAAATAATTGTGATTTTAATCTGAAGCATCAATATGTTGCCATCACTCCTTAGCAGTCTCCTTTGGTTGAACTGAAAGCAAAGTTTGTGTACTATTGATTTATTTATGTGCCTAATTTTAAAATACACAAAGCAGTGGATATGAAGAGCAGCAAGAAAACATTATTAATATGCACATGGGGCTTTGAAGAAAGACATTTGTGCTTCTTCATTTACCCTAATAGGAAAATTGAGTCTAAACTGGGACAGCCACAACCTGCTGTTTGAACAGATGGTTCTCTTGAGATGGCCTATTTTCTTCTAGACTTTGATTTACTTGCTGTTTAAGAAAGCTGATGGACATGACTATTAGATCTCTGTCATACATGTGTGCTCCTGTGACTGATAAGGTATGTACAATCTGCTGCTTACTTGGGCCACAGATCAGGCCTTGCCCCCTACCTGCATATAATACCTGCAGGAACTTAATTTTTGAGAGTATTGCTCTTTTGCTAGGTTTGGCTGAAATCAGGCAGCAGGCGCAGAAGCTACTCTGCAAAGGAGAGAGAGAGAAAGACAGATAGAAATATAGATCTAAATACACATTCACACAGAGACACCGTGACTCCATAAGGCAGACTCCAACGGGAAAGAAGCCTAGAATGACTTAAGACTTTTCTATTACAGCACTAAAAAACAAATCAAGAGACAGAAGAACTGAAATAAATCCAGCAATAATTTGGCATAACTGCTGAGGTAGAAAGTCATAGAAGCAAAAAGAAGATAAATACTCCATTTTGACTTTTGATACTCATTCTTTATCAGTGGGGCACCAATACCCAAAGTAGTTGGCACATGTTAATAACTGTCTTCTTATGGGACAAGGTGCCCTGCTACCATTAAAATTTAGCCCCTCCTCAAAGTAATTCTTCTATTTTCTGTCTCAGCCACAAAGCAGTGAGAGAATTGCAGCTCACACATGGATGGTATGTTGCTGTTTGTGATTCTTCTGCGAAGTTCATTAATTAGTTCAATTAATTGTCCCTCAGTAAATGGAACTGTAAAGAGGGGTTTCACAATGTGGCACCTAGCAGGCAAAGCAATAGTGCTCCAGCTGTCACCTCTAGGAGACAGAGATTCTGCTCCTCTGGCACACAAATAGGTCCATGCAAGACCACAAGTGCCAAAGTGTGTGAACAATAAATTATGGGACACTGATGAATCAGTAATGGCACAAAGACAGCTGATTTTCTACTTCCAGCAATGGGCAGAGGAAGGCATAGGGTTTCTGCTTGATACTGTACAGCAGATTTTCCAGACGAGGTGACCTTCCCACATGAATTACAACTACTGGAAATAGCTCCCTACAGGCAACCTCAAACCACACACAGCTGGTCCTTCAGCACTTTGTGTATTTGATATTGAACATACTTGATATAATTTTAGGGTTTAGGTTTGCACTTCTAGCATGGAAAATCAACTTATTTTGTCTTTTTCAGTAGTTTTAGAATATTAGATTTTCATTATTGACCTTTTTTCCTTACAGAAAGACATCAGAAAAAAAGGGCTTACAGACAACAGTTTGATTCTTCCTACATATTGTCATTCTTTCAGAAATGGCTGCAAACTTTTGGTGCTAAAATAGCATCTGAATTATCCAAATAAAATATAATTTTATCTATGTTGAATGGTTCAGATCATGAAAAGATGCATTTCCTAGGTTATGAGAAAGTGGGTTTTTTTGTGTTACTTTTTTCAGTTACTTGCTGATGTTCTGTTGTCTTCCAAAATATCATCTCAGGCTGAAAACCATCTTTTAATGCCACTCATCCTGCATGGAGAAAAAAAAACTGTCTTGTTCTTTCTAGTTTTGTCCTCGTGGTTCCAAAAGTATTCTTTATGTATGTCTATTTTTCTTTCTGATTTTACTAAGAAACTTCTAAAAATAAGACTCTAAAATCAAAGTTGATTTTGTAACTTGCATAAATAGTATATTAAACTTACTATTCTTTATATGGCTCCCCTTTAATTATTTTTCATTCTTTAAATTTTGGAAAGACTACATTGCATTCTAGCTATTGTTATTTTTAATTCTGATGTCCTACTTCCTTTCACTTTCCAAACAAAATAGTTGCAGCATATTTAATCTTTCTCCATATTGAGGTCTCCCTAGTTCCCATGACTTTAATTATTTTTGTTACTTTTTCTTTGGATATAATCTGCATATTAGGCTTAAACTCTAAAAAAATCAGTCATCGCCTCACTAACCTCTGCTTGGTTTCCAGTCCTTCTTCAGATACTTTCTCACACTTCATTAGGCCAAATCTGGATACAAAAACTTCAGAGGAAGATTCTCTAAGCAGAGCTTCTCTTTTTATCATATTAACTGTCTTTTACTGCAGCTGAGGAACATACTCCATCCTCACGTACCTGCTCTTGCAAACCATGCACATTCCACTCTTTACTCTGCAATGTACAGGGAATGCTACTATTTTTAGCTCCTGAATACATCATTTAACATTTGCTCACATCGAAACTCATCAACTATTTCTTCAACCATTCCCTTAATGTGTTTAAATATCACAGAGAACAATCTATACCACTTAAAAGTATTAGTGTTACTTAAGATTCTGCTTTCATCAGCAAAGTTTATCAGTGTATAGAAAAATCATTAGGATCAGCTGCTGACACCTCTTCCCTGACTTAATACAGTGAAGGGATGGGCTCAGAAATGTATTGACTAATAGTTAACAAGAGATATCTGATGTAAATTAAAGAAAGAGCAATTACCTCTATCATGAAAAAGAAATGCATCTGAAATTTATTATAACCAGAGAAAGAAGTTGGTTATAATACTAGTTCCAGATGAATAGCTGCATCCCACAAAGTTTCTCATCAGGTTGTTGAGACAACCTGGAGTAACTGTATTTTGTTGGTTGACCAAAAGGACTGAAGTTGTATCTATCTGTATATAAAGCTGTAAGCTCAGAAGGTGAATGTTCTTCAGGGGAAAATTCAAGTAAAGGAGTGTGTGTGTCTGTGTGTCTGTGTGTGTGTAGAAATATCTACATGTGTGCAAAGTAACTTCTTTTTATCCATCACAGAACTCAATCTTTACACACTGCTGCTTTGATTTGTATAGTACAAAGCAGTTTCTTGCAGAGGGTACATTCCAACACAGATCTTTTCTAACAGCATTACATATGAGCATCTTTCTTTCAGTCCCTTCTAAGTAGATGCAGAATGTCACTTAGGTGATGCAATGCTGAATGTTGTGCTTGCTCCAGGGCACTTGCTCCCAGATGTGTTCCAGCTCTCTGAGCAGGGTGCTTTCAGAAGATTTTCAGAAGAGACACAGTCACTTGTGGACAGGCATGAGGTTTATTTCCCTTCAGGCAATAAATCTGGGAAAAGATTGAGCAGCATTTTAAATCTCAGTATTTTCCAATATAATTTGTTCTGCACTTATGATCCTGATACAAAATCTTTTCCTCACTTATTTTTATAATCAAACAGAACAATATAATAGTTATTTTGAAAAATGAGCAGGTGAGAAAAGGCTAATGGACACAACTGATAATTAATATTCTAGCTACTGTGGCCATCCTATGAACGATGAGTGGTCCAGAGCTTCAGATTCACACTCTTCAGTTCTTGCACATCTCCCTGAAATGTTCCCTGAATCCAGAGACTGTTTTGAACCTCACATCTTCTGTTTCTTGTATCTACTGCATAGAAAATATTCTCTGATGAGGACAAAACAAACTCCTAAGAGAAAGAGTGCACATTCCACCTAAAAGGAGTGGCAATCTCCTGAACTTTTGTAAGGATATTTAACATAAAATGCAGAACAAATCCCCAAACAGTTGTAAGAGAAGGTGGACCCAGAACCAGAAAGTCACTACTGTGCACACTCTGAGTGACCTAGCCACTAATTGGTGAGGAGCAGCATATTTACCAAAATTCCTACAATACATGCAATGATCTCACAGCTAGGGTTTCTTCTGTAGAACCTTGGATTTCTCTGTCATTAAAGACAATAGAATCTGGGTGACTGCTCTGGTCTTAAAAAAAAAAAGACAATTTCTTCCTTCACAGCCAACCAATATTAAAAAAACAATCAATAATTGCTACAACACTTCATGAAAAATTCTCATTCATTAAATATGCTTAGAAAATTTCTACTGGCTTGAATTCTTAAAGGGAATTAAGCAGACAAGCCCCTGTTTATAAGTGTCTACTGAGTGTCAGTAAGTAATTTGAGCAGTGATACCTGAGGAAGTTCATGAGAAGTTGGACAGTTCTCACTTGCACAGTGAGAACATGGAGAACTTGAGCAGAACTGAAAGGTCTTTATGTTAGAGCTATTTTCAAGACTAAAATTTTGAACATGTGATTTTGAGGGACATGTAGCCATATGTTGTTCAAATCCTTTTTTAGGTACCTACATGCTTTCCTGAAACAAAACAAAAGTGGTCGTACTGAAACATGTCTGGCTTTTGCATGTGAAAAAGAAATGTTTTCCTTTGGCAAATGTTATGAAATCATTTACCACACAATTGCTCACCTGTTCCACTTAGGGTGGAACAGCCTTTTATTCCCTAAGACCCTTGACATTTTTAATGTAGCCACTTTTTTCTCACCTTCCAATTTATCTTCGTCTTTAAAAGATCACCCAATATACTACATCTACATTAAAAACATCATGTTAATAAACAAAAATCTATATCCAAAACCTAAGTAAAATTATCAGACTTTGCCATGTAACTCCCACAGAGCTGGATTCAGTGCTGCTGTTGCAAATTGATTAGCAGACTCTTAATGGTTATTAAGTTATGAACAAAGCATGTATTGATTTAAATAACAGCTTGAATTTTGAAGGCTGCATGCATGAAAACAAATACAGTATGCCATGATTCAGAAATGCAGGGCAATTAATATTAAGACCTAGGAGACTAAAATCTACCTTGAAATAGCCAAACATATAAGCACTACTAAATCAAGGCCTTTATTTTCCTGCCTTTGTCTTTCCAATGTTTAGTTTCACAGTAAATGAAAGGGGCTATTTGAAGTGAGGGAGAGAAGAAGACAGGTCTGTGACCTCTAGATAGACCGTGGAGATCAAAGGCAGTCTCCATATGTGTTAGATATTATCTTTTTGAGGCAAGTGGGCATGATGTTTTGTGATGCAGCAGTGTGGAAACACACAAATAACCTGGCTAGTGACCGCTGAGAGAAGAATGATTGACATTATGTTTGAAAAGCAGTAGTAAAACCATGGAAAAAAGATTTAGCTTTAGTTTACAGAAGGTTCCTTCAAAGCTCTGTAGTGCTCAAAAATTGGTTTAATGGAAAATTCCTAAGCTTACATAAATATCATAATTTATATGTTAAAAAGAGTAAGTTGCTGCAGCTAACAACATTTGAAAGCAAATGTCCTCTATAAATCTATTAGTTTAAGGTACCTATCAAACTGCAGTTTCAGCACATAGATCTTTTTGTTAGTTTGTTTTTTTCCTTTGGAATGCATGCACAATTTAGACTGTATCTACTTGAGGGCAGTTTACTTGTTGCATTACAAAATGAGCAGTGTCGGTAGAAAATGACAGAACTACTGGGAAAAACATTATTTTTTTGGTCGGAACAGTGGATTAACAGAGCAAAGCAACTACCCCATTGCTGTCAACACAGAAAAGCATTCTAGTGTGGGCATCATGTTGGGCATATATGTCCCACTGCATAGAGATGTCAGGATAGTAAGGGCTTTGCCTAGATGAGGCTGTGGCTCAATCAAATGACCAACACATTTAATCTGCCCCTATTGACTTTTCCTCTCTGTGTAGGAGTACATAGTAGTATTATTCCCCCAGAGAGACCATGAAAATTCCTTTGTGTAGTTTTCCAAGTCGACTCTGAAAGGAGTGGAGTAAAAGTGAAAAGGATTACTGCAAAGGATATTCTATTAGACTAAAAACTTTGACAATTGCTCAGGAAGCCATGCTGCAAAAGAAAACCTCTTTGTTTTTGTTCTGTTTGCCAAGTATGATAAGAGGAGAATGTTGTCAAATAGCTGAATATCATCAAAATCAGCTTAAGAAGCCTTAATGCCTCCCTGTCTGCACAACGTCAGTCACCAGCCTGCACTTTTGAAGTTTCTCAGTTTAAGAGCAAACACAACCAAAGGTGAATATAGTTACAGCCTCAAAGTTGAACTTGACCTTTAAGTAACTCTTTCACTTTTCCCTACTCTCCTTTATAATTTGTCATTCACTATGTAAAGCTGGAAAACGCATTATACCTTTTTACTATCAAATTTTTTGGTGCTATTCTGAACTTTCATTTTAATCTTCATGTTATTTTGCTTTAAAATATATACTTTTTAATCCAGGACACAGACATATTGATTTGATTATCTAGGTTATTATGCTTTTGGTATATCCAGGCTGCCCAAGCACCTGCAAATTCCCTTTTTTTTTGTCATCACAGAGAATTCTGAAGTTCCCTTTAAGAAGGTATAAAAATAGCTGGAAAGCATATTCCTTTTTAATATCGCTGAAAATGAACATTGAGGTCCTCTTAATAATTTAGAGTGAGATGGAAAATACAGAATGCTGAAACCATGAATTATGTGGAATGCAACACACATTCTTTAGTAAATCCAAAAATAACAGAGAACAGTTCATAATCTTTTTACACTAAGACAAATCCAAGAAAGCCTTGCCATTTTTGTTGACTTGAGTTTTACGAGGCTGCTGCATCCCCATATTGCAGTGTTCAACAAAAATTTATCTCTAAAACATACCTGCAGAATATGCTTGGCTATACATCAACTCTGCTTTCCTTACCTGTTATACACTTTGGCCAAGGTCAGGCCCTTTTACAAGCAAAAACCACATGCCTGTACAGAAATGCCTAGCCCACAGAGAGGATGTGTGTTGCCTCCTTAATGACTATGTGGATGGAGAATAATGGAGTGAACCACAGAGAAACTTAGCCTGTAGTCACTCACTTGCAAAAGAGCAGTAGCATTTAACAGTTACCACATCTCATCAGTTTATCATAATCCTTCACCTGAGATGATTACATCTCCCTGTGACAGCTCTTCATCTGTGTCAGCACAGAGTCAAAAAGATTAGAGAGAGATTTGAGCTGACGGATGTTATTTGCACTGAAACAGAGCCAGGCTGTACTTGGCCTTTGCTAGAAGAGTGTTAATTAACAAATAAAGGATATAAAAGGGCACCTTTAGAACTGAAATTTTGCCTCCTCAAATCTTATTTTCATGAGAGTTGACAGTGTCTATTTTGAAAAATGACGGGGCTTAAATTATTCATTGAGACACCAGGAGTGTCTCCTGTGAGACTTTCAAACGCAAATAGATATTGGCAAATCAGGCCTTGGTACCTGTCCAAAGTTTAAATAGCGGCAGAGATATGACCACAGTTTCATCCTCTGTCTTTAAAATACTGGACAGAATATTGTGAAGGAGAATGGCCACATACCTCAGCATCATGTGTTTCAACTACTGCATGGGAAACCATAATTCTGCCAAATGTTCACTAGAGGTAGAGATACTTCAGCTTGTTTTGTTCAACAGCATTGTCCTCTGTTGATTAGTGAGATGCATCAATGAGTTCCCAAGGGAGGGAGCTCAACAAGGCTCTTAGCATCCACAAAGATGATTGTCACAATACAGAAATCTTAAAACTGAAAAACTGAAAAATTCCCCTCAGTGAGAGAGGAATTTTATATATATATATATAAATTATATATATATATATATAGTATGTATGTATATATATTACACACACGTCACTATTGAGTTTCATTGTGTGTAATAGGTTTCTAGGATACAGACAGAATATGGAATTATTTTCATTAAATGCTACATAAGGACTATTTTACCTTCTGTGAAAATATTTACAGTATACCCATTCAAACGTTAGAAGCAGCAATAAACAGCTCATAGAACAACAAAGTGTAAACAAACACATCAGCTGGTCTTTAGACTCATGAAGAAATAGACTCTGCAGAATTAGTTCTACATGAAAGACTACAATAAAATAAAATTTAAAAGTACCTATCTACTGAAAATGTTCTTTTTTTCAGCAGCTGCTGAATTTTTAACCAGGAGCATGATGCTTCAAATTCATTAGTAAAGTAAGTCTTGCACTTATCAATAAAATTGTTATACAGCCTACTATGAAGACAATCAATAATCTATTTGTAGAGAAAATTCTCTTGGCATAAGCAAAAATTCTTTTCCCATCATGTTTCAGTTTTACAGAATGACAGCCAGGCTCCAAATCTTCATCAAAATATCTTTATTCAAAGATCTTTAAGTAGTCTGTTTGTTGCTGCGTGTTCAGGACAAACTTTTTTTCTGTTGATATAAATTCTGGATAATTACACTGAATGGGGATTATTTCAGATTTATGATTAGATAAGTGTGAATCTTTAATATCAAGCCTCTATTAACTCTAGGCAAGATGTCATTGATAGTTGACCTTATTAGCAAAAGATGTTTAGATTGAGGCAAACAGATAAATAAGTTTTTCCATCTTAATGCATAGAAAGTGTTTTTAAAGACTTATGCAGAAATGGTGAATGGAAAATCCCAAGCATTGTAAGTCAGCAGTTTAAGAACAAGACAGAGTTATGAATGAGCTTTATGTTCTGCAGTTTGACATAAATCTTTAATTGAAATGTAAAGGGAATTATTAGGAAGAAAGGAAAGAAATTATGAGAATGTGTCTCAAATTTCCACATTGCCACTTGAAAAGCCTCTTAATAATTTGCTGTATTCCTCTCTCTTGTACTGTTCACAGTTTGGTCCTTCCTTCAGCACTTTTGTACTTGTATTTATTTAGGAAGGTTGTGCAGGTCAAGTCTAACAGACAACATGTCCCAACATTAGCCTGTCTCTAAACCAAAGTGCTACGTGGAGTTGTGGCCTTGCAGTCTGACAGTGACAGGGAAAATCTTCCAGCCCGGATTAAGCGGCCCTCTAAGCCCTACAGAGAGGAGGGAGTGTGAAGCTGGTTTCACTTAGCACAGGTAATAGCCAGCATGTTTGCCATGAGATTGCAAACTAATTCCAATTTGACAGCCCCCCCTGTCCCTGTTCTACAATCCATACCATTGCTGGCAAGGGTCATTCACCTTTGTTTTGTAGCTCACTAGAGATTTAAATAGACAAATATAATTCCTGCTATATAAACAAATCAACATACAAACTATTTAAAAGATGATAATACATTCCTGCAAATAATTGTTATGGCTGTAATATACTTCACCTCCTCCATCCCATTTCACTTCCCTCATGTCTTTTTATTTTAATCCTCTGGTCATCCTGGAAAACCTTTTTTCTCTATGCTGTGGGCAAGTATTAATATTTGGGTAGAATTTTTATATTTGTGTCTGTGTTAGTAATAGTTTCATCACTTCAGAGAAATGGTTATTTATCAAAGCAGGTCTTATAGTCCTTTCTCTGCATCTAAGGTATCCTAGTAGTTTATAAGCAAGGTAAACATGCCCAGACATCAGGATATAAAGAGGTAGAAATCTGCTCTAGCTGCAATAAACTCTTGCAAATAGCTTCTCCCTCTGAGTCTTCTTTCGCAGATGCTCTCCTATGAAAACACTGCAGTTTGGCAAACCTGCATTCTTCAACAAGCCCTTAATTAACAGAGAGTTAGGCATGTCCTTTCCCAAAGCCTGGAATGCAGTGTTATTGGCCTGCCACACAAAGTCATCACATAACTTAATGAGCCATTGGCACTTTAATTTTATAACACACTTCCCCAATTAAGCTCTCTAGACCCCAGAGTTAAACAGCTGTCCACAGCTGTTGGAAAGTGATTTATCATTGTCAGTCTTTGCAGCCAAAACATTCAAAGGTGCAAGTTTTGAATATAATTCAGCAGATAAACATTTGTCTGTTTTCATTCATTTCAATTCTGTTTCAATAAACCTTTGGGCATCAATTTGTATCGTTTTTGTATCTATTCTATAGTATGCAGATCTGTATTAATTCTGTATTCTCTTCATGTGTATCCAAGTGTGTCAGGGAATACAAAAAGACATAACCTCTAACAGTGTTCTGCTTCTGTTTCTAAATGTGGACTGAAAAGCTCTAAACTTTCAGTATGGTTGGTCATACAAAGGCACCCACTCTTGAATATGTGTTATGAGCAAACATTTAGACTCTAAACATATGCAAATGAAGTTGTGCTTTAAAGTGCTGACCTTTGCTTTTGAGTCAATTTTCCAGTTGTGTGATACTGTATTATAAAACAGTCTGTACCGCTTCCTGAAGAAAAAACCTAACAAATGGACCTAAGAATTCCAATCAGCAGGATTCCCTACAGAAACATTCAAAGGGCTGGGCATTTTGAATATTTGATTAGATAAACATTCAACTCTTCTCATCCATTTCATTACTGTTGAAATGACATTGTGAACAGTAACCTCACTTTCCATATGTATCTTACCTTTTCAACTTTAAACACAGTATATATTTTCTGCATTTCTGTGTACTATACTTTCATACAGTTGGTCACATTGGTTTGGTATGCTACACACTACATCAAGGTGAAGTAGAAGGTATTTTGGTTGGAGTAGGAGATAAGAGAAAGAGGCTACTTTGTCTGGCTACCAGAGTTTAACACAAATATGAAAAGGTCCAGTGTTGATTTTAGCAGTTAATGGAGCTAGTACTGATTTTTTCATAATGTTAATCCTCTCAATATAGGTATAAATATATTGATAGTATGATGAAGAGTTACACCACTGCTGCATTCTAGTTATGTGACTTTTCTTAAATTAATTCTTTATTGCCTTCAAATTCAGAAGCAACAGAATAAATATAACTGTGGCCGTAGGCAGACTCACCCTCAGCACTGCCACTACAGTTGAAAGCATTTGTCAATAACACTTGGGCAGTGTGTGGGGTTAGAGTTAATGGAAAACTTTTTCCAGTTTTGAATGTTGTGTGGCAATAAAAAGCATAGAGGACAGACAACTGGACAGATTTTAAGATCTGCAGAGAGAAATAAGACTTGTTCCTTGGACATCTCTAGTATTTGTCAGTCATTCAGTCATTGTGTTGAGCTAGTGGGTGGTCTGGTCTCAGAGAGAGACTAGCTAGACATTTACCAGTGCCATATTACAGAGGATACCCATAAATGAAAGGTTGTAATCCAGCACATTTACAGTAGAAGAGTTTCTCAAATAATAACTGAAGACATGTCTTATACACTTACATTCCTTATACATAGTCAACAAATTAGTGTTTGGATGAGAACCAATATAGACATATTTAATTCATACAAAGTTGATGACATCAAAAAGAGAGACTTGACACAGTGATGCCTGCTAACAAAATGTCATAAACAAAGAAAAATGTTTCAGCAATAACTTCTTTTTTTTTTTGGGGGGGGGGTGGTGCGGGGGGTGGAAACCACATAGATTGGCCCAAGCAGAACCAAAATATTCAGATCACACCAGCCTGATCTGTCACAAAGGCATTGCTTGCCTTTGGAGATGGGAAACCTTGAAAGGTGGGGAGGAATTGTCTCATTGCCATCCACTTTTCAACCAAGAAGACTGGGGAGTGGTGTAGATTTCTTTCTCTCTCATGTCTTTAGGAGGATGCTCTGCATTTCAGATGATAAAATTAATTTCTACAAGGGATTTAAATAATGGATTATGATCTTTCAGGTTCAAGGATGGATCATTTAATCCATCTGTGATTGCAAAGGATCTCTGTTTCTACTCTTTAAAATTAGGGCTGGGGAACATGAACTTTCCCTCCATTTTCATTTGCTTATACATCCCCTATCTGTTAATTTACAGATGTGTGCCATGGCTAGGGGAATATTGCACAAGCTAAAACTAAATGTGGAACTCAAATGTAGCTTTCAAACAACATTGGCTGGTAGAAGCACATCAGGTTTATTTTCTTCTCTCCAGAATGCCTTCCTGATGCCAAAAATTGAGCACACAAAGAGAAATGACTAGTCAGAAGTTTTAAAATAAGCAATCTCAGAAGAAATTTTTTTGTGTTCAATTACTGCAGGACATAGTAAATATAAAAAATAGAAATATTTTAATATCTAGATGGAAAAAAATGTGCATAAAAGTCTGTCAACAGTTCCTAAGTACAACTGTGCAGATTCAATTTTCAGCTCAGGAAATCCCCAACCAGTAAATTTCCACAAGCTATAAGAGAGTGACCAGTATCATGTGAAGTTACTTTCTATACTGGTGCCATTCCTAAGTATTCAGCTCTGGACAATTTCCAGAAAGCTGGAGGACCCAGTAGCCACAGCCATTAGTAAATTTAGCATATCTTTGATGTGATCCACACAGACATCAAGTTCCCACAGACTGTCCAGGAAAACAAAGATACTTATTATTTCAAATGCTCAGCACATATCCATAAGCTTTTTAGTAAGCTCGTTTCCTCATATCTCAAGCACTGCTTTGCACAAGATAATTACCAAGAAAACCATGTCTCAAAACTGAATAACTTCCTACACAGGAGTAAAACTCATCTGCAGAAAGAACAAAATTCCTTTCAAGACTGCAAAATGTGGCCCTGTACTGTTCTACTTACCTCCAATGCAGGTTCCTTCAATCTTACCACAATTAACATCAGAGAGACACAGTCTTGTGCACAGTGAAGCAAATAAAACCATACACAAAAAACACTCTGTGCCTTAACTTCTCTTCCTGGGAGAAAGCTGAGAAGGCAAAGCAAACACAATCAAGGTACACAGCACCTTTCTGGAACCACTTTACTGAAATGGCCTCAACAGTGAACTTCACTATGTTCACAGCTGTGTTCCAAGTAGAGGAAATGTCCTGGTTTGAGCAAGACTCATTGTCCCACTTCCAGGAAAGGGGCTATCCAAGGCAAGGCAGGCTGCGGAAGCTGGGGTGAGAAAAACTTATTTCTAAAAAAAAGGAGATTTTTTTGTGGAAGAAGGTTTCAATAGACAGAACTGACAACATTGAATGGCATAAGAATTTTGATCTCATGTGGTAGGAGTGGATGCAGTGTGGTGTTCTAGGAAAATAAGCATTGCTTTAAACATATCTCAGGCTAGCCCAAAAACTGTCAGAGTGAGAGTCAGACTCTATTGAATTTGGTGCCTTTTTAGTATGCTTTACTGCAAAGTTACCATGAAATGTATAGATCTTGGTAGACAAAACTAAAATAAACCTGCTCTGTTTTTTCAGTTTTAAAACCAGTCTTTCCAACAAATTTTTCCTCAGCTGTAGAATTAAGAAGAATCATAGCAACATTTTATCATACATGCTTCCTTGCATGTAAAAATTTGACATAATCCACTGAGAGTAGCAGACTAATATCAAAATTTAATTTTCAGTTCTACTCTGTATTTTACAAGATGTTATCCTTTTTCTTCTTTAGTCAGCTGGCACCTCTGAATGACATTTTCCCACTGAACTATTTTTAGCTGAAGTAAAATCAATATTAGTTTGAAAAACTGAGAAAGGAAAAAAAGACTTCAGCATTTTTAGTTAGCAGATGTTGGAGAGATAGGGGGAAAGTTTTTTGCTAACATAGTGTTTCTCAAGGACAAACAATGATTCAATAACACATTGATCTAAAGCATATTTTGCTGAGGAATTTACAGTATCTTTATCACACCTATTTAAGTTACATGTGGCTGAGGTGAGACACTGCAGCCAAGTATGGGTGACTACCCTGTACAGGAGGAAGATTGCTGTAGACCTGCATTCAGTTTTCTACAGCTTTAACCTGGTCCTGTCAGGACAGAGGGACTGAAAAAACAGTGACTGAGTGGACAAAAGAATAATGTAGGAACACAGCTGCCACCTTTGTCTTCAGACAGAACTCATCACACAGGTAAATATTCTTGCAGCACAGCCTCACAGTGTATGGAACCTTATATCCTCTTAAATCTGACACATCATTTGCTCCTTCTGTGGCTACCTCAGATTTAATTTCTTGCATTTTCTTTTTCACTTGAGAAGAAAGATTTGATATGATTCTATGATTCTGTACTAGAATCCATTAATTGTTGTTCATTTTCAAATAGTATTCAAAGTCCCTTATCCTTGCAGACAACGGCCAAAGAGCAAAGCAAGATATTTTTTTCAAAGGACTCTGTACCTTTTGGAGCCAGGACCTAACTATAAAGCTCTTTCTTCAAATGTTTCCTTTGTCAGCCACTTACAGGACTTGTCCCAGCTCTCTTTCCTGGCCTTATAAGTTTTTATTCTCTTTGTCACACACAAAATGTCACCCAACTGATATACAGTCATGCTCGCTATACCCTTGGGTTTTGACTCAAAATTCAGTAAAACATTAGTTTGCACACTTGGCTGCACTTTTATGCAGCCTGTAATTTTAGTTGCTATTTTTCACTTGTTCCCTCATTAATTAAAGGATTTTGATTGTTTCTTGAATGAAAAATGCACTCTTTGCCTGCTTGAAGAGAAGAGAAAGAATTTATTTTAGCCTCTGCTCTTTACCATTACATGATAGAAAAGACTTCTATGCTTACCTTTCTCAGAGAAATTTCTTACATTGTCCTGGAAATTACTTTTGTACCTGTAGCCAGATCTCCAGGGACAGGGCCCCAACTTTTGCACAGTTCACCTTGCACCATGTCACAGTTACTTCTATATGTTTGTTTTTGTTGTTTTTTTTAAAGTGTTTTCATCATGATGTTGAAATTTTCTGCATATTTGCAAAGAAGTATAGAAAAGGTGGCTGTGGCACTCAGCCACTGCTTGGTAATGTTGTATTAATTTTAATTAAGGATTCATTAACCATCAATTCTGTTTACTGAATCTAGGTTGGGATGGCTCAAAATTTCTTACAGACTGATGAAAACAGGGAAAAAAATTAAGACATTTGGAATTCATGTGAATTGGCTAGGATTTAGGAATTATATATCAAATCCATTAAAGATTTAATAAAAAACTTCTCTCTTGGCCATCAAATCAATTAATATTTAATTATGCTCAATCAAATGAATTATTTAAGCATGTAAAAATTGCAACATGTGAGACTTGGCCTTTCTTGATTTGTGAAGTGGTGCATAGAAGCCTCTGAGAAAATTCATGACTGTGAGTATAAAAGTACTGTATTCCTCTGCACAAATACTCACTTGCATGAACATTTGTGGCATCTGAGCTTTGCCTTGTAGATTTTGGCTCTTTGTGGACATCCATAAACTGGGATTCCAATAATGCAAACACTTGCATATCTGAGTTAACACTGCGCATATGAATAATCTAATTGAACTCACATGCACAAAATTATTCACATATGTTTGTAGGATTGTGGCCAAAAGAATATTGATTCCTATGACATATATTTATTCATTTCACTTCATTTAAGATGAGCCTGAGCCACAAATTGCTGGCTTAATGCTGCATCTTCTCAAAGTGTGGGAGTGTTCTGAACAAAATCTTGGTCCCAAACCACTTCTTGTACAATTAACATTTTATATATTTCATTTTATCATTTTATTCTCTATTCTTTTTTTTTAATTCATCAGAACATTATGTCCGACTCCAATTAGTAAACAATGCCCAAATTATTTATCTCAACTCCCTGGGTTAAAGAAAACATAAATATGTATACCCCAGTATAATAAGAAGCTCAATTTAGTAACTTACTACCTTAGTGTAATGACCCTTTTCCTCTGAGAACTGGCTTTTACTCCAACCTAAACTAAGGCAGAGGAAACTCATTTTGACTGTAATGGCTACATGTATAATGAGATTAGGCTGACAGAATCCTGTTCTCTCTTTGCAGCCCAAAGGTATTCAATTCAAAACCTCCCTCTTTGCTTGGAAGGGGAAGGTGCTAACATTGGACCTGCTGGTCTCTTACCAGTCTACTTCTAATACATTTTCTTTTTTATTCCATCAAATTGACTTCAGTAATGAAAAATACTTCACAAAAAATGTTATCTAACGCTAAATCTCAAGATAAAGTTGTCTCCTTAACCAATAAACTCTGTTAAGCCTTATAAGAAACCACAAAGAACATGCTGCTTTATGGTATATGAAATGAGGGCCATAATCTTTCATTTCCTGGAATTCATATATACTTAATTGACTTATTAATTTGGTAACTTCTACCCACCCCAGGTAGCATGAACGTAAGAGAAACAGAAGAGATTTTCAGTTTAAAGTTGGAGAGTGTATATAAAATTTTAAGCTTCTGCAAAACATTTTAACAGAGTTGCAGAGATGCAGGTATGTAGCACAGCAGCCAGATACTGTGCTGAGACACAGGGTAAAACTCTTTTACTCTGTCCCAGTGTAACCTTTTCTCCAACTCAAAGGAGCAATAACTTTCACGGCAAGAAGTGCCCATTTTGATAATTAATTCTATTTCTTTCACCTAATTATTTTTGGACCAGAACCATCCTAGTTTCAGTTGCAGCCTCACCCTCAATTAGCACTTCAGTAGAGATGAATCAGCCATGCTTTGAGAGGGATTGTTTAAATTCTTCCACTTCAAAAAATACTAGTCTTTTTGACTCTAGCAGTAGAAATCATCGTGCTTTCTCTTTGGGATTAGATAGCTCTCTGTAAGAGAAATCTTTTTCACATCAATATTTCTAAATTGTTGTCAACAATTGCCTGTAAAAACTTGTGATCCAAGGCAGCAGTCAGTGCACCATCACATTTCTTTGGGACAATATCATACTCTTGTGTAGTATCACTGGAAAGGATTTTTCAATTTTGGGACCAGCTATTTTAGCAGATTTCCATCACACCTCTTTTAGTACTTAACTAGGACTTTTTTTTCCCAGTGATTTTACATTATCTAAAGAATGCTCATCAGAAAAACATACTCTTTCTGCGTGAAAATGAATTTTTTATTTTGGTGGAAAGCACAGCACTGCCATTATCTTAAAACAATAGCTACATATTTTCCAAAGAAATAAAGTGCAAAAAATCAAAATACTACAAGCTTCCCTAATTTCCTTCAAGAAGAAACATGCACAATGATTGCTGAATCTGTCAGTCCCCATGAGAAAGAAATAGGAGTATTGTTCAGCATAGAAATTCTCCAAGCATTAAATCCACCAGACAGAATTTACTATTCACAGGTTCAGAATTAACATGTCGTGAATCTCTTGTACTTCCTAACATTCTTGATTCTCATCTCCTGTGATCAGTGCTGCTTCTTAACATGGCCTGTGGTGCACCACAGACACCATTACAAACCTGCTGTTAAATCAATCACTGGGTGGCACCCAAGAGCCAGCTAAGAGATGTATTGAATTGCAGACACTCTCTAATACACATATTTTAACAATTTCCTCCGTCTTCAGCGAAATTATGCTAATATTTTAGTTGAGTTTCCTTAAGTCTGGAACTCAAATTAAGTCTGTCTGTTTCGTTTTTATGATAGTGCTTGAAATCACTTGCAGACAAGGGGTTGTTGGACCATGAGATTTATAGTGGCAATGCCACAAAGGTGAAACACATCCTGAGGAAGAGGAAAGCAATCTGTATAGCCAGTGTTTTCACTGCAGTAAAGTTTATAGCAGTATTAAGGGAATAGTTACAAATCAGTTTGATGGTGTTGATTTCATTGAGAATAAGTATATTTACACTTGCAAGCTTTCTCTTAATAATTTTCGGTATGTTTTACACAATGGGGTTAGTGAAGGTTGAATCTGAGCATATTTCGGGAGTGACAAAATCTGTTTTTCTTTTTCCCACCCATCCTTCTACTTTACTTCACAAAAATGGTTTTATAACAGTTCCTAAGGGGCTGAGTCAAGGTTCAGCTATTTTACTGAGGCTCACTGATGTTTCTGAAGATGCTGCAGAATCTTTTATGTTCAGATGCTTTTGGTTATGATGTAGACATGTGGGAAGTAAAATAAAGTGTATGAGTACCAAAAGTCACCCACTTCCTCTATTGGCTTCTTACCACCAGTTAATTACCTGGAAGGCTGGAGTTAGATTATATGATTTCCAAACATAAAGCTTTCTAAACGATGCAGGTTATAATACTTTTTCTTCCCTGCTGGCAATTGAATTGTTCACACCTCATTGTGCCTCTGTAGCATGCAAACTTTTCACCTGCAGAATATCTCTAAATTCAGTCACTTTGGGGCAAGGGAGAACCCTTAACACATAAATATATAACAGATGTACAAGCATAGTTGGGGATGATTATATTAGATAGGGACAATAAAACCGATGACTTCTTCAGATAATA
Source organism: Passer domesticus (assembly GCF_036417665.1). NCBI lineage: Eukaryota > Metazoa > Chordata > Aves > Passeriformes > Passeridae > Passer > Passer domesticus. The sequence continues at coordinate 128,872,681 of NC_087474.1, read as the reverse complement.
TTCCAGTTAAGAGATAATATTTCTTGAAGGACACTTGGGTCTGAAAATCCTTTCTAGACTAAATGAAGAGCTAGCAGCAGCAAAACCAGAACCAGGGAGTGAAAAAAAAAAGAAAAGGTAGACTCATGGTGGGATTTAATTACTATTTCCAGCAATGGCAAGAGAAGGGTACATAAAGGGGAACTATGCAACAGCAGCTGCACCCAGTGAGAGGGGGCAGATGGGGAGTACCCATTACCTGAGCAGGGATGCTGGTCTGCAGGCAGAAAAGGGCAGTGGAAAACATCTGTCAGATACCCGTTTCGAAGGTATATTGTCTAAAAATGCATCAGATGGTAAGCGCTGTGTGCCCTGGACTGCAATGAACGTAAGCCCATTTTCTCTCTCCTTCTCTCTTTGAATCCATTGAGAGCTATCCTGCAGCCAAGAATTTTACACTGTAAGTCCTTCAAAAAATTGGCTGTTGTTGTGGTGTCCTTGCACATCATGTTCAAAGCCTGCCCTCAGCACAGTCCCACAGTCCAGAGCAACACAGATATTACACTCAGCACTTCCCACTAACCACCAACCCCCCCTGGCTTTCCCCTTGGCTTCTCCTCTGCTTCCTTCACATAGACCCAATTTTTGTCTCTTTCCTTTCCTAACTAAAACAGGCTTCCAATTAATGTTTGCCTTTAGGATGGTGTACCCTCCACAGTGTGGAGCAAGGCAAGGTCACAGACCTCACTTCCTTCCTTAAACTAAGTAAGCGCAATTGTACGGGCCACACAAAGATGACTGTCCTTGTTCCTCCCCGCCTTTGTTCATCCATGCAAAAGATGCCTACAATCCAACACCCAAATAGGAAGGCAAAAACACATCTGAAAGTATGACAAAATCATCTTTGACACTTATGAGAGCTCTGATTTAAGATATAGACACCACATGCTTAACTTCTGTCCCCAAATCATGTGTAAGGAATAGTTAACATGCCTGCTCATACACGCTGTTTGGAGTGTATTAAATAGAACATCAATAGCCAGAGAAATGAGAATTCTCTAGAGATAAAGAGGTTAAGTCTTTTCATATAACAAATTAAGCTCCTATATAATTCTTAAGCTTTTTTATTTCAAGGGGTAGGAAAATGGTCTAGTTTTAGAAATTACAATACTCTAAGTTAAATCCTTCCAGTGATTTTCTCTATAATGAAAAAATATTGTACTTTTGTGGAGAGAAATGAATAGTTATGGTAGTTGCCTTTTTCCTCTCATTTTAAAGAACAATAGGTCTATTCAAGAAATGTGGTTTTGTTCTTTTTATTGAGCAATTTAAATATTCTAGTTTCCAGTTTCTTTTTTTTAATGTTTGGTCATTCCTTGGAGTAGAAAAGCAATACAGAACACTTATTCCAGTATCATAACTTGGGACTTTATTTTGCTTCAGATAATCTTTTAAGAGTAGAGCAATTATAATATAATATCTTTATAGTGAAGAGATCTTTTCTGTTCCATTTCTTGCAAAAATATAATTCATAATAAACAGAAGTATAATGTTAGCCTCTGTAAATTTTCTGTGCCTTTGTGCAATGAGCACTCAAGGTTAGTTTTCAATTGGTGAAACTGAATTGAAACAAGAAAAAAATGTAATCATTCATTCCTAGAAAAAAATGTTTAAACCACAGGGATGTGGATGTCAATGTGCATGCTCATCTGAGGAAGAGTAACTTTGCTCTTACCACTGTAGAACTGTACATCACTGAGTTTGGGTTTATTTCTGACTCACGCCCTCCTGGGTGACACCAGAGCCAGTGCAGATTAAGGACTTCAGAAGGGAATTATAACAGGGAGAGCAAAACCTGAGTACAGGCTTGACTTTGGTACATAAGTGCCACTTATCAAGGTATGGTAATACCTGGTTCATTCATATATGGACTTTACAGGTATGAGTTAAATACAAATATATTTTTCTACATCATTAACTTGAAACCTGACTCTGGTCTGAGTTCAAGAGTGCACACTGCCAGATCACAGTAGGACTGTATCCCTAACGTGAGTATCCCAACGTACCAGTTTTCTGCAGATGACAAACTGGCCTATTTCCCTCAAATTCATACTTGCAATGAGGCAGCGAGTGGTGAATAATCTGTACATGGCACAAAGAGATGTCCTTTATGTTGTGTTGTTTTAATCAATTTCAATTAGCCATTGGACAAAAGTTATTTTAGTTTCTAAGTTCTGTATTTGACATGATGGTTATGATAAGACGGAAGAGTCAAATTAACAAAATGCAAGGATTCTTTTCTTGAAAACTTACAAGCACATTTGAACCTGGCTTTAGCATGCTATAGAAATTACTGAAAGCAATAATTTTGGTTATTTCTTGGACTGCAGGACTTCCCTTTCTTCCCTTGCTTACTGTTAAGGAGCCACATGACTTGTGAGCCTGTGTGGAGTCAGAGCACACTGTGCCTTGAGGAACAGCAGAACAGGAAATCTGTCTAGAGAGGGCTCTTTCCCTTAACACAACAGCTGCTTCTGTTCAACGTGTTTGTTCAACCTTAGTCAGATCTGGTCATTTAAGAGGTTGCATCTTACTATGATAACAGGTCCAATGGCATATTGTCATGGTTTAACCCCAGCCAACAGCCCAGCCCCTCAAGCAGCTGCTTACTCACTCCCCCACCAGCAGGACAGGGGAGAGAATCAGAGGAGTAAAAGCTAGAAAACTTGTGGATTGAGATAGTTTAATAGAGAAGAAAAAGTCATGTATACAAAGGAAAGAAAAACAAAGAAATAATTCACTGCTTCCCAGGGCGCACCCAGGTGCTCAGCCAGCTCCAGGAGAGGAGGGCTCCCTCATATGCAGTTGTTACTTGGGAAGACAAACCCCATCACTCCAAAAGTATCCCGTTTCTCCTTCTTTCCCCAACTTTATGTACTGAGAATATCGTCTGGAATATCTGGTTGGTTAGTTGGTTGGTTGGGGTAACTTGTCCTAGCTGTGTCTCCTCCCAGTTTCCTATTAATCTGTTACAAATAACTTATTTTTTCAGCAATAAATGACTCATTTCTTCAATGAAATTACCCATTTCTAACAATCAGTTCCCATATTTGTCTCACATATGTCCTTCAGTGATGCCAGATTTCCAGTAACAAAAACTAACTGTATTTGCCTCTTTAATTCCAGTTGTCTTTTCACCACATTTAATTGAGTACTCAGACCCTCTTTCCTCTCCACCTCTGTGTTCAATCTGCACTAGATATAATACCAGCATTGATCTTTTCCTATTTTATGTATTCAGACGTTTTTCTCTCCCATTTCTGTCTATTAGAAGAGTCTGGCAGGGGCATAAGATTATTTTCTCCCTTAGGAAGCCTAATCCATAAACTCACCATCCAACTCCATGCCAAGTTTACATATGTATATAAACTGCAGTCATTCTCCCATCTGCTAGCCTACACATGTCTAGCACTAGGCCAATTATATGGAGAAGTTCCAAGGCTACCACCATATTTAAATATATGATTGAAAATATTTTATCTCTTTCTAAGCCAAAATAACATACCAAGAGTACCCAGTTAGAAGCCACCAAAAAAAAAATGCTAGCCCTCTTCTAAATGAGCTGAGTAGAACACCTGTTTTGCTCTGAATGTCCACTTCTCGCCTTAGAGCTGCTCTTACTTCAGTGCTCTTGTTTAGGCTGGAAGACTTTTAAACCTCTGCTCCCAGGCATCAAAACTCATTCTTGTTAATTTACATCACCTGCATGTACCTAGCAAGCTAGGGGTTTTTTCTGGGACTTTAAAAGGAACCACATGCTTCATTTTGTCTGCCAGTCAGATTAAATAAAATTAAGGGTAATAGTTCAATACTCTGTGATTTCTGTGGAGACAATCAGATGTTCCTTAAATTGCAGTTTCTGCTGGATACTCCCTCTCAAGATCATGTCTAACCTTAATGCTTTATTTGTATGGCAGTTCTAATAGGCCTTCAAAATTAGCCAGATAGCCAAAAAGTCATTCAAGCTCTCTCTTTGGTTGTTACAATTTTCTTCCCTCCAGCCTAGATAACGCATAGTGGGATACATTGTTGTGATAATTTGTTTAATTAATCTCTTTGAGTGCATAGACTCTTCAATGGGGTTACTCACTTCTATTTAAAATATATGAAAAATGAATATTTACCTTCACTTTCAAAGCCATCATACCCTACTTCCTGCCTACTTATACATCTCTTTCACCACTAAATTGAGTCCTTCAGCAGTATGCAACTGTAATCTCATCAGTTAGGGACATTTTTAAGCAAATTCTATGCTTTCTTCCAGAATCAGCAAAATTGTGCCTCCATTTCCCCGCAAAGATATCTCAGAGTCTTTCCTCAAAGTTCTTCTTTTCTGGGATGGCTCCCAGAAGCAAGCCATGTAGCCAAACCTCATTTACTGTTGTCTTGCAGTTGGACTGTGAGTTCTTTAGGGCACGGAGAAAGATGGGGATTCCTCACATGATGCAGTCATAGTCATTGTTCCTAACTGCTTTGATAGTGCAAATAATTATGCAAAATAGCAGCTGCAATAGCAGCAAAGAGTTGCAGCTGTCTGATTTATCTAAAACACTAAAGGATTTATCAACAAGGCTTTTCCAGTTGTGAAATTCAGCGTGAGTCACCACATCATGAGTCTCTTACTGTTCTGGTCACGCAACAAAACCAATCAATCAGCTGAAATTTAGAAAGAACGTATTGATAGGATAGCTTTATTGTCAGGTGATTTGACACATTATGAATAGTGTCATTTGCATATTTTTATCTTAAATGTTTGATATGTTTAAAAATGGCTCAACTTTAACTAGATCAGGCATTTTTCATTTTAAACAAAAATATAAATGATTGAAATGGAAATAAAACCTTTTTTTTTCCATGAAGATAAAATTAATACCATGCATGATGCCTCAAATATTTCAGAAAAACTCAGAAGAAAAATGTACACTGAAGAATAAATGTGCTACATATACAGGCATACTTGTTTTGGATGTTGGTATTCAATCTGTATTATTAGTTTTCCATTGCTGGTATAAACATTTCCATAGTAAGTTTTGCACAAAATCATGAAAAGCTTCTACACTTCTACACCAGATTATTAATTGATACAGAAATTTAAAATTCACTTTGCATCTCTCCTTATGGTATAGATACTCTAATGTTCTTTCCCCATTACTGGAGATTTTAATTTTACATTTAAAGAAAAATCTAAGGGGTTTATACCCCCAGTATTCCTGAAATGTGATATTTCTGATGTTACCATAGTGTTCATATAATCTACTGGGGAAAAAATAAAGTAATGGAAGTAGTGCAAAGTCAGTGTGAACTTTCTGAGAGCTAGAAGTGCTCTCCTTCTCTGACTGCTCACTCTTCATCTGTTTTCTTCTCATTGAAGAGCTCAGGCCTATCCCTGTAAGACCTTACCCCATGGTGGATGCTGCAAGTGAAGGTGGTGCTCAAGTCCCCCACAACTCTTCCAAGCCATGTCCCCCCTCACTCATCCCTCCCACAGGACCCACACTGACTCTGCATGTGAGAATGACTGGAAGCAGTGATTCTCCAATATTTATCTGAGGAAGAAATGAACAAAAATTCCCAGCTGTTTTTTTTTTTAAATGAAGATGGAGTAAAAGCCACAAGCTGGTAAGTCTATAAGGTATCACCCTGCCTGCAACCTGCAACACCTGCAAACCTACCACTTCTTCCAGCTCCAAGGAGAAAAGACAAATTCATTTTTAGGAAGAGTTGCTTCCTAAAAATGAATTTGTCTTTGCTCAAAGCTAATATGTCACCTGCTGCCTACATCCTCCAGGAACTTGTCATGCAATAAGCTTAGGAAAACAACTGTGACTGGTGTTCACACAGACTGAGCAGACAGATCCAGCCTCCTCCTCACAGCTGCATCTGTTGCTGTGGACAGAAGTATTCACAGTCCATTTGGATTTCTCAAATTCACAGGACAACTTATTGTGTGAACAGAATTACTGAATATATACATTATGAATGAATAGTTTCTAATTGTTTAGGCAGAGGACTGCTGCCTGACAGAACTTTGAGTCGGTATATTTTTTAAGTTATATTTTACACTGCTTTTCTTCTCATTTTGGAAACTAAGCAGAAGTTTGAATAGTTACAATTGAAGCAACAATGTGATGAAAAGTATTATCCACTTTAGATCTACTTAAACTTGTCACATTCAGTAAACACAGTGCAGAAAGAACAGATAGGAAATTTAAATGGCTTTGCAGTAAATTTATATTAGTCCAAACTGCTTTTTCAAATGAGGTCAGTAGGGTGCATTTTCCATTTAAGAGAGCCATCCAGACTTAACAGAAGACGTTATGCACATGTTGGATTTTTCAAAGAAGAAAAAACACAGTTGGCAGGCAATTTAAACAAATACTAGGCTGTCAGTTAATCCTTATAACTTCATGGCAGATATTTATTGTAAAGTAGGGTTCACATTGTTTAGACCTGATTTGATATTAATGTTTTTAATATCAAAGTAGTACTGGAACACAGACAGAAGTGTATACGTAGAACTTATCTACCTAAGCATCTGTGAAATTTTGGGGTAGGAACTATGCCACTACTTCCATTCTGCTGTGAACTGTGGGTGGTCAAACAAAAGTCTGGGTGATATTAATGCATTTAAAATTAAACTGTGGCTAACAATCACTAATAAACATGTACAGTCAAGATACTCACCCTCACACTGGTGTAAATTTGGAATAGCTCCTCAGGTTTAAGTGCATGGCTCAACTCATAGCACTAGGGAAAAGGAAGCTAAATGCAGTCCTGGTCTTGTCATAAGTAAATGATGAATCTCTTGCTTACCTTCTCCTTACCACAAAGCATTCCCAAATAATATTAATTTAAGCTGTCTACTCTCCTGTCATAGCTGACCATACGCTGTGGCTGCCCTCTCCTCTATGGCTTCAGAGTGTTGCAGGCAGTGACCACAATTTTATTAGGCAATGCAAAGTGGAATACCAAAATGGAGAAGGACACAAAGGTGATCTGATGTGGCAGAGTACAAGGAGAGTAGCCAAAGTGTTACAGGAAGAAGAAATGCAGGCAACCCGTGTTCTTCCCTCTGTGTATTTTTAGGCGTGCCCTGTGTGAGTCGTGAGAAGTGAGGACGAAGGGTACTGCTGGGGCAGAGGGCTGCAGGAGAGAATGGGGAAAAGTAAGGTTATGTCCTGGGGCTGTCTGCAGGAGTTTCCACCCCCTGAACACCCAAAGAATATCTTACAGTGCAGGAATTTAAAGGTAAGAAATTTTAGCATGTACAGCTCAGTAGTTCAGTGAGTTGTCCTCAGTTCTCAAGTTTTCCTCTGGGGCTCTGCAGGTCTTCCTTTTGTAGGGGCAGCTGCTAATTGTTGCCTCTTCTCTGTCTTCCTACCCCTTATATGTGAAGAGTTTTCTAACCATGTTTAATCCCATCTTGGGTTAAACAGAGGAGTGAAAAGTTGTGTGAATTGTGCTTCCACAGGAATTCCCACAGTGAGGGAGTGATCAGTGCTGCATAGCTGCCTTTTCATGCTTTATTAATATATATTTATATTCCATAAATACCATCTCATACTCTGCCCCTTTCCTACAATGCCACCACTTTACTGGGAAACCTAAAGCCCCATTGGTCCTTTAACTCCCTTTTTACTCTGAATCCAAAGTAAATAGCATTGCATTGAGAAAGATTGTTTGAAAGATTAGGTTACTCAATTAGAGGGATTTATTCTACCTTACCAACTTCCTTATAAACATTTTCATTTGAATTTTCAAGGGCAGGAGTCCATTCTCATAACAGGCATGGACCAGGCTCCACATACCATCTGACATTTCTTCATGTGGTTTTTCTTAATCAAAATTGAAAGCTTCTTTTATCGAGCCACATGTTCACATCAGCATGGACGTAGGCCACCACGGAAAGCTCAGAAAATCAAGGTCTCTGTCAACACATTTAGACATCAGCTGATGCTCTGCTTAAATGGGAAGAGCGGGTGCTGCTGTTATCCAGGGAGGTGATAGGTAAGTGTTGCTACTCAGCGACTAAGATACAAAAACAGAGATATGAGCATCACAGAGTCCCTTACTAAATTTCTTCCTGGGAGACAGCCATCATGTCCTGGAAAGAGCAGTATTCAAAGCTCAATAGCTCTGACCCACACAGAACTGTGCATCCAGAATTCCCTACACTGGTTAAGACTCCTAATAATGTTAGGAAGGGTTTCTTTATAGGTTTCACAGATTCTTAGTTTTCAAGGACAAAACAAATCCAACTTCCTAAGCAGTGAGGGTTACCACCCTCCCTTGAAATAATTAACAGGAGCAAGTGGAAACAACAACCTCTGTTTGCACAGTTAGGACTAAATAAATAACAAAACACAATATCTACAGTAGATGATGCAGGAAACCAGAAGAACTGAGCTCTATCCCACTGCCCCTGCTGTGACCCTCCTAAATGCCCACCATGTTCACTCCTTTGGCTCTCTCTGCCACAGGACACTGCAGTGCTCCCCCCTATTACAGGACCCTTGCAAATTTTACTTTGGAGAGAAGATACCAGGGAGACACAGAGCAGTCATTTTCAAATGGTATGCTTTTCAGCCACATTCAACAGGTTTCCAGTGAAAAACTGGAACCCAAGGAAGAAACAGTGTACTCTGATTTAAATTATGGCACTTTCCAGTCACTTGCAATGTAGAGTAGCCAGTCATAGTAATGTCTATTTATCCCACTCAAATAAAGATTGTGTATTATTGCCCTTTACCTTTTTATTTTCTTTATTCCTTTACAATAACACATTTACTGATGTTGACTTTTACAATGTACAGTATATCAAGCCCACAGATCCTTGGAAATGACTGAGTAGTATTTTACAGTGCAGTGCCAAAGTATTCATGAAGGTATCAGTGTGAGTTTCTAGTGTGAAATGTGCTATCTTCTGCCCAGAAGTTTCCACCCTCATAAGAATTAACTACAGAAGAGGCTTTATGAAAAATAAAAATATTCTATTACTGTGTGGCAAAGGGGCTGAATAGATCCAAGCAAGGAAATGTCATGAATAACCACGTTTTTCTGTGGTTCTCTAGGAAAAAAGTGGCAAAAATCAGCAGGAGTCCTGTGTATCCCAAGGTCCTGCCTAATTCAGATGTCTGAACATTTATGGATTTGCTACAGTGCATCTAGGAAAGAAAAGACAGAGATAGACAGAGAGAAAAGACACACAAGAAAATATGGGAGACAAAATAAAATCCTTTTGCATTGCTCAGCCCAGTAGTTAAACAAAGCCTTCCTTTGCATCCCCAAAATAATTTTTGTATAATCGATCAAGTAAATAGTGTCATTTGAGTTCACATGTGGTTGGCATTGACACAGTCCTGCTGCTCCAGTATTAACTATCCTGGAGCTGCTAATAAGAGATTTTTGTTAGAAAGGTTTGTAGTAGATTACTCAGCCACTGAAAGACCATTGCATAATGGCCATCCATATGTGAGATTGATGCCTAGAAACAGAGGTCAGACAAAGTTAAAAGGATAAAAACAGATTTATTTAACGAAGGGCCTTCAGGTACATTAAGGGCTTTGTCTGCCCAAAATAGAGGGCTGACACATTTAGACAGATATAACTTTGGTCTATCTGCACACCAGAGGTTAATTCTCCAATTACAACTTCAGGTAATGAAGTCATACATTCCCAGTTTGCTCCTCCCTTGGATTCACTTCTGTTTGTACATTTTGGGGCCTGAAGCAGAGGATGTCCTTGGTTCTCAGGCCTAGAAAGATTGCTTTGTCTGACCAAAATGTGGAGAGAGCTTACTAACACTCTATATGGAGTTTAGGGACAGTACTGGATCTGAAAAATATAAAAGCTAAATTCTTAAGGCATCAAGATGTGTTTACTTTACTCAAAGTTGAAAGGGAAAGCAGTGAATAGCATATCAACACAGAACAGGAAAAGAAAGATGTATTGTTCTCAAAGGAGCATCCACATGATTAAAGGTGAGCATGTGTATAATATTTGCATAGTCAGAAGCTTATAGAGGGACAATTATTTTAAAGTTAAGATAGGCCACCCACTCAAGGTTAAGCTTACCTGTCACAGGGGGGAAAAAATTCCTGGTTTTGGGATAGCATTTTTCTCCGTAACAGCATGTCCATTTTTGCTTCTCCATGAAAAATACTTTTTAAAAATTGCAATTGGTTTAGCATTTTATGTTCATGACTTATTTCAAAGATTCATTATAATACCCCACATCCCTCTCAGAAACAGAAGACTTTTTCTCTGTTTTTTTACTGAAAGCCCACTTGAGCCCAGCACCGAGTCTTTAATGGCATTGGTTACAATAGGGCAGAGTGTGTAACACAAGTTTCAGGAAACAATCTATCCCTTAGTACATTTACTGGAAATAACAGTTTAGGAGTTTTCCATGTCTGCATTTAAACATGAACAACAGCATCTGGACCTATCCTCTGGGAACTTGTCTAGACCCTTTGTGAGCCAGTTCAGGGCTTTGGCCTTCCCAATATTCTGTCACAATGAGTTTCATAATTTGACTATGGTTTAGTTCAAAATATTCCTCCTTTGATTTTCTAGAAATGAAGTGCCTAATAATTGCATTGAGCGCAATGTTATTATAGAAAATAATCATCCTCTGTTTGTTTCTCAATACTATTTGTTAATCTTGCAGACCTCTATCAGACTCTCCTCTCATATTTTACGGGAATTCAGAGATTACTCTTTTCCCAGAAGAAGCTCCTACCCTACTTTTCCTCTCACTTCATGGAAGCTGGTGTGTGCTCCTAACCACCCTTGTTTAGTGCAACAGGGAATGAAGAGGGTATTCAAAAGATGGAAAGGTCAAGCTTTGGCATAATTGTGTTTCCTGTTTCTAATTCTTTCTCCACAGTTGTTAATATTATATTTCTGTAAGACCAGTCCTGGACACTAAGCTGGCCAATTCATCTAGCAAATGATGACTCACAAACGTCTCTCTTGACTGGTCAGATCTAATCTGGAGCTTTTGTATGGGACCATTCAGGTTGTCTTGTTGGTTACAGACAGTCTCTGAAACACTTTTGTTTGTATCAGCCTTGCTATCAAGAATAAGACCAGGATGAAGGATTGAGGCACTATCACTCTAGGGACTGGGACAGCAATTCAGAAAGGGAAGATAGGAAAAAGCCTTTGTCTCAGCTAAAGAGGATATAGCAGAGTTACTGACTGATCTGCTCTTTTTGACACCTCAGATGAAGCATCATTTTGAAAACACTGTAAGATATCAGAAGGGGCTTCAATGACACATCTGTCCCAGTCACTCTGACACGCCATACTATTGCCAAGTGTGTGTGCCAAGACACACCATACTTCTCCTCTGCAATGATTACATTCTGGGGCTAGCACAGGCAAAGCTGTTGATCTTTGGGACACATTATGAGCCTATTTTATTCCTCAGTCATTAGTGGTTCTCTAGGGACCTAAGAGCAGTTAAAATGGTAGGAATGAGGAGTATTAGTGGGTTGCCTGCTGTATTTTTTAATGTGGATCTTGGTTACTTCAAACTGTATTTTTGTTATTTTTTTCTGTTCATAGGGGTGATATTTGAAAATTTCTAAATCACTTGGAACCTCACATAGGCAATTCCTTCAGGATAGAATAGTAGAAATAAACAAATAAACATAATCTATTCTGCTGCTTCCCTCCTTTTTTTGACATCTATGGCTGGAGTGAGCAGGCACCACACCAGTGCCCAGTGGTGCTGACCATCCTGATGCCACTAGAGCCAGCAAGTTGTTTCAGAGCCTGAGCCAGCAGAACTGGCACCATTTGCAATCTCTGCTCTGCCACATCCCTGAGGGGTTTCTAACAGAGTCCAAAAGTACAGTACTTTAGTAATACATCATCATGGTGATGAATGTAAAGTCTTTCTTCACTTGAACAATCCCCTATTATCTAAAAGCTCCATGTTAAAAAGAAATATTTGTCTTGAAGGGAAAACATTTTACTGTTCCTCATCTGTTTTTACAAATCCACACTTAGTCTGGCAAAGATATCCACTGTCATTTTAAATGAAAACTGACTGAATGTTACATCAGTTTAAAATTAACTCATAGTGCAGTTAGAATTTATTGTAAGGCAGCTGGTTTTTATTCCTATTTTTTGAAGAGAACATATGGATTATGACAGAACCTATTAAATATCTCTGGAGTGTATGTGGGAAGCTGTGTCATTTTACTCTGAGCTCCATCATTGAGTTTCTGTCTGAACATCTTAGTCTCCTGTAGGCTCCCATCAAGTTACAAGAAGATAGAAACCAGAAGAGAGTTTTGTAAGCATGCCTGAAAATAAAACTGGGTGAATGGCAGTTTTCTTTCTAAGGCTTTGTCTTACTCGCACAGCTGACATTTGAAATAAATCCAGGCTGTTCCTTTCCTTGCCACAGTTAAAAAAAGATGAAATGTGCTCACTTGAATGTGTGAACTGGGGATCATCAACTTTTCGCCTCAAATCTGCATTATCTGGTATGATGGATAACCTGTTACACAGCAGTATATTTTGTAGAGATTTACCAATGCTTTTATTAGCTTACTTGCTATTCCTAAACTTTATGGCAAATATATTCCTGCCACTTGGTTCATTTTATTGTGTTATGGTAGCAGTGTTTTCATATTCAGCAAAGCAAGAGAGCATTAAGATAGAACACAGCTGTCAGCCCCTGCCTGCAATGCCCTCCAGCAGCTTCAGTAGGAGGGTGAGTGAAAATAGCTTACTCAGTGGAAGCTGGATGGGAGATTTCTAGGCAGGCAATTACCTGGCTGGGAATTTGTGGAGGAAACTGTGGTTAATGCCCCTCCTCTCCTGAAAAGTGCATGGGATCTTTAGCAACCACAATGGTCAAGATTTCAGGGTTTAGTTTAATTATGGGGAGACGCTCTGTACCATTAACACAGAGGGGAAAGGAGGGGTAGAGTTTGGTATGTAGAGTGTGTGTGTTTTAAATGCCATTTGATAGCCTTTAAAAGCTCTATGCTGGAGCAGCTCAGATGCTTTCTTGTTTAGAAAACTTATGAAGCAGAAATTCTGTTGAAAGAAACTTCACTAGAATACATTAAGATCTTTCATTTGTTGGCAGCTGACATGACTCTTACTGGTGTTTACAAAGAAGAAAATGTAATGTTTCATTTTATTAAATTGCAGAATTAGTCTTACTTGTTGCACTGTTGCAAACTTCTCAAGTGTTTCACTCTGCTTTGTTTTAAAGTATGCCTTGCGTTACTACCTGGTAATTAAGGCACTGATTCTATAAACAATGTCCCTGTGAGTTGCTGCTGCCTTCCTTGTCTGTACATTTTAAACACAACATTTGCTGACACTAAAGGCAAATATTCATTATTATGAACTGTATGGATTTTGACTTATAAGAATTTATAGAATCCTTTGTGTATGAGAGAAAAAAGCAGAGTTTGACCATTATGTTCAAAGCTATTTTCAAAACTGGGATAACAACATTCAGACATAACAACGGAGCCCTTTTATTTTATGTTTCTAACAATAAATACAATATTTCTGAAGGAAAAAGCATTTTTCTACCATTGATTTTCAGCAGAACAAATCACCAATTCATCTTAAGAAAAGAGATGCTTAAAGAAAAACAAAGAAGTTAGAAGGAAATTAGATTATTTGAATACACTAAGATTCTCTTAAGGCGAACCATTCGTCAAAAATTTCATCATGCTGTCCTATCCACCACCACTTTTAGCACTGATCACACATTTTTGGCTTAAACTGGAGACATGAATCACACTACTGCTGACAAATCCAATTAATTTTGTGATCACAGAAAAGCTGCATATCGTTCTGGCACAATTTGAACTTACAAACAAGAAGGCAGAGAACCAGCATGTCTGGAAACTTCTGCAAATACAGCAACATGCTGCTGCAGATCTACAAAGTAGCAATAATTCTTAAATTTTCATGAAGAATAGCTGTAGAAAAAGCTTTCCAAGGATAAAAAAGAACAATTGTAGGAATGATAGTCTGGGAAACTAGTGTGCTAAAAAGGCATAAGGCTCCAGTGTACTAAGCAACCCGTAGTCAGTGAAATTTATGTAGTGGGATGAATTCTGTAAATTGCACTATTCACTTTTAAGGTTATATAGTTCAGGGTACTATTCATATTGTTTCAATATTTAACTGTGGTGAAAATAACTTTTCTTTATCTGCATAGGAAGCTTATTTTCCACAGAGATTCCAAAAGTCAGTTTTACCCTTTAAATATTTCCTACTGTGCATCTTTTTTTCTCCAATATAAGTGATTCAGTGGTTTGAATAAAGGCCCAACAGACTGAGTTTCACCAGCAGTTGGTGATCCCCTCCACACATGACCAGGAGATAGAAAAGGATCAAACCTTTTATAATTATAAATCACACGGCCTCTCTGGAGAGGCAAGGGAACCACTGCATGAGATACAAAAGGGTAAAGGAAGTGCTTCAATTTGCATTTTGCAGTACTACAAACACGTTCTGTTGTCCACATTAGAACATCTGCTCTCCCACCACCTTCAGTAACAGACTAATTTCCTCTCAAATCAGTCCTGCTGCAGTGGAAAGACAAAGGCTCTTTGTAGTCAAAATAAAAATAAAAGGTAATGTATTTCACAAGTTATGTTTTTAATAAATCCAAAAGAGCTAAAATATTTTAGTAGAACACCATCAAGGAATCCAACCACTAAATGCATCTCCAGTCCAAGATCACTTGGGCTTCTGGCAGTCAGTCCACTTTGTTCCCTCTTCCATGAGTAGAGCATTCTCCACTAAGTGAAGGTAAAAGAAACTTCAGAAAAACAAGGGAAAAACCATATTACAGCTCTCTTGAACTGCCTTTGGACAAATGAGAAATAAAGTTTTGAAAATTTCCTTTGTTTCATTCAAGAATATAGTGGAGTCATAGTCTTGCCCATTCTGTACCACTTGTCTTCCACAAGTCTTTTAATTTATGGGAATGTTAAGAAAGAAATAGAAAAAGATTGGAGGGTGGGTATCCATTAGAATATGAATGAAGAAGCATTTTATTTCTCCAGAAAAAGTAAATTCATTCTCATAGAATCATGAATGTTTTGGGTTGTCAGGGACCTTAAGGATCATCTAGTTCCAACTCCTTACCATGGGCAGGGACATCTTTCACTAGAGCAGTTTGCTCAGAACTTCAGTCACCCTAGTCTTGAACACTACCAGGGGTGGGCATCCACAGTTTATATCTAATTTATACCTACTGTCTTCCACTTTGAAGCCATCCTTCCCTTGTCCTGTCACTATGGCCTTGTAAAAAGTCCCTCTCCATCTTTCTTGTAAGCTCCCTTTCAGGTACTACAAGGCCCCATTTAGGCCACCTCAAAGCCATCTCTTCTCCAGGCTAAACAAACCAAATTCCCACAGATTTTCCTCATATGGGAGGTGCTTCGTTCCTCTGAGCATCTCAATGTGCCTCCTGTAGACTTGTTACAGCAGGTCCATGTCCTTGCTGTGCTGGGAACTCCAGAGCTGGACACGGCACTCCAGGTGGGTCTCATGAGAGCAGAGGGGCAGAATCCCCTGCCTTGAGCTGCTGGCCATGCTGCATTTGATGAAGCCCAGGACACGCTGGGTTTCTGGGTTGCAAGTGCACAAGGCTAGCTCCTGCCCAGTCTCTCAGCCACCAGCACCACCCCACAAGGGCTGCTGTTGATCTGTTCAGCCTCAGTCTGTATTGAGACCAGCCTTGAGCCAGGTGCAGCATTTTGCAGTTGGTCTTATTAAACCTCACGTGATTTCCATGGGCCCACTTCTCAAGCTTGTCCTGTTCCGTTTGGATGGCATCCCATCCTTTAGGCATGTTGTCTTTAAATAACTCTCTAAATTGCTTTAGCTCACCACTTTATAGTGCAATTTTGGAGCAATTAGTATTAGTGTAGAGACACATTGTAATTTTTTTTTGTTTGGCAGCTGTGAATGAGAAGAGATGACTCTGCAAGGCAGACAGACGTGTGACTATCATATTCTGAGGCTGTTTTTCATTTTCTCCTTAATAAAATGTTTTCTTAGAAAGACACTGAATGAAATTCAGCCTTAGTGTGGCAACAGGAATTGCACAAGTGCCAAAATGAGCAACATGAGCTGCAGATGATAATTTTTCTCGTTGAGGGTCACAATGCATCTACTATATTTGGGTTTTCCTCCTCATTGCAGCTTTAGAGCTATAGTTGGATATTCTTCTAATGGAGCTGTGCTTATTAGATGCAGTCTATCACCCAAACCATCTTCCCTACCTGCAGATGATTGTGGATCTCAGGAATTTCTCTGAATAGTGGCTGTGAATAGGAAAACCAGATATTTTTCTTGTAGACTGTATTACACAAATTATTTTTTTAGACATGATGGAGGTTTAAAAAGGGTATCAATAGGCCTCTTAGGAGTTTTCATCTCAATCCAATGCTAAGCTTAGCTGTTGTACTTGCTAATTCTCAGGGCAAAATCTCATTTGTTCCACAGGACTCTTTTTCTTGTTTGACATGTGTTCTCCAGTGAGAATTCCATCACCCTTTGATTTAATTCTTCCAGATGTTTCATGCATCCTATTAAGAGCCTCTTCAAAGGAAGAATAGTCATTGGTCTAGAAACTAGTTTCATTTTCATTGTTCCAGGGAATGCAATAATTTTATCTTAGGAAATGGGAGCAAAAAAGTGTATGGGTAGTTGAACATATATGTGTCTATATGTATATATATATAAATCAGTAATGAAGAACTCCCTAAAATCTTGTCAGTTAAACCCAGTGGAAATATACTACATTTAAGCAGTAAATACATACATTAAAAAAATACATTCTATCTGAAGGTAACAGTATCCTTGGGAATGGAAGATTTAGGGCTTTTAACTTCTCCCCTTTCCACATAATGATTTGCTTTGTGTTTATAAAGGGGTGTTGTTACAAAGAGGGGTAGTTTATTGCACCTGAAAGCCATAATGCCCTCATGAAAGACTGTAACTAAGTAGACATTTGTATAACAGATTTTACATTTTGGTACTTAAAGCATTGTTACACTTCAAATAAGAAAAGTCAAAAGCGTGGCTGAATCTTCATGCTCACTCAGAACTTAAAGGTTGCTTGTATAGTAATTATTTTGTGAATGTTTCCGTATTGGCTATTTGTATTACTTCCTGTAAGCAAATTCAGTGCACACATCATTCCACTCTTATCTTAATGCTTTTTCATCATTGCCATAAAACTATTCTTCAGGGATCATTACCTTTTTTTAATTCATTCATGACTTTTAAGTTTGGGAGCAAGGGTTAATTAACTTTGTTTTTCAGCACTTTTGACATCATGTTGTTTCTTTCCTGTTGCTCAGAAAAAAAAAAAATCACATCTGAATTTCTCATCCTAAATGTTAAAGAGTAGATCCAACTAACACCCTTTTATAATACACTGGATTACACAAGTTCACATCACTGGGTTATCAATTAATTCTTTTTCAGGAGTCTCTGCAGTTCCAGCTACTCTTTCTTTCAGGTATCCTGGAAAGGTACAAATGTCAGCAAATGCCAAAATTTCTGGTAGAAATGTTTATAATGGAAAACAGTTGGAAAAGTACTTTTCTTTTGTCTCTCAAAAAAGAAAAACAACAACAAAACACAACAACAACAACAACAAAAACAAAACAAAACAAAACAAAACAATACTAAACAGGGAAAATATTTGATATCATAGGCTGTATCACCAAGTCCTGTAATTTTCCAGTTTCAGCTCTTTATCTCCAATAATTTGTCTCCAGATAATAATATGTCCTGTATAATAGGACAGATTTTGCTGTCCTGGAGTTTCACCAATAAATCAGGTGAAACGGCACTGATTGCATGAGATTACAATTAGTCTTCGGTTCAGCATTCCTTATGACCTGACTATTGCAAGAGCAGAAGATGTTTCCCTCACTTACACATGGTACTGTGAGAGGGACCTGGCCTGTAATGACTGTAGGAAAGATGTGCTGGCCCAGCTGTGCTCAGCCTCCAAGCTGCTATCCATGGGTCACCTGGATCTTGTCCTTTGGGTTGTAAGGAGGACCCACCTTTCCATTAGCCATGTAAGAAGGTCTAGAGTTGTGAATGCTCAGTATCCTATACCAGAAGACTCACCCTCAAACCCAAAATATCTGTGGAAGAACATCAGAGCCACACCTTTTTTTTTTCCTTTTTTTTTTTCTTTTTTAGCTCCCTAAATACGTTGAAAATTTAACTTGGTAATTTTTGCTCAAAGTGGGCTAAAATACATTTATCAACATTTCTGTGAGCTTCAAGTTATGAATATTAATCTTTCTGAAATGGAATCTATGTGCCAGACATATATTTGGCCCTGTAGAAATACAGCAGAAAGAAACTTTTGGATTTAACTAATTTGAGTCTTCCCAAAACAGCAGCTCGACACAGCATCTTCAGACAATCACATCTAAGACAATGTTCCCAGTTCCTACAGAAACTACAACAGCAACTGACTCTACAAACATAATCACTTTTTCCACTTTAGTTGCTGAAAGAATGATCTCCAGTTTCTTTACTGTTACAATTTCTTTTTTACAAAAGTGGAAATATTTTAGAAAATCTGTGTTAGTCCACCCTGTGTCAGCAATAAGTCAAGGTTTTGGCTTGACAGTTATTGACTCGGGTACAGAAGGAGACAACTGAAACCTTCCATGTGTGACTGGCAGTTAGGTTGTTATGGATTATTAGGCTCACAAAAACAACTAGATCACAATCTGTAATTACTTGCACGTGGCAATAGGGACCTTTTTGGTTTCTAATACTAGAACATAATGCAATCTAATGGCTACAGGTGGGACTAAAATTACATTTTAAGTGTGTAATTGTTCCCTGAAGCAAAATAATTCCTTATGGCTTTTGTCACTTGAAGCCTTCCAGCTGAACATCTTTCCTCTTCATTCACAAGTTACTGAGTTTGATAACGTTCACTAATTTTGGTACTGATCTAATCACTATCAATAAGGGTGACACAAGGAAATTAATTCTTCAACAGGAAAGAATGAAAGCCTGTGATCTGGAGAGCTCTTCCAAATAGGCTGGGTTAACATAAAATTCCCTCCCTGAACATGAAATTTATGCATGTAATCCATATTCCCATTGCCTTATCTGAAGTCAAATTTATCCTTTAGTCTTTTAAAATACATCCTATGTTTGCTGAATATATGTGCTTGTATGGGTTGTTTATCCCCTCAGGTTAAAAAAGGTATAAGATAGTGCATTAGGGTAAATAATGCCAGTCTCTAGTTCTGATATTTCAATCTCTTTTCCAAAAGAGGAAGGTTGATAGTGATTAGAGGTGGTGTAGACATGAGGCTCCAAGTATTTTATTGGGGTACAGTCTGTAGTTAGTCTTTTTTATTAACTTTGCTTCACATTCACCCTTCAAGTCTTACCTCTAATGATGCTGTCATTATTTAGCTCATAGGGAAATAATGTGATACACTTTGGAACACAACTATCTCTGAATTATTTGAAATACTATTACTTACAACTTATCCGTGTCCTGAGGGCCAAACTATATTTCTGTTCCATTTTAACAGAATAGACTTCTCTTAAAGAGGGATATGTTAGGCTAAATGTTGAGTGAGTGTAACACATGCTGCTAGGGTAAGATGGAAGGGAGGAGCACCTAGGAGCAGAATGTTCCTGGCAGAAATGAAGGAAGCTGTAGGTGTTACATGAATGGCAGGTTTCTTTCATGAGAAGGAAGATCAGTAGCAGTGGTTCCCAGTCATCACCTGCACCACATGTACTCAAGGCAATGACTCCTGATTGCTCCTTTTTTTTTTTAGCAGAGGTTGTACTCCACCTCTGGAGTACAACCTCTGCTAAAAAAGGGATGACCCAGTGTGAACTGAGTAGGGGGTAAAATGAGTGAAAGAAGGATTCAGCAGTAATTCTGCATTTCCTTGATTTTGTCAGTTTAAAGTTGACCTCTTAACATTAATGTAGATTTTGTCATTTATTTTTTATGCCTGGTGTATCTACCTTAATACAGGGACAACAGTTCATGCTGAGTGTTTTATACATAATTTATATCCAATACTAAAACCCTTTGTACTGCTTTAAGGGGTTATAAATTCAGTACAGCTGAATGGATATGTTAATGCAAAACTCCTGGCCTACACATTTTACTTGACATGAATTGCCTACGATTTTCCACTCTAGACATTTTGCCAGCAATAAACATTAAAAAAAGAGTTCCAGAATGTATCAATGAACAATAAAAAAAGCTACCTTCTTGGGAACATTCACATCTCTAATAATAATTATCCAACAACGTTTGGATCAGCTATTCATTGTTCACATTATTTTATTATCCACAAAGAAGTGCTATTTCCAAGACTTGTACACCATCCAAAGTTGTGGTTGTAGAGAAGTGTAACAACACTATATCCAATTTTATTGTGCTCCATTCATATCAAGTTAATGAAACACTGAGAGCTCTATTTTTTCTTGTTTGTTTACACTTTGGCTAACATGAGATAAACTCACTATTATGATACTTAAAAGTCCTCCTAAGGGTATTACATTGTGTTCTGTGAAATTAATACTATAAAATACATCCACTTCATCCTTACTGCTCTATTTATTATTGGCTCTTCTATCTCTGCACAGTGACATTAGTGGTTAAGATGCTTCCTAGACGCAGCAAGCATAGTCCATTCCCACCAGAACTTGAACATGTTGGGAGCTATTCTACAGATTGTGCCCCTTATACTTCTTGGGTTTTGCAGCTTGCAGGACTAAATATTAAATTATGATGTGACATAACAAAATAGGGAGAGAAAAGTAGGAAAAAAGCAAGTGCAGAGCCAAGACAGAGCAGTGTGTGCTATTTAAAGGAGCTGTATTTGCAAGTTTGGAGCTCTGCTCTAGGTGTTGGCACACACCAGTGTGCATGGATAGAAAATAATACGTCTGTCATGGGATCAATGTTAAAAGGAAAACACAATAGGACTGTGTGTTTGTTCAGAACTCTCTGGTACTGCACTCCTTTATATGTGTGCAAACACGGTCCCTCCATCACCTTGAGGGTTTTTCTTCTCGTGCAGTCTCCCTTCTTTGCATGTCTACAGTGGAGGCCCTTCATGAAGAACTTTCCAGGTGGACACACAGCCCCGCTGTAGAGCTGGTGTGGAAGTAGACACGCAGATACCAGAGGCAGGCTGTGGTAAGAGCAATGAAAGATGTAGGAAACAAAGCTGGACCTCATGCAGCCATTTTAGACTCTCTTTTTGCAGCAGGAGCTGGAGGAGACCTCCTGCTGCTCTAGCCTTGCTGTGACTAAACAGAAAAGGGTCAGAATGCTGCTCTTAAATCTCTGGGTCCACCAGTTTCCCCTTCTTTCAATAGCTGCTCAATGATGCATAGGATTATAGCCTCTCTGAGTCCAAGCAAGGATGGCTTTCTCCCCACCAAAACCCCAGGGGCATCCATTCTGTACTGCAGAGCCAGTTTTCATCTCCTGGAGAGGGAAAAGTAATGAATCCAAGAAAACTGGAAGGGAAATTCAGGAAGCCAGAGCATCATTATTGATGTTATAGCTTCTCATGAAAGGCTGTAAGGGATCTTTAAGGTTTAAAATAAGCTTTCAAAGCTTTGGTTTTATGTTCAAATAAAATAAAACAAAACAAAAATTAAATGAAAAAAGGATTTACTTATGGACACAACTTCTCTCAAAACCACACGGGAACTTTGATCAAACACAGAACCTTGAGGAAGTGTATTGTATTATGTACAATATTTCCAACAGCCCCCAAACTTCTCTTTGCAGCCTCTCATCCAGGTGCTTAACCAAACCAAACACGTCTTTAACTCATCCAGTCCTGCAGCCTCTCAGTCCACCCTGTTAAGAGTACAAGCCTTTAAGAAATATATAAATTTATTCTGTAAGTGCTGTGGAAACATGTCCAATGTGCCTTGTAGTGATATGTGCACAAAAATCTGTCATCCCATGTAGAGTTAAAGCAATACTCCCTTTCTTGTTTGCTAGGGAAATTGTTTGTTTGTTTTCCTGAAGGGGAGCACAATTGTTCAGACTATTGTAAGCTGAGTCAAAAGAGATTTCAGCAAAGAGTTACATTTCATTGAATTATTTGTGACAGCTTTGATTAATTGCAGATGTGCTAATCAGATTTTTTCAATCTCTTATTAACTACAGTACCTTTTTTTTTCAGGACCTGATTTTCCTTCTTTGCTGGTGATAATGTAAACCTGACCTGAAAGCTGGCTTTGGTCCAGCCTTGGCATCTTTCAGTCACTGCACAGAGGAACAGGTAGCCTCTGGCTCTTTAGTTGTTTTAAACTTTCTGTGATGATTGTGATCTGGCAGAAAGAAGACAGATCCAGATCTTGTTTTAAACAACTGTTGTAATGGGGAAGTTTTGTAAGATCCCTTAAAGCCAGTGATGAAAACAGGACAACTCTCCTCTGCCATTACACTCCACCAAACGTCAAAGATCAGAATCTGTCCTGTGTATTTAAGAAAAACTCCTCCTGAAAATTAATTAAGATTTAGAGTTTTAAATGTCACCATTATATATATATATTTAAGAGATAAAAGGAAAAAATTACTTTGAGGTTACAATCAACACCTAAGTTAATATAAGTCAATTCTGTTTATTTTACTTACAGGCAGAAAGCAGTATCAGATTGCAACACATCACACACCTGCATCTTCAGGGTTTGTTTGCTTTCCATCCCATAACTGCATTCAGTAGACAATAGTAACAGTCAGTAAAAGCACAATATTTTCTAGGCTAAAATGAATGAAAATCCAGATCTGAGTTTCTAGAGTTAAAGTAAACATTAGAGACAGTAGGAGAAATTTGGGATATTACAAACAGCCCGTAGTTGTGCCATCAGATTGCTCAGAAACCACATGAGTTTACACCAAGGCATGATCAGTAAGGGCTGATGTTTGCCACTGGGCTGCTGCTGCAAGTCAAGTTGTCACCTTTAGAAGTTTGTATACTTCTACTTCAACATGGAATTAATAAAAAATTCAATTTTTTTTTCACGGCACAAAAACTAATAGGCTTTTTTTTTCTCTTTCTTCAAATTGCTTATATATTAGTCTTGACATCCTGAAGTCAGTAAAAGGACTTTGTTTTTATGAAGCTTTGGATCTGCTCATTAAGTGCACGAGGGCTTTTGAACAGAAGGGCAGAGCACAAAGGTCCACACATGTGGACATCTCTACAGCAGTGTGTCTGTGTGTACAAGCAGGGGGCTAGAGGGAGAACACAGAAATGCTCTTGGATTTTGGGGGTTTTTTGTTTTGTTTTTTTTTCCCTCAAGGAGAGGGAACTTTTTATCCTGAAAGTAATTCATCAGTTCAGCTTTTAGAGAAGAGTTACATAAAGAATAAGGAAAGTTGTGATAAAAAATGTTAGCGTTTCAATGCGTCTTCTGACTATTTGTAAGTAATTGGGTCTGTTGGGAGGAGACTTTCCTCTATTTATCTTCCCTTTTTAACTTGAGGTTAAGAACCTAATAAATCTCTCCAAGTAGTGCCCCTTCACCCCACAGACAGTACCACTGAGTTTCTGTGGCATGCAACTAGAAACTACTACCCATTATGGCTACTTCAAAAATTACCTGCATGCTGTCTTTCTGCTTTTACTGTTTTCCCCTTAAATTGGTTGGAAAACATAAAAAATAACTCAAGATAGAAAGAAAATATGCGGTAAAAATGTGGAGTATTTGACTTAAGAAGCTCTTGAAGTACTGGAAAAAGTTTCCAGAAAAATACATAGGAAGCAGCTCCCTCTTGGGTTTTTCTTTTTTTTTTTTTTTTTTTTTTTTTAAAGTCTTTAAGCTGGGGACTTTAAGATGAGTGTCTTCTTAAAAGGAAAAGATTTGTTTTCTTGGCAAGAAGGGCAGGCGAGCAAGTCCTCTAACACCCATGAAGTTCAGGGATCAGTAGGGCAAAGCAGCTCAAAACCTCCCCTGGCTTCCACATGAAAAGCTGCTTGACTTCAGCCTCCCCTGACTGTCACTATCAAGGTATTCTCTAGACATGTTGTCACCAGACTGTCAGTTTTCTGTAATATGCCACTGGAGATTCCTGCTACTCCTGCTCCAAAATATTCCTTCTTCTCCCTATGTCAGGCTTTTTCTTTGTGGGGTTGCTAGCAAGCATCTTGGAAGAGGATGCATGGTCAAGAGCAATCCCTCACACATCTCCTCCTGTGATGGGTGTTCAGAGATTTCCTTTTCCTCCAACTGTCATGCATTCTTCAGTCCATGAATGTAAGGGTCAAGAAGAGAATTCAATTACACAGAAGTGAACTTCAAAAGCAGAATTATTAAACTATGTATTTTTCTATAAAAACTTGTCATGGTTTGTATGGAAGATATTTTCATTTCCCAAAATGAAGAACAAAGGAGACAAAAGGAACAGTCGCAGTGAAAACATACAGATCATTTTCTTACTGACAACCTATTCTGCCTTTCTGTAAAACTGAAACATTTGAAAGACTTGTGTTTCCCGCCTCTCTTTTCTCTCTCTCTCTTTGATTCTCTCTATCTAAGCCCCTTTTTATTTTTAATCTTCTTTTGCAATTCCATTGCTGGAATTTAGCATTTCTTTTCCAGACAATCTTTCATGTATCCAACAGCAGGAACATTTTCTGCACGACCCCCAACTTCATAATGATGAAACATCTTCTGTGAGATCAGACCTGGCTCCTGATTACTAACACAGGCTGTTGCTACCAAGAAACCTGGGGACTTTCCAGGTGAGGTGTGGCAGATTTCATCATTGTACTTTAGATATTGAATTCAACACTAGTTTAGATCCTGCTGATGCTCAAAATGCAGAGTTGGAGAGGACTATTTATCTAAACAAAAAATAATTAAAAGATTTTAATTGCAGGATTTTATTTTAGTCATCCCCACTTGAAAGTTTTGACCTGATAGTAGGAAGAATCTGGTCCTTTTTAATCCCTCTTCTTTTGTATTTTACCTATGGCAGAAGAAAAAAATAAACACTTCTAATTTTTCTCATCTCCTGCACAGTTAAATTTCTCATGCTGGAAACTTGGCTTACAGATCATGTGGTAAGACATGTAAAAAAAATAAGAATAACCTGAGTGATGGAGGATGCTAAAACTATTCATATCTGTACAGAAAGACAGTTGTTCTAGTTGCCTGTAGAATGCTTAATTACCACTTGATTACTAGTCTTTTATTTTTATTCCTAGATCACCTGAATGTTTTAGTACCATCAGTGATGGATGATATTTTTCTGCATCTCTTCTGCCGCTGCTATGCGGTGAAGTTCAGCCACTCTGTACAAAGGTTAGACCCAGTTAAAACAGCCTGTTAATTATTTATGAGACAGCAAGAAGACCAATGGGACTTCCAGTTGTCCTTCTGGAGCAATAATGAGACCATTACAGTCTATTTAACACCATGAAAAACAATATCCACAGGTGACCTTTCAGAATCACTGCCAAGTTGGATTTATGGCCATCATGCACTCTCATCAAGGAAGAATATCAAAGAGGGGCTTAAAGTTAAATTGGCACTTCAGTTGGTAACAGTGTCCTGAGGTTTGATAATAGTAAAATCTCTTCATTTTCCTTAATTTTGTTTAAGGGAGGGAATGAATCTCACAGACAGAAACTGATAGCTGGTGTTGTATCTTATAACTTCTGGGAGCCTACTGAATACTTTGGGCATGTGCTGTGATATGACATAACAACAGTGCTGAGATATGTCTGTGTCTGTTTAAATAGTCAAAACATCTGTATGCAGAGAAAAACCTCAGCACTCCATTGCTTCAGCCACAAAGTCCCTGAAAACAATGCCAGATATTGAAAGACTGAAACCTTTTTCAGTAGTGCTCAGGACACTGATGTACAAAATCTGAATATCACCATCACCTCCCAGGGATGGGAATTAACTTTAAATAAAAAATACATAAAACTTTGTTTCCAGTTAGTAACTAAATCAAATGAAAAATATGGTTTGCCTGTCCTTTATGTTAGCAAATTATACTGAGGTAGATACAATTTCAATCCTGATCCCTAGGTGGGCTTGAGGAGACACGTACATCTATCAGAATGGTGACTATAGAAAGAAATAAAGGCTTAATCTAAATGCTGTCACTGAACAAAACAGCAGTGTGTAGGACACATGCAGCTGTGAAACTGCAGATGGAATAACAAGGAAACAGAAGCTAACTGCATGTCTTGAAACAGATGTGAAGCAGAAGGGGCATGTTCCAAGCAGCTGATTAAAAAAAAAAAGCTTCATTGAATGAATTATTGTATTTGATTGCTTATCTAAAAAAAAAAAAAAAAAGGAGATATACAGTTTCAAGAGATAGGCTCAGCCCTTGTCTAAATGCCTGCACAACAGCACGCCTGCATCTTCTTCATGGGACACAAGAGTGTGACCCACAAGTACCAGTGCCATGGGAGCTGACAGGGAAGCCAAACCTGGCATTCATGGAAACCTGAATTCAAGCAGAAGACACAAAAGTAACAAGATGTTTATTCATCTTCTGTCATGAGCATCACACTCAGGGTCAAAGAGGTAACACCTTCCATCTTCTGACTTGTCTGTCTCTTTTTCACCAAAGGACCAATAGTAATCTTTTGCTCCCCTTCAGAAAGGGAAGACAGTAGTTTTCTTCACTGTAAGGATCTCCTTAACTCCTTTGGTCATAAGCCATTTCTTCGTGTTGTCTCAGACATCAGATATGAGCAACATCAACTCTTTTGCAGAGCTCTCCCCAAGAAGTCTCCTCCTGTGTCCAATAATCCATCTGCCACTGCAGCTGCACTGCCCCAGCTGTCCTTGCTGCTGCTGCTGCTGGCCTTTGTGTTCCCAACTGCTGTCCCTAATTCCCTTCTGCATCTCCATCTACTTCTGCCTCCAAACAGTCCCTTTCAGCCTATCAGAAAGGGCTGCAAAACTCAAGCATGTGTTTTCTCACTGGTGCCAGAGCCTTAACCAGTTCCATAAATTCCTGTTTGTGCTGCCTAATGCTGTAATGGTAACATACATATTATCTATAAATAATGATGCAAAACTTTCAAAGCTGAAGTGACTGCAGATTCAGCAGAAATTTTTGCGACTCTTTTCATATTTAATATTTCCAAGACCCTCACACCTTCTGGAAAGGAGGAGTTTATTGAACTCCTATTCAGAAGGTGATTCACAAGGAGCATTCTGAAGGTAGAATTACCAGATTTTGCTTTAGGGCAACAGAATATGTATTCCTATTTACGTTTCACAGTTCAGAAGCTAGAACAACTGCATATCCTCCTATAACTCATTAGCAGTAAGGAAATTGTAGGATTAAGTGTAGTATAACCTTCTCCTTCCTCCATTTACTTTTAAAATCCTTGAACTTTGTAACATGGACTTCTTTTCTTTTGTTTTCTTTTCCTTTCTTCTTTTTTTTTTTTTAAATCCCACAGTAAACTAATTGGAGACTATTCACAAGTTAAATATTAAGTGCTCTTATATCCAAGATCACCTAAATCCCAGGAACAATGTTGGCTGCTTTCCAATTCAAAGACCCATAATCTGTATATTTTCTTCCAGTTCACTTTTAGAGCTCTCTTTAATTCAGTGTAGTATGGTGGTAATCTGTAATTCAGTATTTTAAAAAGTCAACAGATATTTTGGAAAAAAAAAAACCTAAAAAATATGAGGTAAAAAAATATGCCTACTCTTTTGACGGTTTTGCATGAACATTGTATTTGTGGTCTGCTCTTAAAGCCCTACGAGATTCATCCTCTTTTCCACCCTCTTGCAGAACCTGATACACCATGTCAAAGGCAGAGCCAATATTTGAGGAATAGAGTATCTGTCCAAATGGTTTCATCTGAGTTTTCACTTTAGATCTGTAGAGTGCCTGCTGACAGGGAGCAGATTCCTCATTTCCTGCTGTTCTACGTACAATTGCATCGAAAATTGAGCTCTTGACATTGTTACTAAAATCGGGCCACATCCTCCCACCAAGTGATCTTTTCCTCAGGTACTCATTTAGCGCTTTCATATTCCACTTTGAAAGAAACCAAAGTTCCAGGGAGCAAAGTACCAGACAAGAACAACTGGGAGAGGATGTATGAGGAGCAAATTATCCACACAGACCATCAGGTTTTGTCTATTCATTTTTACAAGTTCAAGAGAAATCATGACCAAAGGCTGCTTGCTCCCTACCCTCAACCCCCAAACTATGGCAAAAACAATTTTTAAGGAGAAATTGATTTTTGAAAGATTCTGCTTGTTTGTTTTAAAGGGACCACCACAATGTGTAAGTTCTTCAGAGACCACTCTTCTTCAAGGCAAGTTGCTGCCTTGCTTTTCCAAACTAGTGTTCTCACCAAAATAAAATACTGTATATTTTTGATCTGCCAGAGTTTGCTTCCAGAGCACAGGGAGCTGTTCTGTCTGAGCAGCAGCAGTCACCCTTTCTTCCTGACTAACAGACACATGCTTTTGGTAATTGAATGCAGCTGTTCTCCTCTGTGCCCCTTCTTAAGCTTTTGAAGGAAATCCTACTTAGAGAAATGCCTGTGCCTCCAGCAGGGATCCAGAACATGAGGGAACACCGACTGGAAAGACCACATTTGCAAAGGGCAGGTACCAGCTGACCCCATTCTTAAATCTCTGCAGAGAATTTGGGATGAGTGATGTCACAGTATAATTTCAACTACCTGAATTTCCTGCTGGCATTTCCTTTAAGGAATTCCACAAGTGAGATAGCCTCCTGGTGTCTTGAATGGAGGTGGCAAATTATTTTTGCAGTGAGATAAGAAGACAAAAGAAGACTTCTGTAGACATCTATAGATGGCTCATCTTTTACCTGTTTGCACAGTTGCACTCATAGAGAGGTTGAGGGAGTAGAAGAGTCCTCAGTGATGGAGCCCTGGGTCAACACGGCCTCTCCCATAGTATAAAGAAAATTTTGATGCAGGTGAGCCACCAAATACAGCCATAAAAAGAAAGGAGTGAAATGAACTTTAAGACTTTTGTTTGTTATTTGTAACATCACCAGCAAACACAATTTCATGTTTATACCTTCACATGTAGATGAGACACTAAATGAGGACTTTGGATTTTCATAAGTAAACACATATTTCAGCATTGCAAATTTTGGAAACAGGCTTTTAGGACAAAAGATGAATTTCTATAAATACAAATGAATATACTGTGACAGCTAATGGAAGGCATAAACTTAATATCAGAAATTAAGTCTCGGGAGAGGTAATAATAACAATAGCAAGACCTCAATAAAATAACAGCTTGATTTAAATTATGCAGTTCCTGAGAGATATGCCAATGGAAGTGTGAGTGACAAGGGCAGTGGAAGTACTATAACTTTTAAAATGGATTTTAAATTAGGCAGATAGTTTCATTGTCTCAGAGTACAGACACAGGATCCAGTAGATAATGCTCAAGGCATAAGCCCAGATCAAATCTTGCTGCAGCAGCAGTATAAAAAGGAGCACAGAACAAGCAGTCAAAAGCTTGCTGACCACCCATTGAAGTGAGGGCAGTTGAAAGCCCCTATTTGCTTTTGTTTCAGCCAGGAGTACAGTTCTCAGCATACGGGTGATGCAAAAATAACTCTGGAGAGTTGTGTCATGCATCCATCCACAGCACTTTAAATAAAGATGGGCTGATGTTCTAGAGATTAACTGCATTATAAGCATGTCTGCAGTACTCTGGAGTGAGGTGCAGTGTTTCCTGAGACAGGGTTAAAATGTCCTTACTCTTGCAAAATGACATATCAGCCAAACTAGTGAATAACAATGCCCAAAGTGCTAACAAAATTCTACTCTGGACATGAGGAGAGCAGGCTTCAGGCTGCTCAGGGAGATAGTAAGTAAAGTC
Organism: Passer domesticus; assembly: GCF_036417665.1. Taxonomy (NCBI): domain Eukaryota; kingdom Metazoa; phylum Chordata; class Aves; order Passeriformes; family Passeridae; genus Passer; species Passer domesticus. The sequence goes on along the minus strand of NC_087474.1, from coordinate 128,842,726 downwards.
CCCTGTGAAAATGTTTTTGCAGATGCTAGGGTCCATCAATGCTGGTTGCTATTAAACACCACCTCCTAAGGGCACAGGAGCAGGCAATTCCCAAAGTGAGAAGTCAAGGTGAGGCAGAAGGCCAGCTTGGCTGAACAGGATGGTCTCTTGGAAATAAGGTGGAAAAGGAAGGTGTATGCCCAGTGGAAGCAAAGTCAGGTGACATGGGAAGAATACAGAGATGCTGCTCACTACTGCTGGGAGAGAATCCATGTGGCCAAAGGTCAATTGGAGTTGAAGTGGGCCAGAAATGTGGAGGAAAATAAAAAGAGGTTTTTTTCAAATATACTGGGAAAAGGCAATGTAGAAACAGCATCTGCCCATGACAAGATGGAGACAGATACAAGGCAGAGGTATTTAATGCATTCTTTTCTGTCTGTCTTCAACAAGAATGACAAACTGAGCTCAGCTTCCTGAGCCGGAGGACCATGACTCTGAGAATGATCAACTCCCAGCCAACCCTGAAATTGTGTGAGATCTGCTGCTTCATCTGGAGCCCTGCAAATCTATGTAGCCCGATGGAGTTTGTCCAAGAATCCTCCAAGAACTAGCTGGTATCATTCTAAAGCCTCTCAATGATATTTGAGCTGTCTTGGGATTCTGGAGAGGTCCCAGCTGACTGTAAGCTGGTTAACATTGTCCCAGTTTTCAAGAAGGGCAAGAAGGAGCAAGAAGGCAAGGGCACTGGATGGAACAGGCTCCCCCAGGGAAGTGGTCACAGCACCAGTCTGACAGAGCTCAAGCAGAGCTTGGAAAATGCTCTCAGGCAGATGGTGTGACCCTTGGGGAGTCCTGTGTAGGGCCAGGAGTTGGGCTCAGTGATCCTGATGGGATCAATTTAGCATATTCTGTGATTCTATGAGTTTTATTACACTGAGATAGGACTGGCTCAGGCACACCTACATCATCTCAAAAGGCATTAGCAGGCAACATGTGTCCATAGTCCTAAACAAAAATTCTTCCACAGGTAGCTAGTTTTACAACACTAAAAAATCTGTCATGGTGCTTCACGTGACTGGCTGAATTTTGCCCTCTGACTCTGGTAGCAAACTCTTCTGTAATTAGAAATCCAGGAAGATTTAGGGCAGCCTCCAAAATGTGAGCAGTTTTTACAAGAACTGTTCTCATGATTTGATGAATATCAGTGAGACAGCACAGCTCTAGGTGAGGATAGATCACAGCTCTTGAACACTTATTTATGGGAAGAGAGGGAGAATCTGTTAATATAACAGCACTTCTTGGCCTTCACTAAAACAAATGTTCTCAAAAGCTGAGAAAAATGCCAAATTGCAGAAGCCAGAATTTCTAGAGGGGAAATAGACATATTTCCATTGTCTTTTTTCTTTTACTCCTTAATTTTTTTTGACAACCTTTGAGAATCTTTTGGCTGCAGCAGTAAGTCTGCAGGAAAGAAAAATAAATTACTGATTCCTTCAGTTTATACTCTGGCATAAATGTTTTAAACCTTGACTGTCTTGATTGCATTCTGAATTAAAGCACTTCTGCTGAATGTGGTGATTTATTTATATTTTTGTTGTTTCTGTTGGCATTTTATGTTCATATATTTTTTGAACTACTTAATATAAAATAAACTCACATGCTGATAACTTTGGATCAGCGCAGTATTTTTAAAACCACATGTTTACAATAAAACAGTGAGAGCTTTGAAATCAAAGTTAAACTCAAATGAAACTAGGAAAAATGTTAGAAAGGTTTCTGTGCTTGTGAGTCTGATTCTGCCTGAGTTGGGCCAAAATTATTTTCTCATCAAAAATTACTCAACTCTGGTCTTTCCCCAGTATGCCAATGAAGATACTTCACACATGCTCCCTTCAAGGAAAGTAGAATTCAGGCTTGTGTCTCCTCTTTTGGTTTAGATAATGAAAAACCCCAAAAGCTGAAGAAATTGAGCCATGTGGATAAAAGACTGCCTTATAAGACCCAAGGTTTTCATTCTTTCGGTGAAAATGTGAGTGTTGCTCCCTCTATTCTTGAATTTTTTTGCTCTTTGTATCCCTGTAAGGGGATTTTGGGGGAGAGTTTAAATAAAAGTATCTTACTAGCTGCATTAAAAGTATGAAATACATTTATCACATCAACTCTGACCAGGTATGGAACAGCATTTTTCATCCTCACATTTTTGGCAGATTTGTATTGTGTTTTGATGGCGGGGAAAAGACCAATAAATGACAAAGACAAAAACATCACTCCCTGGTAGCCAGACCTTTTCTGGGAAAATATAAACTAAATTAATGTTCTCTGAAGATTTCATCTTGCTTTAATTATAACTTAATAATGTTCTGGCAACTTGGTTTGAGAAAGGTAAGAAAAGTTAGACATGTATCAGCTTCAAAGATGCCCCACACTTAAAAAACTCTAATTTTATAACTAGGAAAAGGCATTTTTGGTGTGCAGTTTGTGTCATTTTTAGTTACTGCTGCCTGGTTCATTGAATTTCAAGCTCTGTGACTGCGAGCTTGGCCTGTGCTTTCTGTTCTGACCACTTGAGGGAATCATTCTGTAGCTGTGGTCTGTAATTTTTTTTTTTTACACTAAGGAAGTAAGAAAAATTATATTTGTTGCGGAAAGTTTTCCAACTTTACTTCAACATGAAAGACATCACAAGGCACCGGCTCAGAAATAAATTACTCCCTACACACTAAATATCCAGGAAGGGAAAAAAATGTTGATAAATGAGAGTCTTGGGAGTTGCTAAGTGAGGTCCCTGCACACAATTTATGATCATGCACTCTTGGACTTCAGAATGATTAATACAGCTAATTCTCAGTAGAGTAAGAGCTGTTTTAGCCCAGGAGAGAACTGTATGCTATTGTTTATAGAAGCAGATAACATCAAAGTGGCCCACTGCTTGTGTTAAGCAAATAGAGAATTCTGGGTCAGTGCAAATTAATCCTAAAGGAGTAAGAAAAAGTTCTTAATGACTGTTAGATCGGTGTGTTATCACTTTTCATACAACCAAAAATGGTAGAACTGTTAATGAGAATTACAAATGGCCTCGCTGGCTGCAGTGTGCTGGCAGCTGTCTATGAGCATGGTGACCATCAAGTCCTCTGGCAATCTGTAAATATGACATTTGTTAATGGAGTGAAGAAGATTTAGGCAATTTTCTGAGATATTTATGTGACTTCAAAATGGTCACTGGCAAAAAATACTGAAGTGCTTTACACTGTAATTAGCAGAGTGGACCAAAAGCCTTAAAACCCTTAACTTCTATTCATATAGTAAGATCCAGTTTGCAGACCTAAATTAATTGAATTTACACATGTAGTAACTGTGAGGAGAAAAGAAAGTATTGTTGGCTGTGTCTCTTAAGATGTGTTTTCACACAAAGGCAAGTGAAGCACACACTTCATATTTGTTTAGAAAGAATTGGGACTGACAATATTGCAAAGTCAGCTACAAACTTCCTTAGAAGTATTGCTTTGTTCCCTTAAAGCACAATTTAACAGCTTGACCACAAGAAGGTCTAAAAAATAAACATCCTTTCTTGGTTTTGTGAGATGGTTTGGGTTAGTAATGATTTCTGCACCTCTGAACATATCCCAACACATTATAATTCTGTTCCAGTCCTTCTGACATGATCTATGTACCTCATTATGGGATGTAGCGTGGCTGCTGACAGGTAAGGAGTGAGAATGGGTTGTAAGGGTATACTGGCCTTGTAAGCTGTGGGTTCCTGAGCTGTGCTGGCAGAGCAGAAGGGCAAAAGTCTCCTCAATTCCAGTTGGCAGGTTCATGGCTGTTTACAAGTCATCATAAAACAGTATGAATTTTGTAATTCAGAGCTCTGTAAGTAAAATTACTACAATTTAACTCTCCCACTATTGTCACCAGAAAAATTATTTGTCTGTTAAATTTGTTTTGAAATAAATTGCCTCGTTTCACACAAGGTCATTACATCAAGAAACTATTCACATAGTTATTAGGTCCTCTGATATATTGCCCTCTGGTAGGGTGGTTTTCACTCAGCAAAGCTCACACTTACATATCAGTGCTTGAGCCATGAAGCAAACCCTTTTCAGAAGGCAGTAACAGCAAATATAGGCTCTCCCCCTTGACTTACAGATTTCCTTTCTACTGCTTCACATCTGGGGTGCATTTTTGCATATGGAGGTATTTTCCAGTGTAAGCCAAGGATGTGAAACACTCCTGTGTGGATCTTTTTCTCCCTTACACTGATACCCCTACACGGGAGAGTTCTTTGTTCAGGGGCTGCAACAGAGCAGAGCTGTAGCAGTCTTGTTTTATTCTAGTATCAAACTTCCCTGAAGGCCTCTAAGCTCTTTTGTACATATCTGGATGGGGAGGTAACAGAGATCCCCATGTATGCTGTGTGGAGTAAATGAACCAACTTTCTAGCAACACAGAGAGGAACTCAGATATTTGCCAAAAAACTTTGGTGGGAAAAGTTGCTGACTGGCAAAATGAATAGCCTCCTACAGGAGATGTTACTTAGAAGTGACAAAAATCTCCCCTACACAAAATGAAAATTCATCTTCTCTTCCTCTTTTTAGCCCTTCTCACTTAGTTTCAGGAAGGGAAGCAGCTTTCCCTCTTATCCATCGTAAATCAATCATCTAACCAGGAGGTAAAATTGCACAGCCTGTCATCTTTGTCCTAGGAAAAATGACTGTAGGTGTCTCTCATGCCCACTGTCCCATCAATGCTTAACCAAACCATTTGAATTTAATTTTTGTAATCTTCTCACAGTAGTTTGTTCATTCTGCCATCAATCAGATTTGATGTTTCTCTCTGAACTCACTCCAGTATGTCTATATTTTTTGCTGGTATGTATCTAGAACTAAACATAGTGTAATGAATGCAGAACAGAGCCACAGTGTAATGGGCACACAGAAAAAAACTACCTGTTTTGGACTTGGGTAACCACTGTCTAGCAATCAATTTACAAGTTTATGTCTGAAAAAGCAAAATGAGCTATTTTTCATTTACAGATAAACTTCTGAAATTTTCCACCTCCACTCTAATTCCTAGAAAAGAGAGGAACAAAAGGAAAGCAATTGCTTGTGATTCATCTCTGTCTGCCTCTCAGAACACTGTGCACAGACCCCTTAAAATACTCTGCAGGCTTTCTCAGTGCCTGGCTTATCCTGTTCACCCTTTCTAGCATCATCTGAGAAATACACTGTGCAACTGGCCAGTCTGACAGCTTTCATGATGCTGAAGTTTATGGCAACTGTAAATCTATTAAGCCACAATTTGCACTTAATAAAATGAAACAGCAAGTAGTTAAATGAAAGCTCAATCTTAAACTGGACAACATTTTTCAGGAAAAGTCATTGAGCCTGCTGTTGCTACTGCTGCCTTCCTCTGAGAAATTCAATCGTGCTGATTGAGGAAACCTGGAGAGAGCTGGCTATTCCTTCCTTTGGTTTGTAATTGCTCCGTAGACCATTTAATCATCTGTAGATGAAACAAAGCCTGTGCTGTGGAGTCCCGGAAGGGCAGGCATGCTCTTATCAACTCCTTCCTACCCACCAAGCAGAGCTGGGAGCTCATCCTGATGCTCTGAGCAGCCCTGCTGTCGAGGCAAGGAGCTGAGAGCAGATGGGTTCTTCCTGCTGTCACTACGCCAGCCTTCCTGCCTGCCTTGATTTCATTACAGCAAACTCTGTACAAGCCAATTTTTCAGGAGTGGGGTTTGGAGCACAGAATGAAGGTCTGTCTGCCTGAAAAGGCAGACAGATACTGAGACACCCGCCAGGACAGGAGCTGCTTGATGCTGTCTGGATGAGAAGAGATAAGCCCTGAAAGTTAGATAAGATGAGCAAGGATTTACTGGCTCCTGTAAAATATATGTCAACATTAAAATGTCTTTCTTCATACCACTGACTCTGAATGTGATCCATATTGCATTGCTGCTGAGTGACCAAGTGGATGGCCCTGCTTCACAGATGAATAGTCTGGTCAGAAACCATATCCCCAGTTTCATTAATTTGAAGAAAAAAAAAAGCCTGGCCAGGGAAGGCACTGAGAGTGAGCTCAAAAACCAAAACCCTCATCCATCATACTAATTGGGTTAGAATATTAGCCTTTATTTGAGATTTGAAATCCATTTCCTCCTGAATATAGGTAATTTGCCTAACAGCTCAGGCACTACACAGTGCCTTTACACAGGTAAATCTTGACAATGCTCTCTGCTCCTGGTTCGTATTTTCTGTACTACACCAAGAGAATGCAGCACTTAAAATAGTTACAAGAACTGACTGCTCCTGGAGGGCATTTCTGTGCACATATCTTCCCCCTTTCCAAAACTTTTGTCAGGAAGGATTCTTATGAGGATTTTTAATTCACAAAAAACACTCAGTGCTGACTAATGCTTGCCAATTAAGTCAGCCCATTGAATCAACAGTTTCCTGTTACCTGTTCCTTCAGGTAGAACAGTGGCTGATACCCCTGCCCTTTCCCAGGCTTCTGTGCAGGGACCTTTCCTGCCTGAAAACAGTGGGGACACCTGTTTTCTGAGCTCGGAAGGCCAGCACCTGAAATCCTAGGAATGGGCCTGCTATTGAGTAAAGGGTGCTTGATAAGGCAGCCACTGTGATAGGCAGCGGAAATTTGATGATGAAAGGAGATGCCTAATAGATTAATCTGGTGTGATTTGCCAAAACACAGGGTTTTCTGGAAGATTATCCACACTCGCAATAGGAAGCCCTTTGTTTGGTAAAAGTCCCCACTTATCATGGTATTCTTTATCTCAACAAGAAACATAATGGTTTACTTGTTTACATGCATGGCAGATATATTCAGAGCTGGGCTTAGGAACTGTGAACTCCTTTTCATTTGAAATGCTTCCAGCAGGCAGGTTATTAGCTGAGGGGGAACAAGCAGTTGGACACACATAAAATTTAAATCTGCCTTGCTTAGATTGGCAAAAATGAATGTTATTTCATCCACTGGGAAAATGTTTTACTTCCTGCTCAGATACTTTTGGAAGAAAATCACAAGCTCATTTGTAGCCATCATATATGTATGTATATATTTTTTTAGAGTTAAGTGGTATGTCTACAGAAACGTATTTGTTACTTTATACCAGTTATTTTCCACTAATATTAATTATTTTATTAGCTTGTCTTTACTTCTTCAATTTTGCTTTGCTTACTATAAAATGTGACTGATGGTTTTACATTATTTATACTGAATGTGTGGCTGGAATCTAGCCCTTGATGTACCTTGGATAGAACTGCTTTGGTTTCTGGAACTGATTTCTAAATACCTTACACATCCGGAACTGCAGAACTACCAAAACACTGTGTTCTTGAACTCTGAAAATAAACAAAAACTGCCATGTTAGAAAACTGCTTTATTAAAGCCTTTTTTAGCAATCTTATGTCCCCAAAGTCTTTCACAGTGTGCAGTGTTAAGCTTGCTGGCTACACAATGCACATGCTGTACAAAGAATGCATGTTTCATTAAAGGAACTGAAGCACGGGAGTCTCACGGATTTGTTTTCCTGTGCTCCCCAGCGTAGTGCACTGTGTGTACCACATAGGATTTAAATTCACTGCAGAGGCAGCCAGTTTCCAAATCACACTAAGTACAGGGCGGGGGGGTCACTTCAAAGAGAACTAAAAGAAAGAGAAGGCAAGTATGCAAACTGCTCACCCTGATGAGGATAAGTTATGTGGACCTACCTGCAGCCAGCACAAGTGTGAGGAAGGAACAGAAATTGCAAAGATGAGCAAAATGGATCTGGAAATCTGATAAAGCCACCAAAATAATAGATGTGCAAAGATTTGTCTGTCTAGACCAGTGGACAGCTACAAATGGGGGTTAGTGCCTCATGCAAATGGATACAGTGCAATGAAACATTACAATGGAGTAATGTTTGGCATAGATTTTATTTTACTTATAGGACATATTTTATGGTTTATGAAGATATTGGAAGTCTAATTCTTTTTCTTCTTCCATGTTCATAGTTTACATTACTTATTTTGTAATGTATTTTGTGCTCAGGCACACATTGTACTTTTTTTCTGTCTGCTCCAAACTTTCCTATAGCTGAAACTGCTTAAAGCCAAGTCCTGCAATTCAGCCTAGTCAGTGCACAGCTAAAACTGAGGAGTGCAGGGAAGGCCTTCAGAATTTGTTTGAAGAAAGTGTGAAATCATCACAATCCTTGCAAAATTTGTTCTTTGGGCTCATGGTGTCAATACATTGTCCATAAAAAAGCCTTCAGAAAAACCAACTGTCTAATGTCATTTCCCTCTGTGAAGTTTTGCACTATTTTCACTGAAGTGTCTGAATAAAGTCACAATATGTAATATAACAGCATCTTCTGTCCACAATCAATGGGATGCTTTCAGAGGAAAGCTCTCAGCCAAGCGAGTGCAAGCCATACTGAACTGTGGCAGTACAGACAAAAAATAACTTTTAATGTGTTTCTTGGCACTTAGTTCTTTCTTCACATTTATTAAAACAATTGCTTCCAGTACTTTCTATATTTTTTTATTTAATGACTAAAACATTCTAAATCATTCTGGTGATTAAAACATTCTAGTAAAGTTGAGATGATTAAACATTTTAGCCTATTAAAGCATGTACTTCAACTAAAACATGAAAATACCTTTCATTATGGTAAGTATGGTCAGCCTTATTTTTTACACCTCTCCCTCATCTTGAACTATTCAGTGGAGGCTTCTAAAAGGTTCCTTAATTATTTTTTTTTCCACAGGATGGGGGTATTGTTTTTTGTTGGTGTTTTTTTTTTTTTAATTGGTTGGTTTGTTTGTTGGTTTGGTGTTTTTGTTTTGTTTTAGTAAATGCACCACCCTCATTTGTTTGTTATTAAAAGTTTATGGTTACATCACCCAACACTAAAAATAGAATATTTCCTTTTGTATAGATAGTAAAAACATTTCATCTGACTAGGAGTTCTCCTAAAAAGTACCTTCTGTGTTAGTCAAGTTTCTGCAAGCGTAGTCATAGACAGTCTATGGCTTTGTAACCCAGCCCCAGGGATAAAATTTGCCTGGTGGTGTTAGCATGTACTCAGTTAGAAGATAACTTCATGTAACTTCTGTCTTGTTATGGTCATGCCGGCAGAAAAAGTGTCAGTCTACATGCCAAGTCACCTGTGGAAACACATGGTTCCTTGAGAAAAGGAAATACAATGCTCAACTGAGGAAGTGCTGCTGCACCATTCTAGAACACTGCACTCCTGAGGAATCTGCAGCAGTGCTACAGGTCAGAGCAGATGTGAATTTTTGAACAAACCTCCTGGTTGTTCCCACTCACTACACTTTGGTTCCCAGCACAGAAGTGGTCTAAGAGCACATTCCACAAACATGTATTGGATGAAACTAAGCCAGATGTGCTCCAGGACTGGACCTAACTCACTCCAATAGGTAGCACAGGTCCCAGATCCAGTCACAAGCTAGACTAAAGCAAACCCCCTCTGACACGCCTGGTCCTTGGGATCAACAGATTTGCTTCCCTGATCTGCTCATACCAGCCTGTACTACCCACTACTGTACACAAAATCTGTGACCAGCATTAATTTTGCCATATGGAAGGATGTCTCTGTGAATGAAAACCCAGCAGTGGATTTCAGAGCAGGTTAAGATCTCCTGGCACAAAGAGAAGCACTGCATCCTGAACACGGTGGTTTGCTGAGAGTCAAGGCTTCAGCTGAAGCAAAATATCTTAGTAGATGCACGGAAGAAGTCCTGACAGTCCTACAGTCCTGACTGCCCAAATAAAAAAACTGTTTCAAATCACAGCCCTGTGTTGTTGTGAATGTCCATCACAGGAAAATATCCTAAGGATGCATGAAAGAAAATTACACATATATAACGATAAGGTGGCAAGTGATGGCCCATCTCTGGAGAGTAACACAGGCCCTTCAGTATTTCTGTTTGCCATTAGAGAGGGCCAAGACAGACCTTTGCTGCTGAATCTCAAGGACTACTTTTTTGCTTTGTTGCCCCAGTTAGGTCTAGTAAAAGATACCAGCTCTGCTTGCAAGCCTTGACTTGGTTGTAAACTTAGATCATCCAAGCTACAACAACAAGAGGACAAACTCCACATAGTGCAAATGTAATTTGCAGGGTCAGCATGAAACTGATCCTGCCTCTTGGATGAAGAGAGAGCTATATATGTTGTGTCACATCCACAGAGCTGCCAGCACCTGCTAAGAATCTTCAACACAAACTGAAGCCAAAGTGAGCTGAGGTCACGCCTCAGGCATGCCAGGATGGATGAAGTCATTGTGTTCAGCCACTCTGGCTAAATGCAGTGGTGATGTATAGATATCACACACCCACAGTCCTCTGCCCATCCTGTTCCAGTTGTCCTTGGTCCTGCATGATGGAGGATATGCAGGAAAGATAGCCTCTTGGCTATACGGAGGAGCTACAAAACTGATTTCTACAACATTAGATTAGGTACAAACATAATAAACACACCCAGAATTTAGGCCATCATATTTTCAAGGTTTTCCAGAGGATATTTAATATGGCTTAAATTAATCTTTGAAACAAGTGGGTGAGGCATATAGTATAATATTAATTTAGTTCTACTGACATCCCTAATGGAAAGACAAATGTTGTAGAAATCTTTACTAAACAGAAGAATGACTTTGGCATGTCAGCTCTCCATCACTGCATCTGAGGAAACAAAACATTTATTGTTTCCAGGTCTCTGAGATCTTAAAAAAAAAAAAAAGTCTTTGATTTATTTTTGGCAGCTGAAAATAAGAGTTTTCAATTCAGACAAAAGAATTCTTGTTTCTGGTGCTCATCCAAAAAATTAAATACAAAATAAAAAGTAATATACTTCTGTCTGTACCTTAATACCAATGAAGTGTGTGCTCTAATTTTCTACTCCTCTTGAATCACAATCTTTGTTCATGGATAGATTTGTCTTCTTTTGCTCAGCTCATCTTCACTGAATCACAAGAACACATGATGTGTGACATCTCTTCGCTCTGTCATTTGGCTGCACACATCCAGGAATTGACACTGTAGCTGAAGGTCATCAGACCTACAAAATTAGTATGGTCTTCACACAGAAACTCACACTCTTTCCTGTTAGAGGGACAGCTTCTATTTTGCTGTTTGGTGCCTAGCACACCACAGAAGTAAATGCAGCTGTTTAATTTTGGAGCCAGTAGACAGTTCCCGTGAGCAGCAGCAAAATGACAACTGTTAGACTTATGCTGTCTGCTTGTCCCCTCCATGTGTTTACTTTCTTAGCCCTGGCCTCTGCACCCTGCCCATGGTTCATCACAGTCTGCAAAACTTGATGGAAGTATGCTCAGTTCTTCTCTGGAGAGGAGTCACCATCCTACTGTCAGCCTTGCAAGGCTCTTCACTTAAATCCAAACCACCAGTGGAGAGAGATCCCTCCCTCTCTTCTCTATCCTCCTGCACATCACACATGGCAGAAGGATCTTGCTTGTCCTCTGCCAGTTCAAACAAAGGCTGGTCAGGAGGAATGAGCACTGCCATTGCCATCCTTTTCTACCACACAAAGGATGATAGTTTATAGTAATTTACAATAACACAGCTTTGGAAAATATATATTGGAGGGGAAAGTGTTGTTTTAAGAACTACACAGAAATTCCAACATTCAACTAAGACAAATGCAGTCAAATTTTAGTGGTAAAATATTTAAATCCCTGCATATTTGACAGATTACCATGTGAATGATAATGATTTGTTGTAAATGTCACCATAGCAGCTACACATAAATATATATAGTCTAGTCTGACTTCAGAATAAAGTAAGCTTTATCTTTATTACCTGGTACACCACCAAGAATAGAAGTATCCCCTTTGTGTTGTGGAGATACGAGACCCAAAGTTTGCCCTATTTTTTCTTTTACTTAAATAGTGAGAAAATTGCAATGTAAGCTAGCCAGAAAATTTTGGCAATTGCATGTTGGAGAGACTTAAGGGGTGAAATATGAGAATTACAGAGACAAAAATGAAGGATGTTGTCAAGAACAGAAATTTAGACTTGGTAGCCACCCTCGTGGAGATGATAAAAAAAAAAGTTATGAAAATGAATTAAGTTTCCAAGGAGTGAGTTAGAAAAGGAGAAAGGAAGCAATGGAAGAAGAAAGCCTTGAGACACCATGAGAGGAAGAGGAGAGGCAGTAAGTGAAAAGAGTAGAGGAAAGAGGAAGTAGAGTGGCTCCAGAAGCATTAGGAAATCAGAGTTGGGAGCAACTCATATGTCTGAAGGAGTGACCACAGAAGATCAGGGATGGAGAAGCAGCAAGAGAAATCCCCTTGAGGAACATGAAAACACTCCAGGAAAGCTGGTGTGGAAAAAGGCGTATAAAGGGCAGTCCCTGAGACAGGGAATGAAGAGGAGACAGAAAATGACAGAGCCCATGAGGGAACCTCTCAGTCCTCTCTGCACGTGGCCATGCCACCTCTGGCCCAGTCTGGGAGGAGATGTGATGGCAAATTGTATGGCTGTTAAGGCAGCTGAGGATCTTAATTTCCTTCTCTCACAGAGACACTTTGTTGCTTTAGGTCCATCTTGAGGGGGACATAAACCTTTTCTTATATTGTTGTGGATGTTTATCTCGTGCTCAGAGCAGAGTCAGAAGAAGCTCCTTTTCCACTTAGGCTCTCTACCCCAAACACCTGAAGGCATTTAAGAGTAGTGACTAAGATGGGGGTCAGGTCTCTCCAGCTCCCACACAGCCAGCAGAACAAAAGATTCCTCCAGGCAGCAAGTCAGGACTCCCAGCACAAATGTCTCTTGACTTCCCTCTGGCCTGTATAGAGGAGCTGAGGATTCCAGCCCCCTGAAGGTTAGAGATCCACCACCAACTCTCCCAAGTCAGCTTCAGATTTCTTATACTGAAGTCAAAAGCTATAGGCAAAAAGTAGTTAAAAGCTTAACCTTGTATGTCTACCAGGACTCCTCTTTTCCCTTTTTACTCTTTTTGAACATGTCATTTCTCAAACACTTTTCACTTGGATACAAAATGGTGATACATCTAGTGCTTCTAAATTTGAAAATACTTAAAACACATATACAAAATAATAGGAAGCTAACTTTAGTAACTTAAATAAAGCTAACATAAGTATTTTGTGGTGTTAAGCTTAGCATATTGTTCTTTTAAAAAAAGCTAACACTGTGCACATTGGTGGAAAAATATCATAGATCCTGTTTCAATTAAACTACTTCATTGAAAAAGCCATAGCATGAAGATTGAATGCTAGTATTTATTGAAAGTGATAAATTATCCAAGGATTATACTTTATAAACATGAGATTCAATGTCTAGGAAAGAATGTAATAACTACCTTAGGTATATTTAAGAAACAAGCTGTTCCATGAGTAGTTAACAGAGCCTGAGCCCCTGTATGTTTGTGTCTTATATCCTCTGCAGCTTCCTCCTGTATTAACCCTATTCACCTCTCACATCCCCACCTGATAATCCCTTTTGGCAAGAGAGGGAACAGCCTGAAGCTGTCCCAGAGCCCTGGGTGAGCTGGCTGAAGCGTGGCCATGAATGTTTGCATGCACCCAGGCATTACCAGGCAGAAGCAAAGCTGACTCTGCCGAACAGGGGCCAAGCTACCTGGAAGAACAAATACCCATTTTCTCTGCTATCCAACCACAAATTTTCATGGCAGTTATTGGAACTTAATGATGTTTGGGATTTCTCCTCCTTTCTCAAATGTGGTTGAAATTGGCCTGAATTTTTCTGGGGAGATGAAGGGGTAGTAGGAGGGAGAGAGTGAGAGAAAACTGGGCTAAAAATAACAATGTTTGGATTTTTCCAGGCCATTTATTCTGAAATATTAGAAAATGAAATACGTAAAGTAATACCTTTCTTCCCCCCAACTAAAAACACACAGTACCAGATACAAATTTATTATTTTTGTTTTGATCTAGGAATACTTTTTCATATACAATGACATCTGCATTTTCTTCAATTCAGATTACACATAATTTGAGGTCTGTATTTTTCAACTTCTGAAAGGATGGACAGCATTTAGAAAGTCGTTTGGACAGTGGGGGAAGACCACTGTCCAGTGTGTGGAATATTATGGATATAAGCCCACAGCTGTGTGAGGAGCACATTGATAGAAACACATCTGTTTACATCAGCTGAGAATCCATAATTTATCTGAAACAGTATGTTTCCCAAGACTGCCTAAATTATTTAGATTTAATACTTGATTACATGGTTATTTTAATAATAAAAAGCCTGCTGTCTTCAGCAGTCTTGTCTAATTCATACTCTAGGTTCCACAACTCTTACTGATTCTATGTCTTTACAAACTAAAGGGACTCTTTTTAATAGTCTGTGCCATGATGCTCACATTACTCATCAGTGAAGCTAGTTACAATTTTGGGGAGTTAAAAGTCTTTATTTAAAGTAACCAGGCTCAAAGGCTGGTGCATGGGCATAACTGACAGTAGTAGGGCTTGGAATGAAATTGAAGTCCTATATACCAATGCCAAAACCAAGATAGAGTAGGCTTCAGGACAGCCCTGACTGCTTTTGATGTTCTGATGCCACAAATAAACATCAATGACTGTTTGTGAGAATATTACCTTCCCTCGAGTTCATACTTTCACACTAGTTTCAATTTGGCTACTGCCTCTCCATTATCAATCTGTGCTCTCTTTCCCATGCCTGCCTCCATGGCTCTGACTGAATGTTACACACCATGCATCAGCATGCCGTGGATGAGATGCAGATGCATTCAGCAAAGGTTTTGAGCTTCTGTATGTTGTAATTTATAGTTTTCACAAGTTTCATTTTAAAGGAAGAGATTTACCCCCATACACATTTATCTCTGTCTTTCCTCTTACCACACCACCTCCTGTATTTCTTTACTTTGTTCTTCTGATTTAGTATCTGTCTATCGTTTTGCTGTCCTTGTGTCCTTACAGAATGCCACCATTTTATACATTTAGATGTCGATGGTGCAAAAAAAAGCAAAAGAAAATGGATCAGTATAAACATTGGCTTTGCAGAGACCTGTAATGGGCAAATGGCCAAGGAAACTCTGCTGCAACGAGAAAGAAAGCAAAGCCAAAACTTTTAACTTTCACTGCCTTCAGTACACATCAGTCTAATGTTCATTTCATCAGGAAAAATATGGATGACTTAGAAATCTAATTACATTGACCTTCAGGGGTGTTTTTTACTTGCTGTCACTCCAAAGTCAGTAATACAAACTCTCAAAATATGATCTTAGTGCCCATAGTCCCTTGCTCTCACTTCTAAAAACTAATGACAGTGCATCTGTCCATAGTCCAGGTCTCAAGACGCCAAACTTTTATTCTCTTTTTTGTTCCCACAGGAATGTTGCTGGACACATGGATGGAATTGAGAGTTTTCTTCAGATCAGCTTTTTGCGTATGCACTGTTTCACACTGAAAAAAGTTAAGAATCACATGTATGGAGAACGAACAACTTTATAGGGAAATAATGGCTTTGTCTGTTCTTGATTTCTTACATATTTGGTTGCTTTCTGAATATATCATATGGATTATTGTACTCCAAATGCACTTTGGTGTAGACATCTACCAACACAGTAATCAGTAGTGTTTACATTACAATCAGACTTGACTCATGCCTGTAAATTCATCCCCCATTTTTGTATTTACACACAGATTTTCTCCCCACTTTTCCCCCCAGCAGACCACATAAAATGTAAGGAATGGTTCATAAAATCTAAACTCAAATCTGCAAAAGTTGCAAAATATCAGGATAAGGCTGCTGCTTAAGGTAGAAAAATAACTAGGATTACAAGGTGGTCACCTGTGGACCAACGCTGGAGGAAGATCCGAGATACTCTCAATGTATTTTAGCACCAGAAACAGAAAGAAATTTGAATGGTGACCCTCAAGCACCCCACACCTCAGTCTAGATTGTGAATCACCCAAGATAAGATGGCTTTTAAGAATGGCAAAAGAGAGCAAGCATCCACTGACACAACATTTTACATAGTGGGTAAAATTATTTCAGGCAAAAGTAAGGCTTGAAGGTGCAGCTTTGGGAGCTGCATTCCAAATCTCATTCAGCTGTATTTCAACGTGTGGAAATGACAACAGCAACTGTTGCTCTCTGTGGACAGGTTTTCTCTTGAGATTCTTACAAAAGATAGGAGATTTTGAATAGCAATTTTCCATGAAATTTGGGTGAAGAAAAAAAGGATCAGAGACAAGCAACAAGATCAACATTATTTCAGGTACAGACACCATTTGAAGCAGTGAAATTGCCTGTCCCTAGTCCTGCCACAGTACCTGTGGCTGGTGTAGAGAACTGAATGTCAAATGGATTGAAAACTGTGGAAAACCCTCATACACTTCCCAGTCTATCTGGATGGCCATGTGGCTTGACCCACAGTAGAGCAGTGTATGAAAAAGCCTACACCATTGGAAGCAAAAATCGTCTCCTGATTAGATGGAAAGCACTAGGAAGCAAAATCGTCAGGCAAAGATCACAGGTGTTCACAGGAACATAAATTCAATGAAAATTACCCAGAGGTTGAATTTAATTGGCAATCACAGCACTGTTTTGTCAGGTCTAATACTGACTCACCACGCTAAAAATCTAAATGCAACGGTACAGCAAAATAATAATAAAAAAATATATATGTGGTCAGGAAAAACATCAACAAAACCTCACAAAGAAATATATCTGGCATAAAAGTCCTAAAATAAACACTCTGCCAAATACTTTTTGGCAAGGACAAGTTTCCATTTAAGTTTGTAACATGACAAAAAAAAATTGTATAAACTATTATTTGTTTTCTGTGTAAACTTTGCCTGTATGAAAGGTACGATGCTTTTTCTTTATTATCCTTTTAAATTGGTGAAGTTTAGATTTTGGTCCACTCTGAAATGATCCTGAAACATACTCTGCACCAGAAGAATTGTGGATTAACAGTAAGTATAAAGAGTTTAATATCACAAATGTCACCAAATGATAATTAATTTATGCAAAATGCCATAATAAATGCACATCGTAAGATTGCAGTGTTGTGGTAAATACATTTCTTTAAAAATTAACACTCATGCAGCAGATTATCTTTTTTTCTGTATTCTTTAAATGTCCTGACTTCAAATTTCAAAATGCTTTTCTATGTCAATGACAATCTTAATAAACTACAATTAGTTCCACAAGGCACTTTCTGATGCACAAGCCCCTGGCTTGATTGCGGTGAATGGTGGGTATTTCCTGTGTTTAAGTCCACATATGGATTGAGTAAGGCAGTGGCAGAGAGACTACTGTTTTCCTTCACTACATCTTCATTTCTTTTTCAGAGGGTAAGCCTTTTTTGTTTTTCCTGGCTCTGTTGTCAAAACATTGACCAGAGTTTTGGCTCACGGTATTGGAATACGAGGCCAAAACAATCCTCTGAAAACCAGTGTGGCAAAATGTATTTTAAATCTATACATTCACCATTCAACCATGGGAGTAACCACGCCCACTGCCCCACTCTGTGGTTTAAAAACAACATGGGTTTGCCCCCAGAACGGTTTGATTTATTTGACAAGCTTTTTCAAGCTGGGTATATCAACATTTAAACTGTTTTGAGGCTTGGCTTCCTACATCACATGTACAGCAAGTATTAAAACACACTCTAATCATTTTCTACCTCTATTAAACTAGACAAGGTGAATGCATTGTGCATTCTGCAAGATTTCTTTGAAGACCTGTCAGTCTCTCCAAAGGCAGATAAGCTAAAGTGATTTTTAATTTTTTTTCTCTGAAACTTACAACTGGGACTTTTCAAATATTACCTTTATTACATCCTTTTTGGAAAATACATTGTTATTATTAATATGTAGACCTAATTACTGTTTCTGACATGCTAAAGTCCAGTGCAAAACAGTAAAAGATGACACATTATAGAGAGTTCTTCATAAAATGTAGCAGAACGTACAAGTACACTGTAGGAGTACAAAATATTTTTATGCATTATTGCATTATTAGAGCAATTCTCTTTCCTCAGGGGTAACAAGGAATACAAACAAAAACTTGGATGTAAAAATGAAATCAGGACAAGACCAATTTTGCACACATGACTGGGAAAATAGAAGCACAGAGATGGTGGGTGGTAGATTAAATAATCTATCCAAAGAGAATCAGATATTCTGAGTACTGGGGTGCAATTCCCCTGAACCAGAATCCCGGTATAATTTACTCCCAGATTTCTTTGTTCCGTTTTTTGTGGTGGGTGCCATATCACTGAACCGGGCCGCTGTTGGTGCTGCTCGCATGGACCTGATCTATGTAAGAGCCACACAGAGAAATATATTCACAGACATGCAGCAATAAGCCTAAATGTAAGGTAAAGTGGTGGCTCTACCTCGAACCACCTATAAATGACCCGTGCGACACTTGAACCAAATTTTAAATATCCTGCCGGAATTTACTCCCAAACGGCACGGCGGGAAGGAAGGAGCAGGCCAGGAAGCGCTTCTCGCCGCTAAACCGAACATAAACTTCACAGCCAAACCTGCCCCGTGTGTGCGTGCTGCGGAAAGCTTTGCAGGGGCTGGCGGGGGAATACAGATGTGTGCGAATGCAGCGACACGCCTTGCGGCTCCTCGGCCGCCCTCCCTCAGCGCAGGGCTCCCCGGCCCGGCTCCGGCCGAGGGCAGCGCGCCGGGAAGCGCCGGCCCTAATTGAAAGAAAAGCAAAAGCAATTAGCCCGGGGGGAGGGCACTCCGCTTGATTGGCCGCTGCTGATGGATGTCCCTCCGCCCCCGGAGGCCGCCGCGGCCCCAGCCCGGCCCCGGCACACCTCGGGCCCCCGGAGCGGCGGAGCGGGCGGCGCGGCCCGGCCCGGTCCCGCCCGGGGATCCTCGCTCCTCTCTGCGCGCAAACTCCCTCCCCCAGCGCGCCCGTCTGCTCCTCCTGCTGCGGGTTCCCGACAGCCTTCCTCACGAAAACCGTGAAAACCCAGGCTGGACTTTAGTGGCTTAAAATACAGACCTAAAAAAAAAAAAAAAAACCAAACCCACAACAACGTTAAGCAGCATTTCAACAAACCCTATAAACCCGAGATGCAAGAGGGCTAGAGAGAATAGAAAGGGGGAAGGAAGGACGGAAAGCTGAAAGTATCAGCGGGAATAGCAAATAGCTTAGTTTTCACTCCAGACACCATGACTTGTTTTACGATTAGTGATCTGTTTAAAGATTTGTCCTGGAAGTACTTGATATTGGGTTACAAAAGGTTACGTTAATTGCATTAAGCCATAATGACCCATGAAGCACTGCAGAGGCTTGGAGAAATCACGTTTCTCCCATAAAGAAAAAAGGTACTAAATAAAAATAAAATAAAATAATGAAATCACAGCAGGGCGGCGGGGCGGGACTCCCGGCGGAGGCAGCAGGGCGGTGGGCTCCAGCCGCGGCCCCGGAGCCCCCCGGTGCCCTCGCCCCGCCGGCGCTGCCCCGGCCGGAGGGCGTGTGCCGGCCCCGGGCGCAGCCGCCGGCCGTACGGACCGGAATTAAATGTGTCTACCGACAATCTATAGTCTCGCTCGCCGGGGCAGAGCAGACAAACAAAATCGTCATTCCAAATGAAAAGAAAACACTATTTCTTAGAAGTGTTTAGGAGGGTGCGCAGCAGGGCATATTTTCTTTCTTACTGGCAAGAGTTTGTAACTGGATCCCTTAACATTACTGAGAACATGAAAACATGAAACAAAAGTATTGATCCAAGAATTCGCCGAAGAAAAGTATCCAAATACACACTGGTTTATTTGAATTTTTTTTAAGGTTACATCAGATGTTTACGTGGGAAGTCCAAGCTTGAGAAACAGCCCCTCCGTGCCTCATTCAAACATACGGGGAGGAAAGTGTCGTTTGTGTTGTTAAATTTACATTACGTTCCCTTTAATTGCATCAGCTGCTAGACAGATCTAGGAATAATGGCATTTAAGAGGAAAATAGCAATCAAGTCTGCAGCATAATGGAGGAATCTAATTAATTTAACTTTGCAGTCTTCCATAATGGCTGCACTTTATCACTTCCACAGATGGAGCTTGGAGGAATTAACAATGCTGTTTATCCCAGCAGACATCTCTGACTGTGGTTAGCCAATGGCAGATTTCCCACTTAAAGATGCATTTCTTCACTTGAGGGAAACCAACCCGAGCCCTGGCAATAGCTGTTGAAACTTGCTATTACTATATGTGTGTGGGATATTGAAAACCTGAGAAAATGCACAGTATGTGTCTCTTTATGGTCTCATCAAGTGACGCTGGAAGAAGACAGGGTGTTTCCTTGCTTACCAGAGCCAAGGTTTTTCCAGTACCATTTCGGTTTCTCTCCCCTTTTTTCCCCCTTCACTATATTTTTTTTCTTTACAATGTATCCTGAAAATCTTTTTTTTTTCCCTTTAAAAAAGTCAGTACGTGTCTTTTTCTAGACGTGTAGAATTCAACCCCTCTCCTAGATGATTTGCAATGTTTACAGGCTTTTCATGCCTGAGAAACCTGAGTAGACCTGAGGTAAGCACTCCTCCACACACAAAAGACAGTAAAAACCGGATTACTTGAACAAGTTGATTGTTTATTATTTCAGGAAACAATGCATTTTCCACGCTGCCATATTCTAGGGTGCACACACACTCAAACCCTCTAGTCACCCGTGGGTGTCAGAGGAGAATCGAAGGGAGAGATATGCAGTCATACCAACTTAGGTATGACCCACAGCACTTAAATGCTCTACACCATTACCCGCATAGCTGGGCTATTAAAAAGTGTTGTTTGGCACCTTTGAGAGCGGTATTTGTTACCCCAGCAGCAGGGAGCTGGGGAGTCAGCCACAGCAGTGAAGCAGTGAACCAGATGAGCACACCGTTGACACCGCTGTCTCTACCCGCTCTGTACAAAGAAGAACATTTTGTGGGGACTTGGAGCCAAGGATGGTTCTGCATTCTATCTGCATTCTATGTGCTTATGTATTCGAGGCGGATCTTAAACTGTATTGCTTTTTTTTTTTTTTTTTTTTGTTGTTGTTGTTGTTGTTAAGGCTTATTGGCATCCGGAGTTTATTGTTGCTGTTGATTTGGGGGAGGGAGTGAGGCGGGGCGGAAAAGGGAGGGCTTGCGCGCTTCCAAGTGCCTGGCAAGCAAAACTCCCATCCTTGAACTTAGACCTTACCACTGTCCAAAATGACAATTTCGTACTGTTCTTACACCCTGGCAGGGAAAGCGTCTTTTCCATCCCTCGTTTGTACGCAGCAGTGTCCAATAGAAACCAGCTCATGCACGGAAAAAATGCAGGGCTGCTGGTAAAATTCATACAGCTCTCAGTTTTTATAAAGTAAAGATGAATGGCAGCCCAGAAGCCACCTGGGCTGCTTGCGCCGTGTTATTTAGGAAGGCAGGTTTGGCTCCAAACCTGAATTTGTTAATCTGGCAGGTACCTCCACCAGCAGTGACAATGAGTATCTAAGTCATACTGCCATTTCTCTCCTTGTCAGAGTAAGTCCCCTGCTGCTGAGAGCATGGAGGGGAGAAGCGCCTGCCTTTCACCCCAGCCAGGAGAGCTCCCATCTCAGGGCTCCGACAGGCAGGTGCGGCAGGGACAGTGCCGGGATCTGCGCCGTGACGCCCAGCTCATGAGGGGATAGTGATGCCGCTTCGCCAACCCGTCTGAAGTCCAGGGCACCGGCCATCTGAAAATAACCTGGCACATCTATGTGTCTATACTTCCACGGGGAATAGAAAAAAAAAATTAAAAGGAATATAAAGATGAACGGGCACAGGAAGTAGCGCGGGGGATCTCAGGCTCCGGCTGGCGCATGGCTTAACTCTGAGCGAGGGCAAAGCGTGAGGTGCAGCTGCGTGGAAATCAGCTACACCAGAGAAAGGAAAAGAAAACAAACAAACAAACAGCAGCCAAAACTCGGGGCGGGAAAAGATACTAGAGGCGGCCGCACGGTGGATCCGCAGAGGCACGCAGGCAGGGCAGCGCCGGGAGCCGGCTGCACCTGCTCTGCCCGCGGCCCCCGCAGACCCGCCGGGCCCCGTGGGTGCCCGCAGGCTGCCGGGGCTCCTGGGGTGCTGGTGAGCCGAGGTGGAGCCCTGCGGTCTCCCGGGGCCAGGGTGGGGATGCTGCCGGGTGACCATCACCCGCGGTCGCTGCGGGTGGTTAAGTTTGGCTTATGATGTAGGATAACGCCGCTGTGGGACCGTGACGCTCTGCAAATCCCGCCCGTGCTCCAGCCCCCTCTTACTCTGCAGTCATATATATTTCCAGTGATACTGATTTCACTGAAAATAAAGTTGATTTTTTTTTTTTAACCGGCAAAGTGTAGCTGTTAAAAAGAACACATATCCCAGCGGGAAGCTCTCCCGCATGCTGCGGGATCCCACTGTCCCCTCGGAGGTCGGGAGGGCCCCCGTGTCCCGCACAGGGCGGTGGGCGGGAGAGGAGCGGCCGAGGCGGGAGCAGAGCAGGGAGCGTGGCCGCTCCTCCCCTCGGCTCGGGGAGATTCGCTAGGGAATCCAGCAGGACTTTCCTGTTTACCCGGCCCCAGTGGCCCCCGCTGGTGCTACCTCTGCTGCCGGCGCCCCAGGGCGGAGAACAGAGGAGCGGGAGCACGGGGAGATTCTGGCGGCTGCGGTCAGCGAGAGATGGGAAGGCTGCAAGGCTAGCTGCTCTGTAGCTGGGACCTGGGCTGTTCTTGCCCTGCTCAGCCAGGGAGCAGAGCTCTGTGCAGAGGCAGCAGCATCCTCCCCCTTCCTTGCCTGAACAGTCGGAGGCCAAACCTCCGTGGCGTTCCCGCAGAGCTGACCTGCAGCTGGGTCATCAGGGCCGGAGCAGAAGTTCTGACGCGCCCCCCGGTATCACACCCCCGCCCTCCTCACTCATCCCCCGCAGCTCAGGCTGCCTTCGGCTCCACTCGCAGCGCAAGCCGCTGCTGCAAGGGCCGGGGCAGGGCCGGGCCGGGCCCAGGTCGGGCGCGGAGCTGCGAACGCCTCCCCCGGCGCTTCCCGCCGCCGAGAGCGCTCCGTCCGGAGTTTGAAACCGGGAGATCACGTAAATCTTAAAATCTCCTATGAAAATTAATAAAAACACACGAAATCCTAGACAGTCCATAGCAACTGATTTTTATCTACCGTTTTACGCGCTTCATTATCCACCTAAATATAACCACCCGTGATTTAATGTAGTTCACGGAGACCACAGGCATTTTTGGCTTCTCTTAGCCTTTTTATTCTAGCGTTGGCAGTGGCCTGACTTCAGCCTTCTCTCAACATCTGACTGTGTCTGGGAGTTGGGATAAGACCAAGGAACAAGAAACAGACTGCATTCGATGTGTTTGTCTCGGTGTCACTTCCAACCAACTTGGGGAACCCCAAGCGCTTCAAACTCTGTTTTTTTTCGGTAACTGTCCCCGTGCCTTCGTTTTCTGCCACCGTTATGTCCCGACGGCAGTTTCTCTGGAAGCTGGAGACCCCGGTCGGGCTTGCTGGAGGCGGGGGTTGGCTTTAATCAGCGTAGTCAGAGAACGAGAATCAGGTGTGGATTTGTTTCAGGGCATGTTTGCATCAATCAGTATTTTCGTTACAATCTTGTCAACAGTTTTAATTCAAAGCGTATGCGAAAGCCGAAGAAACTGAGCCATACAAAGGAAAGAGATATTTTTAGAAAAATATCGTTAAACAAATTGGCATGGATGAAATATTCTGACGGTACAAGAGGCTAACATTTTTTTTCTTAGCTTTATCAACAACGAGGCGGCTCGATGCTGTGTGGCAGGGCGGTCTGTAATTTTGGCGAGCTTCGACCGTGGCCTGCCAATCCATAGGAGCGCATCCTCTCCTCCTGAACTTTTCCCTGTCCGTCTGTGCCAGGCGCAGACAGAGCCCCGCGCTTGGCCCAGCACCAGGAGCGGCGGTGCGGGCACAGAGGTGGCGAGCGGGGTCACAGCGGCAGCCCTGGCCCGCACCCCCTTCCCTCCCCGCGCCCCAGTGCAGCTCCCCGGGGACCCGCGGCAGCACCACCCCGATGCTGCGGGCAGGGAGGGGTGGGAGCTCTCATCCACTGCCCGGGCTTTGCGCGGCGGGCGGCGGAGAGCTCGTACGCGGCTTTGCGGGGGCAGCCGGTGCCAGGCGCGGCTCTCCGCCAGGCGCATCTCCCGCGGAGCCAGGGCCGAGCCAGCCGCCCCACAGCCCCGCCCGGGAGGTTAAACTCACCGGGTTAAAGGCTAACCCCACCGAGAAGCGCTCCTACCTGCGCTGTATTTTTGGCTTAGCTATTTGCGTGGGGATGGGGGGCCCGGCTGCGCGGACGCCCTGCGCGCGTCTGGCCGGCTCTTTTCGCTCCCGCTCTCCGGCATCCCCAGCTCACTTTTCACATCAAATAGGCCATTAACTTTTGATCCTGCCTGTTACATTCCAGGTTTCCCAGTGATGTTTCCTGCACACTGAGCCCCCCCCCCCTCCGCCCCCCCCACCCCTTCTCTTCCACTTTGCATTTAAACACGACCCGGTAGATCTGAATTTTTGTCGAAAATGTAATTTTGAACACATGCACTCATTCGTCTCTTCGCGCTTCGCCTCATACCGAAGTCCCTTTCGTAGGAGGGACCTAACTTTTTAGATGCCCCAGAAGAGCGTTGAAATTTTGGCTTGCTTACATCTTTCAGCGACCGAGCCAGAACGAGACCTATTAAAGCACCGACTAATGCCTGCAAAGACAATATCCATAACTTCAAAGTCCTTACGCGACTATTGGCAATGGCTGCGCTCAAGCGCAGCAAAGAGCCAAAGGGGTCAGTGGGACATTCTCTACTCCCATTTAGAACGTTATTAAGCGGGAGCAGTGACTCAGGCTTCAGCCGAATAGATTTTGCGGTTTTTCTCCCCCATATGATCTAGTTTCCTCTCTTAGCTGTAAGAAACCACTGGAGTGACCGAATAGTGACGAACAGTTGAAGGAGCATCTCTTGGGTGCCACAGGAGGTCACCTCAGCGAAACAGGGCTCGGTCCGTGGT
This sequence comes from Passer domesticus, assembly GCF_036417665.1. Taxonomy (NCBI): domain Eukaryota; kingdom Metazoa; phylum Chordata; class Aves; order Passeriformes; family Passeridae; genus Passer; species Passer domesticus. Next base: position 128,817,697 of record NC_087474.1, on the reverse strand, counting down.
GGGTGGAAGGGGATGATTTCACGCATGGTTGCTCCGCAGTCCCTGCCCACCGTCCGGCTTCCCCCAAACCTCGCTGCGGGGGACCGAGGCGGCAGCGCCTCCGGGTGCGCTCCTCCAGGTCCTTCGGAGCACCATTCAAGGGCTCCACGTCCCTACAGCCTGGAAAGTCCCACCAAACAGCCAGGGAGGGGAGTGTTCAAAGCACTGCAAAGCTCAGCATCCCCTGCCCGGCTCCGCGCTTCCCCGGGCCCGTGGAGGCGGAGCGGGGCGGGCGGCGAGCGCGGCGCGGCTGGGGCAGCTGCGGCGGGAGGCACCGCTTCCCCCTGCTCCTGGTCTGCTCCGAGCACGTTTGCACTGTCGAATTTCATCGTGGGAAAATATTTGCTTAAAATTCACCGTTTCGTTAAATTTTTTGACAAAAAATTCTCTTTCTAGAGTATTTCCAGACGTGTGTTCAGAAGGAACTTGAGCAAACTCAGAGATGGTAATTTTAAATTCAAACATTTCTCACCAGATATCATCTAAGGATGATATTTTTTCCTATTAACCTGTCAGAAATGTGTTGCAATGTCTTCATATAATTTTACTCATTAAAAGAATACTTTTTTTTATTTTGTCATCATTACAATAAATATTTGCCTTGAGTTAATATTTTCTTCGAAGACACCTGAACCTCCTGTTACAAACACTATTTTCCTCAGATATACTAAGAAATTTTCTGTATTGAACCTAGTGAGGATACAGGTAATGACAGATTAGCAAGAGTTAACATTGTCAGCAAAAATGATTAAATTTCACCGACCTGCCTCTTGGACTGCTGGGAGTTAAATCGAGTCATAATGTTCTAAAGAAAAACAAAGAATGTGAAAAACGTACAAGTTTCCCAAGACTCCTTTGATTAAACTTCTGTACCTGATAAACTGCGCTTCAAAATTTGTAATAATCACTGCACTTAACTACTTTATAAACGATCTTATATTAAATAATGCACAAGTCCATGTTAGCAGAATATGACATTAAACAAGTGGCTTGTCACTCTGAATGGTTCAGCCCCCCATTAATACCGATGTTAGGTACACAGGTTTCTGATTTCAGGCCTTTACTGCTGGAAAACCTCATCTAGAGTTGTGGAGAGAGCAAGGTAAAGGGTGTCATTTCACTGCACATGGAGTATTCAGTTTTAAGATCTTAATGAGCTAAGGCACAATTAAAATTACCAGACAGTTTAAAATACATTATTTCATCGATAATTTACTCTATAATCTGGGTTTAGCCTGTTATTTCACAGAGTAAAATTCTGTAAATCCATGTATTCATAAATAGTTCAGGGAGTAGTTTCACTAAAACATGTGTCTACATTGTTAGATCTTGGCATCCGAGGTTAATTTTCGGATACTGAAAAAACAGTGCTCAAAAGTCATTGGAAGTCAGAGGGACTTCTCCCACTGACCTGGAGACTGTGGGAAGTTTCTATCTGCAGCGACACAATTAGCAGATTATGAAACTGGAAGACGATCTTATCTGCTCCTCCACACAATGCTAAATGGCTGCTTTTCCCACCTACCTCCATCTTCATTAATTCTAGACAACCACCTATCAGAGAGATAGCGACAAAATAATGTATTACTGGGGGGATGGGGGATGAGCAGCATAGCAGAGGGAAAAATATTTTAAATTATATTTAAATCATCCAATCACATGGAAAATAAAGACATTGGTGGTATTGAAAACATAAGCATCACATATGAAAATGGTTTCTTTTGGGAAGTTAAATAAAGTATAATCAAAAGTTAGAAGATGAGACAGATTAATATTTGAATGAACTATTTGTTATTTGTCTTCTCCTGGGACCTTTTAAAGGAGTTGGTGGAGACCTGTTGTCACATGTGGCTCACCAACACGGCATTATGGATGCCAGTTTGTACTGGATCCCAATAGCATCTGTCTCAGAAATGTTTCCAGGTTCCATTAGAAGACATTAGGCACCATTTGAATATTGTCTTTTTTCATAGTAGTACAAATCTTGCTTTTAATTACATCTACATATGGCCAAGGACAACATCTGATCCTGGAACTGAAAAGCTGAGTTTTATTTGTCCTTCTGTGCATGGATAAGTCAGGTTTATACTCATGGCAGTGCTTTTGTTCTTAATAAAACGCCCGTCAGTGACTGAAGGAATCAAAGTCTGAAAAGACTTTGAGAGACACAAAAGAACATTTACTAACTAAGGAAGTCCCATTTTATACCTCCTTACCAGTATGAAACTTAAGTGAAACATATTGTAGAAATTGAATGTAAGCTTGAGATGCTTCTAGAAAGTTAAACCCCAGTGCTGGGGTTTTTTTAAACTCATCAGGGCAAGGTAGCAGCAAACCATAGTAGACCTGATCCAGAAAGAAAATGTCATACAGATAGGACACAAAAATGTCCCTGGAAATGAACTCGAATCCCTCAGTCTTTTAAACCACACTGTATTCTTGAATGATGAATTTTGTATTTGGATCCCTTGCTGAAAGAAGTGTAAAGACAGCTCCCTACTGGCAAAATATCTGAGGATGTTACAGAATGCTGTTTATTCCAGCTAGTGTCTGGAATAAATTATGCTCAAGAAATTGGCTCCTGATACTCCTATTTCAGATGAGAATTTGTACAGAGTGCTAAGTCCTAACACTTCTGGCCAAACCATGGGATTCATTAGGATTTGCCATTCATCATACCTGCCAGAAGCTCTCAGATTTGGAGAGGTGCTTGTTTTGAGGAGTGAAAGAATAACAGAAGGGAAACTGTTTACCTTGGCATTACTGTCAGTTCTCAAAGGCACCAGTCTTTCAAATTTCAGGGCTATGAGTTGTCAGACCTAATATGCTTTCTTTTTATTCCTACTGAAATTCATTAGCTACATAAGGAAGACCCACACCAGCTTTAGCTGACATTATAGGTCGAATAAACCACTTAACATTTCAGAGGTTTCTATTGCAGATAAGGGGATAAATGGCAGCAGGTGACCTGACAGCTCTTGGGGTGGGAGGGAGTTTTCACAACTGGTTTTTAATCCAGTAGCAACAGCACATGCTTGACAACTCATTAGACTGGACTCTGGGAAGCAGGATGGCAATCTCACTGCTATTCTAAACATTTTGATCTATAAACCATGTTTACCAATTTCCTATTGTGAAGGGTAATTATACTGATTTTTTACTCAGCGCCTAACTATTATATAGGCTTCACTTGGTTCTTCTCACAACATTAACAGCTCAAAACCCTGCAGAAAAGGAAAGCTAACAGAAATACCTCTAAGCCAAATCTAAGAAAATCCACATCACTTACCACCACAATGTCCAGGGCTTCCTGTGGGAAGGACGTCCACTCTTTTAAGTAACTTGAGGGCTCTCATGGTCCTCCTCAGAGCTGTATTGCCAGCATTTTCACATGCCTGTGCAACAATTCTGCTCATGCTGCAGGGGACATTGACATTTTATTCTGAGCTATCCAACACAAAAATAAAGAGCACTTCTGGGGAATTAGATGTGCTCTGGCAGACACCTTCTTAAATATTTTTGGTACATGTATAGTTTTTGAATACTCTCCTACTTGCTCAAAATTACTAAATATATACAAAATACAAATATTTGATTTTTATTTTTACCAGTAAGATGTCTAGGTGAGAAAAGAATTTGGATATACACTTGGATATAGCCCTACATGTGATTTTGAAAAAAGGCTTCATGCCAGAGTGGATAGTCAAACAAAGATCATGAATTTCTGAGGAAACTGCTCTGTGCAAGGTAGAATATGGGCTGCACATGTCCATTCCATAAGTCCAGGACAAAGTATGTTGCAGAGATGAGGTTTTCCATTTTGCTTCTAGAGATTTTTATAGCATGTACTGTTCTCCATTACATATTCCACTGCAAGGCAGCAAGTAGATCTGTGACTTTACCTTTCTTGAGTCTTTCTCACAATCTGCGAACCAAAATTTTTATAGCCTACAGATCACATTCTCAGCTCAGATATGCTACAGCAATTTAATCTGCTTCCCTGCAGTGTAAAAATCCATTATCCCATTGTTGTGGGTCAAGGTGAGTTTTGGCTACTGGATTAAATAGGAATTAAACTCGGTTTTGTACTTTAAAATTATGTAGAAAAAGAAAGAAAATGTTCGAGTAATATAGGTACAATGAAAATTTAAAAAAAATATACATATAAACATCCTGTATTTTTCAAGTCAAAGTACAGCCTAATGGATTCATTTAACTTCAAAAGAATGTGGACTCCATCTCTGTGAGTATTTTGTATATGGCCCCACATGTGACATTTTAATTAACTCTCACTCTTTAATTTACAGGACTGGAGAAGAAACACGTGGAGGAAAAAACCCTTATAATTGTTAAAAAGTTAAAATGGATTCCATGTGATTTGCATCCTTCAGGACAAATATCACTAGATATTCTAGTGATTTAAATGGCATTGTTTGTACATACATAAATGCTTATGGGGACATTATTTCAATTTCTTTCAAGGTAGAGATAGGTTTTTTACCTTCTGAAACTGGCATAAAAGCACACCAAGAGAGCTGGGAAAAGAAAACAGTGGAAGAGTATGTACTGAAGACAAAGAAGTGGAATGGAAGAACTTGAAGCAGTGGCAACTTTTTTTTTTTCTTCTTTTCTGGATTAAGGAAGAAGTAAGGGAGGAGGAGAAGGCCTGGACTGCAGTGTCATATTTACAGCTATAGGTAAAAAACACTCCAGCAGTTCTGCTTGCTTCAGTGTTTGGACCAGGTTGCCAGACTGAGCAGGGCTTTCATCTGTGTTATGATGATGCCTCTGCTATACACCTTATGCAGGGTGTAAATTCATGTCTCCGGGATGAGGAAGCAAAGAGGATGTTCTACCACTGTTCTGCAGTAACTTTTTAACTGAAGCATAAGACATATGGAATCTGACCCATGCTTTCTCTCTTCATGCTTAATGAGGAGGGGTGGATGCGTACAAGCTCGGATTTTAGGGATGGTCCGAAGTCCGCGGGGTCAGGTGCCATATGCCTAGCACAGCTTCTCCCAGAGCAGCATTCCCATGCAGACCTTGACGCCTTGACTCATTCTGTGCCTTCAGGCGATGGCTTTACCCACCATGGTGAGGAGCGGTGTCAGACAGGCCCCTGGGGCCGGGGGATGCTGCCGGCACCTTTCCGACTGCCCACCCTGAGGGCTCGGCGCTGCCAAGACAGCGACGGAGCTTCCAGCTGGGCTCGGGCGTGTAACCTGCAGCCGTCCCTTACCTCCCGCAGCGCTGCAGGAAGCCGGCATTCCTCAGGGCCCATCATTCCCGCGCTAATAACATCTTAATTCTCAGAAATAAAAAAAGAAAAAAAAAAAAAAAAAAAAGAAAATAATGATTCGAAAGCGTGTGTTGGTGGGGCGGCCGTGGGGGGCGGCCAGCGGCGCTCTCGTGTGTGACGGCGGGCCGGCAGCGGCGGCAGCGGGCGGCGCGGCCGGGCAGGCGCGGTGCTGCCGCCGGGCGAGGCGGCGGCGGCGGCAGGAGGCGGAGGAGGCGGTCGAGCCGCTCCAGGGAAGTTTTCTCGCCGCCGCCTCCCCGAAACCCCTCCCCGCCAAGCGCGGCTCCGCGCTCCTCGAAACTTACCGCCGGGCGCCGCTCCTGGGGAGCCGCCGGGCCCGCGCCGCCGCCCCGGAGGCCCCGCGGAGTAAGTGCGCGCCGGGCCGGGCCGGGCCGGGCCGGGCCGGGCCGAGCCGAGCCCCGGCGGCAGCCGAGGGGTGCCGGACACGTGGGGCCGGCGGGAGGCGCCGGCTCAGCCCCGGGGGTTGCGCGGGCGCGCAGCGGAGCGGAGCGGGCTGGCGGCGGGAGGGAAGGAGCGAGGGAGGGGCGAGCCCGCGGGAGCCCGGCGTGCGAGGGGAGGGAGGGGAGGGGAAGGGGCGGCGGAGCGCGGCTCGCCCGGCGCCGCGGGAGCCCCCGTGCCGGCCGGGGCCGCCGGGCGCTGCTGGACGCGGTTGTGTGCCGGAGGGCAGCGGTCTGCGGGCGCTCGGCCGGGTGTGAGCGTGTCCGCCTTCGCCCCGCTCCCCGGGGCTGCCGGCGGTGGGCACGGCTGGTGCCGGGGGAGCGGGGAGCGCGCAGCTCCTCCTCCGACGGACGGGGAAAAGAGACCGATGCCGGGGCACCGACGGCGACCCCGCCGAGCGCGACCGCAGCGGTGTCCGGGAGCCCGCTGGCTGCCTGCCTCCGGCGCGTCGGGGCACGGAGGGATGCTCCGGTGCTCCCCGCTTCGCGCATCCCAGCACCCGGGCAGGAGAGCGCTGAGCAAGGGCAGCAGGGAGGGGGTGCACCCACAGGTGTATCCTGCCTCAGCTCGCTTTCTGGGGTTCTTATGTCTCCCGCCGTCACCTAGGACCTTCAAAGAGATGGATGGATGTGGCTACTTATGAAATGGTTTTGGTCTCTGGTGTTCATCCTGGAGATAAAGCTTTTTTTTTTCAGGAAATACTCTGTTTTTTAAGACTATACTCAAATTGGCAGTTTTTTCTATCACAAAATCAAAGGTCAGAGTTTTTTTCAATTATGAAAATATAGCAGTAGGCTTCCCTCCTTGTTCCCCCCCTCTTTTTTTTCCCCGTTTTAGATTCGTAGGAGCAGTGTTTAAATTGCAAAGAGTGGCTCCCATTGACTTTTACTAGCAAAACACTGTTATTGTTACATATGCTCCAGCAAAATGCAGTATGAACAACAGCACCACACAGTTGCTGCGTTTGAAGACTCACACTTTCCATAATACTTTAAAATAAATATATAGTTAAAAGAAGAGAAAATGATCATTCGGTGCTGTCAGAAGTTCTTTAAAAAGAGTGGTGTGTGGAAAGTCCCTATGAAACAATTTCCAGATTAGAGCTGTTCATTCTCTGCCAAAAGCTGTGTAAGCATGAACTGTAATGAGGGTAGTTGTAGGATCATGGAGTAGGCAGGGAGCAGGTAGTCCAGCTGCAGCAGAAAGAGACAGGAGGGCTATATGTATGGAAATGTCCCTAATTGAGGACTGCAGCTCGTGGAGGTAGCTGGCACATCTTCTGAAGGCTGGTCTAGATACGTTCCTCCCAAACCTTTGTTCTAGCTTGTACACAACTCGTTCTACTGTAGATTTAAGTGTGATGTAAAATGCAAGAATGCATGCTCTTCAACAACCTTTTAAAATGTATGGATTACTCTTTCTGAATGGTTCACCAGTCCTCAAAATTTTAGAAATTATAATAGCATCAATAAAAGTATTTACAACCCATCTAGGTAGAATGAAATCACTGGTTCCTTATGTGACCATAACCAATGGTTACCAACAGCACCAATAACGTGTTATTCATTCCAAGCTTGATGTTTCATTACTAATTTTCTTCATTAGCTACATCTTCCCATGTGAAGTGAATCACAAACAGGGTAGGAAGAGAAAGGAGGAAGCAAGTCACTCTTCTTTTTTTGTTGTTTGTGGCTCTGTCCTTTTTGTGTTGCAAAACTTGTCACTATGGGCAAGGTGAGGGATGGACTCTGGCAGGAGAATTGTAAAATCTTCAAAGGTAATTTGAAGAGTTTCTCCTAGACAGCTAGAAACTGGGGCCCTCTGGCATCCTGTACATTTTCAGAATTTTACTTTTTTTTTTTTTGTTTCTTTCATTCAATTGCTTAATTATAGAATCCAAAAATACTACTGCTCAAAATAACCTTTCCTTCTAGATTCAGAGAGAGGGAGAGAGATACAAAATTAAGAGTTTAAACTGAGTTAAGAGGCTTGAGATTTTTTTTCCTTTCTCTCATTTTTGCTCTCTTTATCTTTGACTGCTTAATCTGATATACCAAACATCATAAGATAATGATTTCTCAAATGTCTGGACACTTTTAGTCCTTTTTTTTTCTTCTTCTTTTTTTTTTCCTTTTTCCTTTATGACACAGAATATCTTCTCACTCTGTCTGATTGTGCTAATCCTACTGCATGGAGCTAGGAAGTGAAATATGAATTTACCATTGCGTTCTGTGATCTGGGTCAAACTACCATGGAAAGGTTGGAGCAGGAAAGGTTTGCCTGGATTCGATGGTGTGACAGTGAGCTGTGGCTGCCTGGCAGTGACACCCAGAGGGGCAGCTCCTGGGGGAGCCTGGGGCAGCTGCTGTCCCTGATGAAGCCCCGGGCAGGGGCGGGGGGCGTGGGCAGTGCAGGCAGTCAGTGCCCCACTCTGCCCAGGGCCCCCCGTGCTGTGCCTGGAGAAATCGCGGAGCTGAGCTCCCACCCTGTGAGGTGGGTCTGCATTTCTGCAGCTCCCCTTATAATGAAGTGAGCTAGGAGAAAGCTCTTTTTATTTATAAGAACGGAAATTGTGTGTAAAGTCCTTAAAATCAAGGAGGCCACAGCTGGGTACTTCATATGCTTTTAAAAGCTTTTCCAACTCGAGGTTGTTTCTCTGTCCTTCCCATACTGTTTCCATAGCGAGTCACACCTACTGTTACTTTAGGCAACTGGCCTAATTCCTGAAAATTTTGAATTTTAATTACTCAGCTCAGTCGCTTGAGCTTTTTATGATCTGAATATTGAAGGGGATTGCATGGTGTTGTGTGAATAAAATTTTCTTTTTTTGTATTTTAGATTATATTGTTCTCAGAAGAAAGTGAAATATTTTCTTCAAAATTATAGTGTAGTAAATTCTTCACTTTTTCCTTTATTATGAAATATTATTTACAAAAACATAGCTATAGCATTATTTGATAAGTTAAACTATTTTGATAATAGTTGTAAAAATCATGTTCTGTAGATAATAACCATTGTCTCTTCTGTTCTTCCCACTTAATATATTGCTATAGTTAGTAATATTAAACAATCATTAAAGTTTCATCTTGAGCTGTGGTGGTGAAAAAGATTGCAAGACTATTAGGATAAGCAAACACTTCAGAAGTGTGCCTGTTCCTAGAGGACAGACTGATGTATTTAACTACTTAATTTCTACTGTGTTTTGCTCTTGTGTGTTTTGGTTTTTCCTTGAATGTATATAAAGTTCATTCTCATTGGTAGATACAGTTTGGAGACATGAAGAACTGAAACTAAATATTGTTGTTTGACTAGGTGCATTTTTTGCTGACAAAAACCACAAAATGCATCTTTGTGTGGTTGTGTAAGAAAAACCTATTTATCAAGATTCAAAATCCTTAAGTTTTCAGTTTTTCTTATGTTAAAAATGAGAAGTCACTGAATTCATTTTCTTGAAAACATAGTCTGGAAGAAATCAGAGGAGAAGGATGTCATCTGTCAAGCAAAATATATGATGAAGTTGAACAGAACAGCATTAAAAACCAAAAGTGTTTTAGCATTGTTTTGCAAGGAATTGGGAGTCCTGTAAATACTTCTACAATAATTTTCTTCTTCTCTCCTGTAATATTCCAATGCAAATTGTCCAAATTTGTCCACCATGTATTGGTTGGGTTTAATTTCATGAGGAGTGACTGCTGGCTAGAAAAAAGAGAGAGGTCCCAGCCAGTACCTCCTTGCTTGACCCAGTGACAGCAGGGATGGCCCCACAGGGAGCTGGGCAGTGCCTTCCAAGGCAAGAGTCTGAGGATGTAGATGCTTACGCTGATGTGGTGCCTTTAAATGTCCCATTGGATCTCACACTGACAGAGTTGACAATTTAGGGGTACAGTCTTTTGGTTTTCGCAGTATTAGGACGATTCATGCTCTTTCATTTGGACTTAATAGAGGTTGAAAAAGATCCCATTCTCAGAAATTAGTCCAAATGAAGAAAATAGGCTACATGCACTTACTATGAAACTCATCCCAATTGCAAGTAGGTACCTCTACTGCATGAAGAGAAGCAGAAGTATTTGTAGAAATTGATCTGTTGTAAAGATTGAAAATAAGATGCTCCTTGTGGTGTGTGCTTGTTGTGACTTACCAGTGAAAATTTTGATGACCTCAAGAGACAGGGAAGTTTCCTTATTGCAAAGAAGTGAGCAGCATCCTTAGCCTTGCTGCTGGCGGTGTGAGGAAGGTCCCTGCTATGCACACTGGGTTGCTGGTTGATCCATTGTGAGATCTGCAAGTGGCACTCCCATGGAGACACCAGAGACCTGGCTCTGTGCCACACTAGGGCAACCACACAGCTCCCAAGGGCAGGGGGAGCCCAGAGGCAGCTGGGTTCTCACAGAACCACTGGGACCTCAGCTGGCCCTGAGCCAGCGCTTGGGTCCCCCTCACCAGGAGATGCCAAGGCTTTGGTCTCTGTGTTTGCTGCTTGAACGTTGACTTTCTGTAGCCAGGGTGACTCCCTTGCACCCATGCTTTTTGTCACCCATCTGTCTGGGTGGATATTTTTGCTCTCTGGGATGCTGCAGCATCCACTACTGAAAATATTGCTGGTATACTTGCATGCTTTTACCAGCTTGGGAGAAGCCTAGGTTTTAATGAAGGTTGTTACAACTTCAGACTCAAATTTATGTGATTTATTTAAAAAAAATAATTAAAACTTAAAAAAATTATAAAACTAAGACATTTCACCTAGAGGAAAATTACTTTAATTGCTCTGTGTAAACCTTAGAACCTCTACATGTGACCTGTATTAATTATAACTAGCAGACTTTTACCTGTTTGCACTGAATTATGCAGAAGCAGGACAAGTTGCTTGTTGTTAGACCTCAAACTTTTATAGACTGCATATATTTTACAAACTACTTTAAAAGCACGTGTAAAATAATAAGTAATGCCCTACCTTTAATCTAAATTTATAATAGGTGTAGAAAGGCTTCTTAAAGTACATATAATTACTACATTGTACAGAACCACACAGGTTGAAAGAAAGCTTTGTTTGTAAAGTATCTTACACTTCTTTCCTGAGCTAGGTAAGTGTTCCAGTTGCAAGTTATGATTTGTAGCTCAACATTTTTCATGTACCTATTTCATATTCCTTATTAACTATGACACTTCACCAAAAAGTGTTAATCTGTTCATCCCCCCCCCCCCCCACCTTTTGTAGTCTGTTTGACACATAGCAAGCAGAAAACAGATCTATTGCTCAAAGACACGATGACAAAGGAATTGGCTGTTGCATTGGTTTTGTTCTTTGTTAATGATACATGAATAAAACCAGGAAAATTCTAACTTTTTGATGATAAAAATCCTATGGAATGCTAAGAGGAAAGCTGTTTAATCCTTATTAGAGGCAAAGTTCGCCTTGTAAAATGTAATTTTATTAATTTTTAAAAGCAAATTTTTTATGTTTTCACCTTAAGAATATTCTTTATTTCCTGTCCTAAACTGTTAGTGTGTTTTTCTGCTGAACAGTTTCAACCTACTTTTCAGATACAAATAAAGTTGATCCCACTGGAAAGTTTAAATGTAGTATTAATTTTGCAAGTAATTTAGAAAAGAAATTCTGGCAAGCAAGTAACCAGTATAATTTTAACATTGTTCTACAGCTTGGCTTTTGTGTGCATTTAGTATTCAATGAAAAATATGATCTTTTGCTATGTTTGGAGAGCTCTGCTTTTAGAATAACATTATTGCTTTAAATTTTTGTATGGCTATGTCTCCCACTTTAGCCTTTTGTGGAGCTTCCTGACTGAGGCACCCTGTTGGGTGTTTGTATGAGGGAGATTGAACTTAGAAATGTGCCTATTGCAGGCACCAGGTTTCATACCAGCTCCTAATTCCTGTTCAAAACCATTCCTGACCATTGGATGCATGAAGCAACTAAAAGACTTCATGAAGACAGTTTTTGAAACAGTTATATTTCAGGTTTAGATCTTGTAAAAGCAATGGCAAGTTATTTACTTCATTTTTTTCCAGTTCTCCAGTCTTATTACCCTTCTAACTTTTGAAAACTACATTGTCAGGCTTCTGTCTCCACCTCAAGAGAGTTTTCTTTGTATTTGACCATGTCTTACAATGCTGGGAGACCAGAGAGCTCTTCTGAACTTGCTGAAATTAGCAACCAGGAGATTCCCATAAAAACATGCCAATATCTTTTGCCTTTGTTTGTTTCTTCAGGTAGGACTGTTCTGTTATCCTCACTCCACTCCACTCTCCAAAGGTCTCAATAAGTGTGCAAATCAGGCAGAATAATTTTTGGAGGTTTCTTCCTCTTGAGGTGAATAGCAAGGAGAGTGGTGAAGAGCTGCTCAAGGACGTTATGAGACAAGTCAGTAGATGATAAAATGACAACTGAAATTCTGCAGATATAAATGTGAACTGCTAAACCTCAGTTAAAATAGTTGTATCAGCACATGGAAGGTGATCAGCACTGGGCTGACCCTTTCAGAAGTGGGGTCTTGGCATCTAAGATAATTCCAAGAAAATTTGCTCAGTTCTCAGTAATTCCCCCAAAAATAAATGTTCAGAACTGCTAGGAACTAAAAAAAAAATAAATTACATAGGCTTCAGGAGGAGAATAGACAAGTACTTGAGAGAGTTATACTGAGGATTGCTACACAGATGAACTCCATCTGTCTCAGGAAACCCTCTGAGCTGAAATGGCAGGAAACTGTGAAAATGCTGTGAAAGTGGCACATGCTTGTTCTGTTCTTGCTCTTTTGTCCAGTTATGGCTGTTGCTGGAGACAGCACCAGGAGGATTGTTGGTCTCAACCAGTATCATGGCCCTTGTTTTCTCAACACCTTTTTCATGTTCAATTTGATGGTATATGGGAGAAATTGGGAACAAACTCAACAACAGAGTTGTTCCTTCAAGATGTACTTAGGCTTACAGTGTGATAGCAATTTTATAAATGTAATCAGGATTTAGAAAGTAGCACAGATGTATTTCCCAGACTGTCACTAATATAATTTGCCTGTGATGTATTTTTTTGTGTTCATAATGCTTCATTTCTACCTTCTTTCTTGCTTGCTTTTGCTCTTGAGTCTCCTTGTTATTCTGGTTCAACACCCAGTGAGATTCCTGTGTAGGCAGATGAGACCTCATGTTTCCTTACCAGAAATTTGACTTCTCAGTCAAGTTAAAAATGTTAGGGAAATACCATAATTTTAATCTTTAAAGTAAAGTTAAAAGTGATTACCTAGATAGCAAAACAAAATTCTTGATACTTAATTTACATTATTTACTTATAAAGAATGAGATTAATTTGGTGCTAGATCTAGACTTGACAGTGAGTGTAAGAGCCATGGATTTTAGACATGCCTGTCCAGGACACCAGAGTGCTTGTTCTATTTTATATAAAGGAAACCTTACCAATAAAACTGAAAACTTTCAGCCTCCTCTCCCACAGGTTTACTTCAGCCTCAAGTCCTGCCACTCCATGCATTTCTGCTTGATGGTAGTGGAAAAAAAGATCTGTTGAGATGAACATGGATGTTTATGGGAGTGCAGAAATGGTGACCTACCCCCTGTGGTGTTGTTCAGTGTGTTGCCTGCATGCTTCATGGTTTGCACACCCCCGGAGTCTGTCTCTGCTTATCATCAGCTCTGCAGTTGGTGTGGGATACCTTCATGCAGATGTGCATGGTAGGTCCCACACATCTGGGCACCTGTCTGTTTTGCTGGAGTCCCTGAGGCTCACTGGAAGGCAAGATGCTGTATTGCATCTGCAGGCATTCCAGGCTGAATCAGAGGTGGTCTTCAGTCACAGCCCTGGAGTTAATTGTTTATAAAGCTGCTGAAAGGTCCCTACTAAATTTCATTTTTTAAAAATACCTTTCCCTCTTCCATTTTATTTCCTTCCTCTTTTTTTTCTTCCTTTTCAATTTTCAGCTGTTACACTTGGCAAGTTTCTTTCCCAGCATTTGGAAATAATTGTTTTCTAAATGCTACCCAGGTTATCTGCCAAATTTAACACCTTAAAAGGAAGCGGGGGTGGGGGACGAGAGACCTACCTGGGAATAGAGTGAATGTAGAGAGTCTTTAGAAAGTGCTAAAAAGGAAATTTACCAAATATAGCACCTAAAATCAAAACCATTGAGTTCCCTCGCATTAACTGTAAAATACCACATGCTATCATCTACGGGGTAAAAAAAGGCCATTTCACCCAGCCTCAAAACTTATTTTTTTTTGTTTTCTTTACTAAAAGATAAAGCACGTGTGGCTTTCTGGGTTCTTTTTCTTCTAACAAATGATTATAGTTTGGGGAGATACAATTTTTTTCAAAGTGTTACTGGAAAAATCCCATCAGTTCCTGAGAAAGCATAAGAAAATAAATAAGAGCAAAGCAGAAACCACTGATGGCACTAAAAATGACCTTATCTTGGAGACTTTGCAACGGCATAATCAGCCAGGAGGTTGTAAGACAAGATTGATTTTGTTGGTGGCACAGAAACAAGATGAAAACTTTAATTCCTTCTCCTTGGTGATGGAAGGGCTAAGGCAGCCCAAGGTATTGTGTTGGTGCTGTTTCTGATCACTGTGAGTTTTGTCAGGGGCTCAGTGCAGCTGAAGGTGTGTTACAGCAGCCCTGGGACAGCTCCAAGATGTGAATTAGTGGCAGTGGAGGTCTTGCATGGGAAATGCACAGCTTTTATGAAGAACAGCTTGGCAAGCATAAAGAATCAGGTTCCTTGTCCTTAAATGTAGGTGTCTAGGTGCCAGGAGTCAGCCATGGCCAGTTACTTTTGGATGCCCTTGTGTTTGGTACTCTCTCTGCAAGTGGTCAGCCACCACTGGCCCTCCCAGCCCTAAGAGAGTATTTCTCAGTGACTGTGTTTAACATCTGCTTAACACTGGCTTTTGCCAAGTTTTCAGGTGGGTGCTCGGAGGGGGACAGGGGAACAGCACTTCCCTGACAAGGAGCTCCTTAAAGCTCCTGCAGCGTGGCTGGGAGGGGCTGGCAGCCGCCCTGTGCCTGGCAGCAAAGGCGCGCGTTGAGATCCGCGTGCGTGGGGAAAATTGCGTGGCGTTGGCTAACGTTTCAGAAAGGAGGGAATAAAAATCCCCCATAAACCACTTTCTGTGCTTCTCTGTGGGTTTTTTCAGTGCCCTTTTAAATAGTAATAGCTGCTTGGAAAGAGGACTGCTGGTTATCGTGTCTGGTACAACAGTACTTCTTTAGCTGGTGGGACTCAATACTGTTGTGTATTGAATGGTAATAATATTTTACAAAGCAAATGACTTCCAAAGAAGTAGAGAAAAATAAAACAGGATTTGTGCTTTCACGACTTCCCTTCAATTTAGATCTTGTCTTTTTCAATAAATTGAGTTTTTGTCCTACTCATATTTGAAGGCACATTTTGCATATAACAGCTTCTCTGTAATAGATACCATGTAATTTGGATGTATTTTTTGATACATTAACATGTCAAGGGAATTTAATTAGTTTTTGTAAAGTTTCACTAAAAGTTAAAAATAACCTAAGATGACAATTAGAATCAGGATAACTAAGTTGCTCTTGTTTAAAAGTTGAATTTTTCAAAATTAAAATTACTTAATTATTATTACTTGATTGTGGATCAGCTGTTCTGTATTAACATCTAAGCCCTCATGTTACTGTGACTTGATTCTGCTGCCCAAGATCTCTGGTGTCTTCTGAGCAAGACAAGTCTTTGCCCCTAGCAGTGTGGATGGGTGCCCACATATATAGGAGCTTTTTGTAAACCTCTTTTGCAGTGACATGAAGTGCAGCATATGTCAGAGCAGAAATTACAAGAGTAGGCTCTTTTAACAGTGGTGTGTTATAGGAATCTTTCCCAGAGAGAGAAAATATTTGCCACAGCAGCTCCTGCAAGTTAGGTCGCCTAATTACGGCTGAGCTATAATACACACTAAAACATATATGCTTTTTCCTTCTGGGCTTCAAGAGAAAATTACCAGTCTTTGTAAAGTTTTCTTTCCATTAGTAAAGAGAGCACTGCTGATCTGAAAATCCATCAGGTCATCCATACCAGCATTACATCAATTGACTTTTGAATATTTTTCCATTAGAAAAGGCTCCATTTTATTCCCTCGCTGAAGTGGCAGACTTTCAGTTTGTGCGGTTTTTCCATTTATTGAGTTTTGCAATAAAAGAGTTTTTGAAACAGATGTCAGTCATTGCTTAGTAGTGGGGCATTGTAAGAAGGCTGTTTTCTTCTCTCTTTTTTTTTTAAGTTAGGAAAAAATCTTTTCCTTTCCTCCCTAACTTTAATTGTCACTTTTTAAAGCCATAAATAGTTTTCTAACCTATAATCTGGTGTCAGAACAAATGTAAGCACCAAACCCTGATTTCACAGAAATATTGCAGATTGGCCATTGTTCTCAGCAGGAGCAGAACTGGATTTGATCTCTCAATTGTAAACCAGAAAGAAGGGAGTGGATGCATTGCAGAAGCATGGTTCATATTAGCATCTTCCTTAGGGTGTGGAGTGGACCTGTTAACACTTTCCTAATGCTTAGATTTTATAGAAGTAGCCAAATGTGTGCAATGAGTAGTGTCCAAAAAACTGGGTTTGAAGGGATTTTTTTTACTTTCTTGCTAGAGTTTTATCCAGGTAGAAAGATAAATAAGATTTTGGGTCCTGATTGTAAATTATATGTATTTCATGTGCAGAGTGGTTTTAGAACAAACTGTATATCTTCAGACCATATCTTCAACTGTCACAGAAGAGCAAAGTGCTATTCACATTTCTGTGTCTATAACGTGTGTGTATATATACACACTTAAAAAATCCCAGATTTTAATTTTTATTCTTTATTGACAGCATATTCCCCATGTATTTAAAAGAAAAGTGCCAGTTTTTCTAATGAGGATTTTAGCTGGGTTTGTTTAAATTATTCCAATGAATAATTCTGAATTTTAAGAGGTATACAGCATTTTATTCTAAAGGAGGAAGGAAACCATACTTTGGGTTGATATCTGTTTGGGAGGGTAAACCATTTTTGCCTTATGTGAGTACTTCACTGATACCTTAAACATCAAAGAGCACCCTTTCCAAAGGTGAGAGAACACAAAGCATCCCATATTTATAATTTATGAGGCATAAGACTGTGACCTAATGTAAACTTGAAGAGATTTAGTATAAAAATATCTTTAGCTTGAGGGCAACATTGGAAAACTTGGTGGATTTTCTTTTTTATCCTGGCTTATCTGCAATCATATTGCTTTGTTATTATTTCCTCTTAGCATTAAAGTACGATTGACATTGATAGATATCAGGGGAAGGCTGAGCTTCCTAAAGGAAAAAAAAGAAGAAGAGATGTGTTGTTGGCACAGAAATAGTGGCGGTAGGAGCGTTCCTGGCTGCCTTTTATTCTTCTGCAGACAGTGAGCACAACGGGGCTCTCGCTGCCTGCTTTTGGCTTGCATGGATTCGCAATAAACAGCTCAGCTATGTGTTTATTTTCAAGACTGATTCAATTCTTCAAAGGCAACTGCTCCCAACTTGTGAATACTTGTTAGTTGCTGGAAAGTTGCAGGAGTGAAGATCAGCTCCTAGTTTCATGCCAACAAATTAATCCGACGATGTGGTGCTGTCTTTTCCACAGGTGTGTGTGTGCTAGGACTGTCTGAAGCTCCCTGTAACTAATAGCCCGTATATAATTTGGAAGGAGAAATCTTCAATGGAAGACCCCGAGGGAATAAATGGGAAGTCTGTAAGTAAACAACTTGTCAGTCCTGAGAAAAAAAAGTTGCGGCTTTTAAAGTGGCAATTATTTTTGTGGCAACCAAGCGAATGAAAGTCAGAGAGCTACATGCACTTTTAGTGATTGGAAGAAGCAGGGAATGATGAAATTAATTGAGAGATGGAGGCTTATGCTAAAGCTACAGAAAATTAAGTATGGCTTTAAAAATATTTGTCTTCAGTGATTCATATTACAAAATGATGGTTGTTCTCTAAGAAATATTTGGCCTGCTGTGTTTATGTTGTTAACATTTTTATCTGTTAGAGAGTGTTCATCCCATTATTTGAAGTTATTTCTCTTTGCCTGTGTGAATATATGCAAATACTGCCTCTGGGAGAAGTGAGTGCAACTCCTAGCTGCAAAGTCTTAAGAACAGTTGCAAAACAATATAGTGGCATTGTTGTTTGTTGTAAATGCCTGTTTGTAGAGTCACAATAATAAGAAATTTTGCAAACTATCAGGCACAATTAAGAATGTTTCATGCACAGTCAAATGATTAGTTGTGTGTTTTGGATTTGTTAGTTTAATTTGTGACATCATTCTTGGCACTCAGTGAAGTTCAAAATGCTGCATATATGTTTTTATTCTGAATTGTTTAACGGAAAGTGTGCGTATTGAGATTACCGTATTTTTACCAATTGTAAAATAAGTCCAAAAGCTATTTAGTAAATTCAATTAGATTTATTTCCTGCATTTTTTCCTGATGTGTTTATTTTCTACATTTGACAGTAGTCTATTCTCTCTCACTCTTCCTTTGTATTTTATGTTTCTATATCCAGTTTTCCTGATGCTTCCATTTCATGTAGCAACAGAGTAGAAAAAACCAAGCCCCTTGATAATAAGCCTGTTGCGTTGCGTGTTTTTGTTACACTTCATGTGTAGTGCAATTTTTGCTGTCTGAAGCAATATGGATTTGATTATTTTCCGATGTTCATTTGTTCCAGTCTTGTCTCTATGTGTATGTTTGGGTATTTATCCATCACTGCTACCACCATGTGTGGACAGGACCAGTTAACTTTTAGGGAAAGGGTGGCCATGGTTACCAACAGGCACCAAACAGGGATGGTCCTGTTTGCAGTTGCCGTGCCAGAGCTTTCAGCACCACCCAAGCTCCTTGTTCTATTTGGAATCAGGCTTTCCTCCATGCATGAAAAGCCTTTCCCTGATGCTGTCAGGATTTTCTGTGGCTTCCACTGCAATACTTCCCCTCTGTGTGCCCGGCATAGCCTGGGCTTTGTGTGCTGTGGAGGGTTTGGGCTGGGTAATTGTGTGCTGGGGCTGTATGTAATGACAAATGTAACTGTCACTTAACATGACAGGAGTATTAAGGGAAATATTTGTTCATGGTTTGGCACCACCAGCACTCCTGTTGGGGTTATTCATTCCATTCCTTCTTTTCACCACTTAGTCCAGAGAGCCTGTAAAACACTTCATCTGCTCAGAGTTTCCCTTCACATTACCCAAGTGGGTGGTAGTTGTTGATGCTATCAGGATTATCAAAATCTAAGCCAGTAACTGCTGAATAGACCCACTGCACTGACCAGCACTCAGGCTTCTGTAAATGAGGACTCAGGTGCCCAAAGGTACATAACACAGGGCAGAGTGTGACTCTGCTGATTGCAGTGTCATTGGAGAGGTTTAAAATTGGGGTATTAAACCGTGGAATCAGATCTGTCAATTAGGTCTCCATTCATAACTGGACAGTCTGCTGCATTTGCAGCAGCCACTTGACCAACAGGGAGATTTCCTAAAAGCAGTAGTCAGAAGCAAAATAATCTCAGTGAAAATAAAGATGATGGCATGAACATTGTTTTTTGTTTATTCTGCTCTCTGTGTGTGCGTAGAAAGAGAGGGTGAGGGATAGATTAGCATTCTGTAATTAGAAACTAGAAACCAAAACCTGTTTGGGATTTAAGATCCCAAATACATGCAATCACTTTGAAAACCTGGTGCTAGTCAACAGGAAAAGAATAAAACTTCCCTACACATACCAGTTGAGAGGTAATTTAATTTTGCACTGGCCAATGCAAACTATGTGGTGGGAGCAATTTCAGGTACATGTGGATAAGGGAGGAGCTTTATTCAACAACTGAGAAATGCAGCTGGATAATGTAAAAAAAGTTATCAGACAACAGTATGAAAGAGTATATGAGGAAGTACTTGGCCATTGTCTTTGGCCAAGATTTGTCTTTTGAGGAAGAGGATGGTGTTGCACCTGGGAATACAGCCTGTCAGTGTTGATGTGTACAGAAGATTCCATAATAAGCCCAGTAAAGTCACTTCTGCACTTCTGTTATACTCACACAGCTGAGAGAGTATTTTAGCCATTTCCTAATCAAGAAATGGTTCTAATTGTACTAATTGTCACTTGCTTGATTTGCATTCTGTAGGAAATGGATTTCAGACTTGGGCTTGCAGACTTGAACATTATGTCTGCCCCTGCCTTTCCTTTACTAGGTGCTTGAGAAAGAAGCAAAACACAAACCTGAGGCTGGCCTGACAGAGGATGTCAATGTTTTATCCTGTCTGAAAATTTCACTGAAGTTCTGTTGCTTTCTTTCCAAGTCCGAAAAACTCTTTGAAGCTTGTTTGCTAATGATACATGCACCTATCAAAGATAGTTCACTCATGTTTCATCAAGCTAAAACAAATTGTTGGGTTTTCTTAATTGGTATTTTCTTCACCGTCCTGAAGGGACTTTTCTGCCTGCCAGTCATTTGCAACAAGTCCCACTGCTCAAATATACTGAGAAATAAAATACCAACCTCTTGTTTTAATTATTTTTGAGATGAGAATGTCATTTGGGGTGTTGCAGAAATTCTAATTGTAATGAGCCTGAGACTGTGTAATACTACATCTTATACCAAAAAAAGATTTAAAAAAATTTATGCAAAATTATCATTGCTTAAAATTTTGGTAGGCTAAGTCTACCACTTCCAAACTTGGCATTGAAATGAATCTATTGCCCTAGAAACCCTCTAGAAGCCCTAAAAACATGACAAACACTGATAAGATTCAGCATGATTCAGGTAGTTAGAGGTACCCTGATGATGACTTCTAAAAAAAAACTCGAAAAAGGCAGTGTAGAGGTCAGCAGGTATTTTATTTCATTTGATTTGCCTGTGATTTTTTTTAATGTATGGGGTTTATTTATTTGCAAAACTCAGCACAAGAAAATTTTCACCATATTGGCATGTTTTCAGCAATTACTATTATATTTTGGAGGGCTTTTCTTCCATAACTCTCTCTCTGGTAGCAATATTAAGTTATTATATAGCATAAAATAATTTTCATTCCTGTCCTGTCCAGGCTCATAATTGAAAATTCTCATTGCAAAATTGCACACCAAGAAGTATTTTCAGCATTGAGTGTTTTTGATGGTGGAGTTTGCCCATCTGGAAAACAGAGTGAAGACTCTGAGGCCCTCAGCAGTCAAGGTAGATCCAAATAGTGTGTACCCAATGAGCCAAAAAAGGAGGTGCTCTTGGTCCACTCCTGCAGTTAGTCTTCTCTGATTCCCCCCACAGCCCCCAAACCTCAGCTTTCAGTCAGCACTCTGGGCAGCCTGGCTGTGTATTCCCAACTTCTTTCTCCTCCCTGCTGCTCCCTGGACACTTCTCTCATGCCAGGTACCGGAGACCAGCACTTTGCACTGAAAATTCACCTCCTACCTCTGTTAGTGGAAAGACACAGAGCAAGTAGCTGGTTTCAGCAAGAAAGGGGGAGGGAGAAAATAAAAACCCAAACCAAAAAACATCCAGCACCTGGCTGCAGCAAAATAATGAATTTTGCAGCAAACATGCGAGATTCTGTGGAATCTTGGAAAAATGCCAGACTCCACGACCACAGAAATGCTGAGTCCGTGGGGCCCAGAGAGAGATGGCTGGGGCAGTTCACATCTCTCTGTCTTTGTTTCAAGCTCCTTGCAGTCTTACTGAGGCATCAGATTACACTCTCTTCACATTTTCAAGGTTATCTTCACTACCAGAAGGGCTAGAAAGTTCATTTTGTTTCAAGGCGAGCCAGGATCCGGCAGCACTGCTCTCGAGCGGTTTCAGAGGCCACTGCCACGGTGGTGGCATGGCTGTGCCTGAGGGCATGGCTGGTGACCTGCAGATTTGAACAGCATCATCAATGACATGTTTGTCATGCTTACTCACATTACCTGTTTGTCACATTAGGGAACAAAGTCTATGAGGAGGAAGGGTGAAAATAGAAATATTTTACCTTCAGTTGAAAACTTAGAGTAGTGTCAGTGTGAAAGTCATGCATGTGCTGCCTAGTTTTTCTCAAAGACTGGCAAAGTTCTCCCCTCTGTGTTCCCCTCCTGTTCTGAAGAAATGCGTGACACGCTTCCTTTTTGGAAAGCTCTGCAAGGCAATAACCAACAAGCGCCATGCAATTGCAATCTGTAACTGAGCCTATAAAATGTAATCGCCTGCGCCCTTCCCACTCCCCTTCCCCTCTCTATCTGCAATTGGTAGAATATTGGAAACATAAGCCACAAAACCCACTTATTACACTCAGTAAGTGTCAAAAAGAATGAACAGCCGGAACTAGCTGATGTATTTAAGTTCCCCAAATTGAAGTGAGCTGCTGCTAGGCTGTCTATAGCAACTGCTCAATCAGTAACTATTGATAGAATTTTTTCTTTCAAAACATTTTAGTGAAAATACTCCTGAAAATTGTAAGCTGTTTGTGGACAGTTTGAAAACATTATTCACTATAGGCTCTTCATTCATCTGTGTTTGCAGAAACACCAGGGAGAAATTCTTGTCACTTAAAATGTACCTTTCCTCATTGGAAACTCTAAGGTGCCAAAGGCAGCAGTGCTTGTAGCACTGACAGAAGTACTGCTGCCCACAGCTCGTAGCGTTGGGCATATTCCTCAAGGTCACAAAGATCTTGCAGGGGTTTTGTTGGGGTTCATCAACAGGTACCAGCACTTATCTTGGTTACAAATCCTTGTTTCCTCAAATCCTTGCTTTGTTACAGCGTGAGGCATTTTTAGATGACTTGTAAAAGTGGGTATATGAGAAATACACAATCCATCTGACTTTTTCCAGCCACTGTGTGCAACTGTTCAGCGTGGAGTCTCTTCTTGAAAGTCATGATGAAGTTGTAGCTTAGCCCTTAACAGTAAAAAGCAAACTGCCAGTGAAGTTTATTTTCTTTTTTACTAGGTTTTCTGGACCATTGTTCCGCTCGAAGAGCCATGTTTGTTAGTTTTGGCTCTCTGACTTCTCTTCCTTAAGGATAAACTCTCCTTAGGCAGTTGTACAACTATGCACTGAAAGGCTGCATAGCAGTTTATTCACAGCCCAAGCTCCAGCCGAATTCAACTGTGTGACTTCCTGGCTTAAGCAGGGGTGCATCCGTAATGTAAATACGTACTTGATTCTGTGGAAAACCAGGAGGATTTTTGTTTGTTCTTGTAAAAGATTCCTGCGGGAAGCTTAACTTTAAAGTTGGCATCCAGCCTTCTCTGCTGTGACTCGGATACTGATCTGATTTTGTGCTTTCATGGACATTTTTATATTTGAAATTTTTTAATTCAACATTAGCTTTGCTTACAAGCTACAGAGCAGAATAAAATCACATTACAAACATTGTAGTATTAGATTTTATCACCATTTATTTCTTCTCGTCTGCCCAGGGATTTCTACATGTTCGGTAGAACTAATTTGCAGTCAGACACTGAGGTCTTCTAGAAGGCCAGCAGGCTCCACAAACTAATTTATCCAAATAACCAATCCCTCATAGGCCAACCATAGAAGGACACCAAAATGGCCTAAGCAGGCAAAGCCCCCTTTTGAAGTCTGGAATGTTTTGACTGACTTGAAACAGGCGGCAGGAATGAAGGGATAATTTTCAGTGACCCATGGGACTTTTTTGCCATTTTCAAATATTAGGTAAAACAAAGAGAAATTGCTTGTTCTAATTTAGAAAGACTTAACAATCCGGAAGGTAACCAGACTCAGAATTGAGTACTGAGGTATAGAGCTGAAGTTTACTTAATGCACTGAAGGTTTGCATCTGCTTGTATGATATTTACACACCCACACATACACAGGCTGCTTTACTTATACATGCACATACCTTAACTGTTTTTTGAATTTGACTTCTATAAAAAAACTTTAGTGCAAAGTATATTTATGCAATATTAAGTGGACTACCTGAAATGCTGTTTTTAAATACATATGATTTTTTCTCAAAATGATAATTTCTAATTAAAAGGATGTGTTTCTGTTGCTGCTTCAAAATCTGGGATAGTCACTCAGATGCCAAGTCTTCCATGCCATCCCTGTTTTCATTCACCCCCTGTCCTGGTGCTATTTGAGTAAATGTGGAAGTTAATACAATTTTAAGTGGGTTTTCTATTTTAAAGTACTCTTGAAGATACAAAGGAGAAGTATTTTGATGCATACATAAACCCACAATTTTCTGTGAATACTTCTAGGGAGAGAGAATCTGAATATTAAGAAATAAAATGAAAACCTTACAGATCAGGTATTTCATGTTCAGCTACTTGAATGTGCATCTTAAAAACAGTGTGGAGCAATCACATGGATTTCAGCAGCTTTTTTAGAGACATTCTCTTGTAAATTTGGTCTCAAGTTTACCATGCATATTTATGTGATAGGTCAAACCCTGTATTTAGCTCCAGCACTCAGCTTCATCCCCATGACATTGACTTGCAGGTAAGCTGGAGCTTCCCGGCAGAAGGAATGTTGTGTGTAAGAAGGGTCACTAAGCCAGTAGTGAAGCTGCTCTACCTGTACTTAATAGAATTAATTATGTTTCCTTAAAGCAGTATTTTGACAAGGATTTTGGTCACCAACTCACCCTTTTCCTTCTGACATCTTGGGTGGTTCTTGGCATGGAGCAGTGCTGTGCAGCTCACATGTGTGTCCTGATAACTGTATGGATAGCAATGTCAGCAGATGGGAGGTTCAAGCTGACACTTTAAGTATTTATGGTACTGGGTTGGGCTGTGGATGTCACTGTTATTGCTCCTACATACAGAACAATCTCATAGTTTTAGTTTTTTATTTTATGTGGGACATTGAAATATATGTTCCTCCCAATTTCAGATTTCTCTGAAATACTCATTCTTACTGTTGTCCTATGGTAATATAAAATACAATAGAATGACAAAGATATCCTGTTTAAGTGCAATCCCATATATACTGACCTCAGATTAGTGAATTTCAGAAACATGATGTTTAAATTAATGTTATTTTGGTGTGAGTTTATATATGTGTGTCTGTGTGTGTCTGTGTGCATGGAATGTATTAGATTAAATTAAGTTACGTTCCAGCTTTTACTTGAGGAATATAATTTTGTTAGTAGTTAATAATGTTAATGCCATGATTTTCTCATATTATGTTTACATATATGGCTACAGTAAAATCAAATTATATTTGCTGGGGGTAAGATTAGTCAGTCATGGAGCTGTTTACAACAGGAGAAATTTAAATTCAGACTTGGTAAGAAAGAGATTCTTCTCTATTTCTGTCTGCCTTGGTGTAGCTGTACTGTCTAGACTCTCCTGGAAGTCATAGACTCAGTGGTCTCGTGGTCCATGCACAGCACAGCAGCAAAGTCTGGCAGTGAACAGAAAGCTTCATAGGGATTTCTCATCAATCACATAGAATTTGTCATTTCGGCATTTTTGGCATTCAAAGCCTTATGTTCTGCCACCACCAGTCCCATGGGGTGGACTTTCCATTGTACTGACAATGCACCTCTACAAGTGTGCAGTGCAGCAGATGCGAGAAAATTTCTCTCCAGCTCCTATGGAGGTCAGCTCCTACCCCAAAGCACAGGATTTTATTATCCTGATTGTAATTTACAGAGCTGTAAATGTTGTTAGTGGTCATGAGTCAAGGAATTAAGTTGCTTGAAGATAAAAAAAAAGCCTTTATCTATTTTTTTAAATTCTATTTTAAAAGAAGAAGAGTAAGTAATTTCAGACACATTTTCATATTTTCCTTATGCTGCAGAGTAATTTTAAAATATAAGCATAGCATTTGGGCAAAATGAATGGGAATTCAGAGTGTGAGCTCTTAGAGTAAGCACTGCTTTGGTGCTCATAGATTCAGGAATTTGCTCTTGCTGAATGTGTGTTTAGTACTGTAGATATTTTTAGAAAGTAAGCATGATCTATTTTTTATTTTATTTTTATTCTTAATAATTGGACATATTTTTCATGTTTGACCACCCTTTTAGGCCTGTAAATAATTTAAAAGATCTAAAAGTATCTCAGTATTCAGAATCAACTAGTTAAATGCTTATATGCCTGGCTTTCACCTTCAGTTATATGTACATGAAGAAAGGATCTAAATTTAGGGTTGCCCTATTCCACTTCTTTTTTAATTCGAGTTTGAAGCATTCATTTTTTGGGGGACAGGCAAGGTGTATTTAATGGTAGGCTGATGAGTACCTCAGACCTTTGTCCTTTGCAACAGTACTTTGAAGAGGGAGAAGGTGCAAGATCTATATTATGTTTTTCTCTGGTTTTTGCAAGACTCTGTAAAAGCTAAGTGGCACATCAAGCAGGTTTCTATAGTGCAGACACTGCATAAATCCTCTGCTCAGTCCCTGTAAGGGCTGTGTGCTGCCATTATGCTTTCTATAAACAGAAGACAAGCACACTGCCAAATCCTTGCAGCTCTGGACATCAGCTCTTTCTGTTCTTAGCTTGTTTTGTTTATTGATGCTCAAAGACTGTCTTATTTGCCAGTATTGCATCCGCTTTTGATCATCAGGGGCAAAGAGTATCTTGCACTTCTTGGTGGCTTAGCATCTCCATCTTTGCAATTTCTTCTCCATCTGCAATTTTTAAAATAAAATAATTGCCTCTGTTGAGTGCAATTAATTTGATTTTGTATTTTGGTCTGACTAGTGAGACTTAAAAACTACTCAGAAGCAAACACTTTCAGGGCTGGACAGGAAAATAAGAGCCTCGTATGACAGCTTGAAGAACCTCAGACTGGGGCTAGCACAGGAGAGCAAGAGGTAAGTGCCACCAGATTGGGATAGACAACTTAGCCTGGTGTTCTGGGACTGGCGGCAGACAGTTAATGAGAGTAGGAGAAAGAGAGGAAATCCTGCTTTTGAGAGGATGGAAGATACATCCAAAACATTGTGTTGAGTGCTGTCCTTTATGAGTTTGCTTTTGGATATGTGTGTGCTTTGATTCTCTGTAGTGGTAAGTTCCACAACATAATTATGCCTTTTCAAAGAAAGTGGTTCTGTTGTTTTATGCTTGCTGCATAATAACTGCAGCAAAAACATGGGGTTGTTAAGTTTTCCTGACATGAGAAATAATGACTTGCCAATCTCTGTTCACTTCCTGCAGTCTCTTTCCTGATTTGGTAGAATTCTCTTGTTTTCATGACACAAAGGTGTCTCTTGCAAGTTGAAGAGCTTGTTTTTTCCTGAGGCTACTGCTGAGCTTTGTGTAGGAGATTCAAGATGTGAGCACTCTGGCTTTGTGACGTTTTCTGTTTTACTCTGTATTTCCTTTCTAATAATTTTAAACACTATATCCACTCTTTTGACTGCCATTGGCCAGTAAGGCCTTGCTTTCAGAAAATTATTGGCAACAACTGCAAGATCTGTTCCTTGGGAGCAATAGATAATTTAGCACTTATCCTTGTCCATTCTCAGTTTGCGTTGTCTTTTACTTTGCATTTATCAACACAGAATTTCACCAGCTCTTGTCATGTGTAGTCGCCATAAAAGCAGATTTCTGTAGGCAGATTTACTTTGAGCTGACTTATGTAGCAAATTTATAACCTTGCTGTTTGTCATCTTTTCCAGGGTATTTATGTTTAATAGACCAGGTCATTTTGCAATTCCACTAGTAACATTGTGAAAACTGCCCACTTACTCAGTTCCATCCTTTTAATAGTAATTAATGACAGATCTTTTATTTTACCTTATGAAAAAATTGTTTAAGAGCTTTTGGCTCATGAGAGCTTTTCAGAAATCTAAATATACTACATTAACCAAATCATCCTTATCCAAATAATTGTTAACTCCTTACAGAAACGCTAGTAATCTTGAAGTTATGGCTTCTCTTTACAAAGCCCTGCTTTCTCTTCCCCATTACATCATATTCCCCTGTGCCTACCAATTATCTTGTTTATTATAGCAGCTGATTTGATCATGCTTCCATTGTTTTAGAGCTCTTGGGTGAACTCTTGAATCTGGCTGGTTTGTGTCTCTTCATTTTGTTAATCTTTCCCAAAGCTTCTGCTGATACTTTGTTTTAGAGCTGTCAAGGTCTTATCTTCTTGGATAGTGAGCATCATTCAAATGATTAGTTTAACTGTTTCTGTAATGGTCTTGTCTTGACTGAATTTTCCTTTGTTACTACAGTTAAATGTTGGCTTTGTGCATGTTTTTAATGAAGTTTTTATATTAATCTGAGACAATAACAAATGGTTCTTCAGGGTTGGGTTATTTTTTGGCCTATGTTTTCCTGTGTTTGCATTTGAATCTACTGAACATGAGCCCTTTTTCAGTTTCAGGTATTTAACTGTACTGTGTGGCACTTGGCTTGTATAATGTCTCTGATGGACATTCAGAATCTTTCTCACTGAATCTAATCAGAAAAAAAAAAGTCTTGGAAGCTAAACCTCTTTATGAACTTGTGGATGAACTAGGTTAAATAGTTTTTGCCAAAAAAGGCCCCAGAAGGTGGGGGCACTGGCATCAGCTGCAAATCAGGAAGATGTGATTCCACCCCCTCTTCACTCTGTTCTCTGGTGATGGCACTTTGGGAGTCTGCCCATGACAGAGAACTTGGGCCAGCACAGAGAGGGGAATGAACACCTCGCCCTTATGACCAAGTGGTCTGCCCACTTGGCTACAGGTGAGCAACTTCTTCCAGACAAACTAGAGGAATGGTGCTTTCCTGGAGGAGCAGTTTGAATTCCTGCTGTAAGCAGGTAGAAATGTGGATTAAGCTCTCTTTTGCATTCTTTGGCTTGTGAGATGGGGTTGTAGGAAGCACCTGCCTCAGCCACCTACCTCCTTTTACTGTTGTCATCCAATCTTTTTATTAAAAGCTCTGTCTCTAAAACTTTCTTCTCCCCCTGCTAGTAAAGTTTCTGGATAGTTCTGATTTATTGCCTGACTCAAAAGGGATAGAGAGGTAGGTTTTGGGTGAGTGGGAACATACCTTTCCAGAAGAACTTGCATATGGGAGTGTATTTTGCTTTCCTTTTGGAACCTGCATCTCGCTGACGGAGAAAAAATATTGCTGGGAAACATTCAATTATTTATGTAGTATTATTTTAAGGTCAACTAGTAGCTTTGTGAGTTTCAAAAAATATATATGTCCTTTATATACAGGAGAAGATCAAAGATCCATTCTGGCAGGTGGCACAGAGAGAGGAAAGGGAAAAGCAAGCTGTCACTTAAAGAAATTGCATGTTTATTTCCGAGCAACATACGAAGGAAGAGTAAATTTTAGAGTCTTAAGCCCATCTGTTCTAAAAGCAAATTCTGAGAGTTGAATTACTTAATTTATCTTTTTAAAATATTATATTTTTTTAAATGAAAAATGAATTTTTTCAATACTGTTAAGAAGTAATCCAGTGACTACTTTTTCTTTTATTTTGGTTGAACAGATGCACTATTTGAAGATTGACTTTTATACAGGGCTTTGTCCCTGTTGTTAAATATCAGTAACCAGTCAGATCTACTGAGACTCAGGTCTCAGGCAGTTTAGCACCCCTGGCTTCAGTGGGCACTTGCAGTCAGTGTCTGCTGAAATGTTGCTGGGTAAATCTTCCAGTTTGGGACTGGAAGAGACGGTCTGCATCATGCACTGTGGCTAAACCCTGAGCAAGTCAGTTGGAGTGCAAAATGTGTGGTTCTGCTCTTATCTTGTGCCCTTCTTTCTCCACTTTATTCTTCTTCTTTCCCATCTCTGTTGCCTTCTGTTTAAGGAAAGTGTGTCCTATTTAACGTGCATGATTCCTCTAGCACATGAGTTGTGAATCCTCAACTGGCAGAGGTGTTAAAACCATGCCTTACACTGTCTGGTAGTAGCATAGTTTGTAGATCTGAGGACAGCTCATAAGATCATGAGCCCAACTTGGTCAACATATTACAATTAAAGTTGTGCAGGTGACAGAAGCTGTTTCTATTTTAATTGTATCTCCTTCTACTCTTGCTTTTATTGGGCACCAGCAATATAGCAGCTCCAAATCCCTTTTCTGTCTCTTCCCAGGCTTCTTCCAGGGAAGAGTTAATCCAGTGACCATTGGCTTATAATGGCATAACAAAGATTTTATCCACTTTTTGACCTCCCCATGAAATGTTTTGGCATATAAGTGGGAAGAGAACAAGAGGTGTTAGCAGAAAGAAAGCAGTTGTAATACCTTAAAATTCTGAAAACATTAATTGCTTTTCTTTATTAAAGATTTAGACAGTCTGTGTGTGGATCATTATGATGGTGGGGTGTGATGATTCCTCTATACTTGAGATGCCCAGATGTATTGACTGCTTGTCATCATGTAGTGAGAAGGGTTATGCCAGCACCTTTGGATCCCTGGGCCTTTTAGAGCATCTCCTGTGTGGTAGAGCTGTTACCTGCTTGTTATGGCATTCAGTGTATTGTGCAGGAGAAGGTTGTGCTGAGCAAAGGTGGGGAGGAAGGAGGGAACTGCACTGTGTAGTGTAATCCAGGAGTGGGTAATAACATGCCGTGGAAGATAACTCTGAATGGGAAATGAGGCAACCGAGTTTGGGAAAAAAAGGACGTCATTTGCTCCTTCCTTTTACCTCCAGCTGCAAGTACTCCTCCACTTACTTGCCTTTCCCAACATTTATTTCTCATCTTTGTTCTCATGTTTTACTGGCACCAAAAAATCCTTTATTTCAGTTGACCAAGAATCATAGCAGCACATACCTGAAAAATTATTTGTGCCTGTGAGCTGTTCAGTCTTTTATAGCCTGCCATGAAAATAAAAATGGATGCTAAATATTTTTCCAGCATGACTTTGAAAGTTATCAGTTTTGTACTTCTGCTGATGAGCATTTTCAGTATTTGCTTACTTCACACTAATGCCAGATTTACACTGATGCAGTTTAGGTCATCCTGACTCCTTTCCTTAAACCCTGGTACACCTTTGGCTTCACTCCCATTGACTGTCAGCTGGTGCTAATAATAAACTGCAGATCTCAGCTGTCTTTGCCGAAAAGCCAGTGCTCTTTTGGGGACTTTTTTTTTTCTCTGCACTCATCTTATTCAACCACTGATGTTTTGTGCCCCTCTAGTTTCTCATTGTCAGTGGCTAAGTAGGAAAACATTATTCGCTGCGAAGTGTTCACAGGGCGTTCAGCATTAGAGACAGCTGCTACAAATAGAAGTCCTGTCCTTCTTGGTTTTGCTGAGCAGTTGAGGATAGTTTGTGTCAAACGAACTCAGTGGGAGATTTTATGTTGTTGTTACTGCTGTTACTTAGAGAGGATTGCAAACTCTTGCCACATTTTTTTTTGCACATGGCATTTACTGCATTTACTGTCATGGAGTTCTTGTCTTAGTATTTTTCTTTTTACAGGGTTGCTTGGCAAATGTTTCATGCTTAAGTATCTTTCATACCAAATCCTTGTGAGATACAAGTTTAGAGGGCATTATTATACTTCCTGCACGTCTTGCACCCTGCTGGGAAATCGAGAGAGTTACATTTATAAGTCAAAGAGGATTGTCAGAAACAAGTGGTGCTGACAAACCCAAAGTGTTTTGTGCTTTAACATTTGTTTTCTGTGAGTAATTTGTAGGTGTAAAAGTAACATTTGAGTAAATTAAGTGATAGGAACTGTTGCACAGGATCTGTGTAGGTCTGCCAAGAAAAATAAACAGGACTGTGATGAAGTGTGTGATGGTGGTGTTAGCAGAGCTGTAGAGGCTCTTGGAGCGATGCTATACAAGCATCATTGGGATCATAAACAAGCTGACCATGTGGAGTCCAGGAGCTGGGCTTCTGAAACAGACATTCTCTAAATCCACCACAACCTTTCATTTTACTGTTCATAAAGGAGTTTTAAAACTTTGTTATTTTTATTAGTTCTGAATCTGTCAAAATTGGAGGACTGGATTAACTGTAACATCTGATGTGTTTAATCCAAGATCTTTGTGTTAGCGTAAACTGTCACTATAGGTTTCATGATTGCTCTGCTGACACTTTTTTTAACATCTAAGACTTCAGTAAGGAAGAAATGAAATTTCTCTGCTTTGAGATCTCCTTGTTCTGGTTGTAAGGAGGGTTTTGTCATTAAGACATCGATCCGACTTTGGGAAATGAATACACTGCATGGCTGTCCTACAAACTGCTTCTATGACTGTGATGTCCTGTAATTTGTCTCTGCCTGTTTGTCTGCAAAATGGGACAGTAATGTTTTCCTCCTCATCATATTAGTCTAAATAATTTGAGCTAGTTGTGGTAAGCTTCTGTTATGTATAGAGGTTGGACTAAGCACTGTCTTATAGTCCCGAGCATTGAATTTATCATTTTCAAAGTAAAATGAGAGTGCCAGGCATGAAAAATGAACTATGAAGATCTATGAAGATCTCTGTGTAAGTGCTTAAAGCAACTATATTCCAGTGGTCAAATTCAAAACACACAGAGACTGACCCATATGTTTTTGAACTGATAAAGATCTGAAGTCTAGATTTGAACACTGTATTATCTGTCCCCATGGAGGGAATGAGAATTGTGTGTGCAGAGCTAAAGCTGTGAATTTGATCCAGGACTTTCTTCTATATTCTGTAAATGCAGTAATTTCTCTAAAGGCATATTATTTTGTATGACTTCTGCTTTGTGAGTGCACACACTTTTTATCATGGTTGTTATATAGTTTATGAAAAAAGGTATGCTTTGGTGCTATTTAAATGCTAGAGCAATTATTTTCTATAGCAGACATTGACATTTTAAAATGCTAAGCACATCTTTAAGTGACACTATTCAATACTTTCACATTTCTTTGTTCTCATCTGGTCAGAATATAGTGTGGGAATATTCTGCAATAACCCAAAATATAAAATATATGTAGTAGTTTTTAGTATATTGAATAGTTTAATGCAAAGTGGTACTGAGAGGCAAATTAAGACAATGCCAGGATAAATAAAGCTGATTTTAATTTTTTTCTTTAGCTGTTTTTAAGATAGGACAAAGTTAGTAGTCTTACTTTTAGTTATCTGCTGTTGTTACTATGTACAAATGATACTACATGAACAGAGGGCTACGTGATGCAATTTTAATAGCAGCAAGAATCTATTCTCTGGTAACTTGATGTTTTTTTAAACAATGTAAATTTTAGGATCTTTATTTTTAAATTATAAATGTAAAGATAGTTGCCACACGTATTTCTCCTATTTAATTTATATTTAACTGTGGTTGGTCTATTAATCTTTGTTTCAAACATTAAATGCTTTCCTCATGGCAGCTGTCCATTCACTAGTGCCATGACTACTGGCATGTTAAGTTCAAAGTGGAATGTCTTGGAGAATTCAGATAATATATTTAGTTCCTGTCACCAGACAGCACAAGGCACCAGTGCGTCTCGTTCTCAGAAGAGAAAGCCAGATACTTTCTCTGCAATGTTCCCCTTCAGTTAATATAATTTGGGGTGGTTTTTTTAGCATAAGTGGTAATCAAGTCTATCAACATGATTTTTGTTCCTGTAATCTTTGGTGTTATGAATACCTGGAAGAAAGTTATAAACAAAATAATTTTAAAACCAGTGCCAGAGAGAATATGAAGGAGATTATATTGGGGGGGGGGGGGGGTTCCCCAGTGCTTAAATATGTTTGTGACAAAAAATAAGCTGGAACTGGAGTGGATGCAGAACTCTGGGTCTGAATGATCAGCCATTTTAAAACAAATTATAGAAGCTTATAGAAGAGAAAACTTTCCCAAGAGCGTATTGAAAGGCTTAATCCATATTTCTAGAAAATTGCAGCTGTCAGGCTTTCTTTTATTACCCTAGCAAAATGCTGTGTCAGGTGTTACAAAGAAGTTTGGCCATGCATTTAGAAAATTAATAGCTTCCTTACATCAGATGTGTTAAATAGAAATGTCTGGTTGCACAGCCAGTTGTCATATTTTGATGTTCCTATTGAAAGTTATTTCTTTCATTGTATAATTTACATTCAATAATTAAGCTATGAGGAAAGACTCATCTTCATGCATGTAAAAAACATATATAGGATGAGACCTATGGCTATGCCAGTCTTGCTGCGTAAAGTATTCCTGAGAGTGTGCCATTCAATCACAGGGAATTCCAGTGTGGAACAATAAAGGATTGCAAATTTACCACAAGAAAAAAATGGTATTGACATATTCTTATGTATCCCTAAAAAACTGTGTTCAGTTTGTCCAAAGAACATATTGACAGGCAGTAGAAGTATCTTACAATGATGCTCTGAGAATTAGTGATTAGCATATTGAGAACTGCACTACTCTAATGGTGAATTTTTTTCTTCCTGTGTGTAATTTCCCATGTTGAACCTGATGTTTATTGTCTCTTACCTTGTCATTGTGCATCTCCAAGAAGAATCAGGCTTCATCTTCTTATCTTCCTACTAGGAAAAAAAAGAGCAGTAAGATCAAAACCAGTTCTCTTAGCTTATTCTCATATGGAATGTTCCCTCTAATCTTGATAGACTCCTGTCGGGCCCTTTCCAGTGTTTTAGATTGGGAAGGCCAAAACTAGACACAGTAATTCAGATGCAGTCTCTTAAGTGCCAATTAGAAGGGGGGAAAATTCTATGATAAGCTGCTTGCACTTTTGCTAATACAGCCCCATATTCTCTGGCTTCCTTCACTTCTCACAGCTCGTGTTCAAATGCTCTCTCATCCTTTTCTGTAAATCTGCACCCAGTCAGCTCCCAACCTGCACTGTTGCATGGGGGTATTCTGTCCTGGCGTGGGACTGGGCATTTCCCTTTGTTGAACGCCATGAGTTTCCTACAGACCCATATCTCCAGCTTATCAACATCCCTCTGATGAACTGCAACTCTGCCCTACCAGTCTAGGGAAACTTGTAAACTTGGCAGTCTACAAACTTGTTCAGAGTATACACCACCCCTCTCCCTGCTTCTTTGTAAAGATAGCAAACATTGTGGACTGTATTATCAATGCCTGATGACACTGGCAGCTACCTGTCAGATTGCCTTTCCATGGCTGATCACAAACCTTCAAGTCTGAATGTTAAGCCAATTCTCCACCTGCCTTATCTTCTACATATTTGTCTGAAAGGGTACTGTGAGAGGCTTGCAGACTCTTGTCCACAGACCCAGTTGTTTCATCTCACAAGCAATCAAGTTAAGCACAAATTATGCTTGTTAAATCCATGCTGGCTATTCCTTTCTATCTTCTTGTCTATCCTGTGCCTAAAAATGGTTTCTGAAAGGTTTTGTTCCATAATCTTCCTGGAGACTGAGGTTAGGTTGACTGGCCTGTATTTTCCCAGAGTCTTCTTGTTCTTCTTGGTGGTGATATTGCATTACTTTTTTGAAGTCTTAAGGAGTCTCCTCTAATCATTGTGACCTCTCAGAGATGCTCTGTGATGCCACTTTCCTACCTTTATCCTCACACAGTCATGCCATGTCTCTGTACTCCTCATAAGTAGCCTGTCCCTGCCTCCACCCTCTTGTGTTTAAGCTGAATCAAGATTGTCTTTTTCATCCATGCTGGCCTTTTGCCTTTCCTGCTCAGATTCCTGAGTGTTGAAAAGGACAGAGTGTTGGGGAAATTGTTGTTGACGGTGAACCATCTTTCCTGGGCCCCTCTACTCCCATGGGGTCCTGCCAGCAGGTCCCACCTCCTTTTCTGAGTGATCAGATGGGGGAGTGGGGCTGTGTGTGTTCCTGCTCTCGCCCATCACTGTGCAGTACCCACTGCTGATTCTGCCAAACCTGTGCTGCTTTCAAACCAGGAGGCTCCCTACAGCAGCCTCCTCCCTGCCCTGGTAATGGATTTGAGACGTACTTCTTTCTCCCAAGATGAGAACAATTTTTCAAGGCCACTTTTTATCCCTAAGCTTCAAAAGGAATGGCTTTAAATAAGCAGGCATTTTGCCTAGAAATTGGCAATAATTAACAGTGGCTGCTCATTTCAGCAAAAAAAGAAATCAAACAGTAAAACATGAGTGCAGATTGAGGATGTAAACCATGGCTGGTTAGGTAAGGAGATTAATCTAAGTGTGCTCTTTTCTGGTTTTTTTCCCCTTTGAAGAAGAATGCAAAGTAATTATTGTATTTTGAATGACTATTGTTCCTGTGTAATGATTATGGTGTAAACACACCCCTTGACTTTTGAGAGTGTGATAGAATTTTATCAATTCCTGAGGGAAGTTCTCGCTTTTGAATGACCAGCAATTTTCTGTCAGTTTATCTAATTGATAATGTTTATGCCTGCACAGTGTACATAACAGAAAACTGCTTTTGTGGCAACTTCTAAAAGCTGAAACTAGGCTACAAAATTTGATAACCGCAAAAACTATTTAATGTAGCTAAACGCCAGGGCCCAAATATTTTCCCATTATGTAATGCACAAAACAAGTTCAATACCCACAACATTAAAACAATGCTACTTCCTGGGATGCCTCCAGTTCCCTGTCTTTTATATTGAGGGTTTTTTTAAGTACTTCAGTGGTTGCCCTTGTCTGCAGGGAAGAACAGTAATCACTAAATTAGTAAATTTACTAATACAGTGACAAAAAGCCATAACTCTTTGGTACCTGTCAGTGGACTTATCTTTGCTCACATTGTGAGATAAGTTTTGATGAAGAGTACAGTACTGAATTGATGATTGAGACATGAAGCTGAATGCGAAGACTGAGTTATGTAGATACAGGTGATAAAATGTTTTCAGTTCCTCTGCCTTTTCCACCTTATCCACTTTATGCTACTGAGTGCTAAATGTAACATGATTAATTCTGAAATTGTAAGGAGATACTTCAAGAACAATTACCAAAAACTAGTTTAAATTCTGTTGTCCCTTCTGAGTTGCAGTCAGGTTTCCATAAGTAAACTGCTGCACTGTTGGCCTTAAGCCTGGGGATATCATTGACACAAAATGCTATTTGTGTTATATTATAAAATCCAGTTTTATAAAGTAGCTTACATTATATAGGGCTTCAACTGGGTCCATCACAGATACTTCCTTTAAAGTCTTAAATTTGATGAACCTATATGTAAGGTTTCAAAATAACTTTATTTTCTAAAATATGCAAAAATAATAATGATACTAATAGTAATATGCCTGAAATTTCATCTCTTCTTGATCCTTTAGGGGTAAGAATTAGACTTTCTCAGTGGTTTCTGGAATAGTTGTGGTAGTTGAAAGTCCATAAAGCAACTCAAAGACCTTAATACATGAGCAGGTTTAAAAAGACTACATAAGTTACAAAAGAGTGTTACTGATCGATTTTTGAAATAATATTATGCCAAAAAATTTTTTTTTGTATCCCTTACAGTTCAGTTTCTCCTTAATGAGATTTCTACAAGAATTCACAAAGGGAAAAACTAGGCATGTAGTTGAATATTAATGCCGTTGTTTTCAGCTGTGGTAAAGCTGCAGTTCAGCAATCTCCTTCATGAAGTGGTTGATTTTAAACTTTTTGTTCCAGTGACTTGCCTTTTTCTGTAAAACACACCTGAATAAAAACATATGTTTTGGTACATGCATATATAATTATGTTATATAAATACATATGTAATTTATTTTAAGTTAACTGGAAAGATGTTTAGAAAACTTCTCAGTAGTACTGTAAGTGTAACTATCATCAGCAGAGAAGGGATCTCAAGTTTACGTAAACGAAAAATGATCTATTAAAGCAAATTTTGTTTTAAAAAGCAATTTAATTTTTCAGGTATTTATCTCTAATCCCTTGCTTTAATTCCTTCTGTATTATCTTTTCATCTCAGCAGAAGCAAGGTGTTACAATCACAAAACCTTTCGAAGTTAGTATGTTATATCTCCTAGAAGGAGACTTGAAAAAGGGACTTTTACACTCTTTTCTAGGTATCTGATTGAAAAAAAAAATTATCAAGGAAACTCTGCTAGTGCCAAGATTAATTTTTAAGGTAGGTGACATTTCTGAACACCAGCCAACATGAAGATTAGGCAGATTGTTTGTCACGCTGTTTGGTGTTGCTTGGGTTTTGATCATGAGCTTTCAGGTTATACAGGGAAGATCTTCAGTAAGTGAAAGTGAAAAATTTCAGTGTTACTATAGATACTCCTAGGAACAGTGTTTTTGCAGACCTGTTCTTCTATTTACAACCTCTTATTTGTTTAGCATAATACAAATAACATACATGTTGTTCAGTGTGGTGTCTAGGGCTCTAATCATATGTGTATTCCTAGGTCAATTAAGATATATGTAATTATTTCTAATTATTGGAACCTAATGCAGATATCATGAGAGAAACTACGGCCTTGTCGAAATCAGCAAGAAATCATTGATATCAGAAGGATGAGCCTCCCAATTTTTTTGCAAGTGTCATTTTTGCTTACTTGAGATAGCTCCATTGCCCAAATTCCTCCCTTTTTATATATATGGCAGTTTCTACTAGTTGATAATTGGTTTGTAGTGGATTAGTCTATTAGTCTGTTGTGCATTTCAAAGATTATTATTTTGAATTCTATCAGATTAAAAGTAGACCTTTGGTGCAATTTATGAAGCTCAGTTTTCAGTAGCTGTCTCCTCCTTGGATTTCCTATTATCTAAAATCTGACTGAGGTTATGAGGCAGACTTTCCATTTATGGGGAAGGATTTCTCTTCCACTTAGGCATCTCTGTCTCCTAGCACTGTAGAAGCTGCCCTCTGTCTATCAGATTCAAATGTTACCAAGCAAAGATAGACAAACACATGGCCTCCATGACAGTAAAATACTTGGTGGTTTTTCTTTTTTATGTACAGTTGGATTTTTGTTTGCTGTGGAATTAAAAAATAATCAAAATGAAAAAATGTATTTAGTTTTAACATATACCCTTTAACATAATAACCTTCCTCTCATGTAAATATTAAATATAAATAATAGGAATGTCAAAATAAACCTTTAAGTATCATCATGTGTTGAAAAGACACCTCTGAGTAAAAGAAATTAGATGCCAAGTAGCATTCCATGGGGTCTTTTTAAAATTCAGATCACATATACATTAAAAGGACACATTGGATCTTTTGCACAGTCGGATTATGAAATCAATAACTTGGATAACACATCTTGGGAAAGCAGTTGTAAGTTTTTTAAGATCCCAGAAGAAGCAAGATGGAGAGTGTGAAGGAAGGTGTAATCTCCACTGTGTGACTTCTGTGTCCTATGTGTTTTGTTGGGAGCTCGTGTAGTACTTCTGTGTGTACCACAGCAGGCCTGAAAGTGAATTACCAATGTAATAGCCAGTATTAATAGTAAGAAAGAAATTTATTGATGTCTACTCACTGGAAAGTGACTAATAGCAGGACTACTCATAATTAAGGAAAAAAAAAGAACAGGTCCTGGCCAACACAGAAGTGATAAAAATTTTGATGTGTTTTAATGTTTATTTCTCTTTTTGTGGTACTAAACAGTGCTAATATACCAACAGACTTTTAAAATTCATCTGCAACTCTAAGTCTTAGTTAAAAATTATTACACTTTATCCAGGTATTTGTGGGTCATATTCTCACTTGCATGGTGCCCCATTTCATTATGCATGTTCCTGAAAATTAAAGTACAACATGATTGATTTTATTTTATAGGACTTGCTCTTCCTTTGTAAACACTCTATGTGTAATGTAGATAACAATGTCTAGGGGATTTAGATTAATGTGCCTGGAAGACAGTTTTAACCATCCTCTTTCAGATGAACCAGAGGGGACAGGCTGACTGTCTTGAGGAACAGAAAATGTTTCTATGTCTAGTCAAGACATAGAAATTTAGAGGGATCAGTGACCTAATTAAAGAACATGAATTCTTCTAGTGTTGACGCCTAAAGTTCAAATGTCCTTTTTATACAGGAAACTCGCCTGCCTGGCTGCTACACAAATATTAAAACAACTCTGTGTGAGACCAGGTTTTTTGAGCATCTGGTCTGCAGCACCATGAGACAGTAGCTAAATCTTTGCTATGCAAGACCTCCTTGTCAATCTTGAGCCTAAACATAGTAACCAGTGTAATAGGATGTTTATTAGGGGAAACAAATAATTAATGTCTTGAGATAAGCTCCTAACAGAGACTACATTCCTCCTGCAAGTTGCTCTAAAATGACTTCTGTATTTTCTTTCTGACTGTATTTCTTTCAGGAAGAGACACGGCATGCCTGCTAAAGTCATTTGTAGCCTTGTCTTGCATATAAATGAATGTCAAGGTTGAATAAGATAACTAATGAGTTGGACGACTTCATACTCGAACACCAGAAGAGATGTAGCTCCAAGTTTCCTTCCTCTAATCCTTGGTGGCTTGCTCATATTCTCATAACTTTTTCTCCCAACCAACTTCTCACTGTGTGTTTCTGGAAAAAAATACCTTATCTAGGGCTTATCCAAATCAAATCTACATCATTACCACATTCACCTTGGGACAAAAGCCCTTGCGAGACAGAAGTAAAATATGGAAACAGTGGTTTCCAACTGTTCTAAATCTTTACATTTTTATTACTAAATATTTAAGTGTCTGAAATCTAACTAATAAATTGAAAGCTTTCAAAATCACAACCAGGAGGTATGCTGTACCTTATAGCACATGTTTTAAAAAGGAAATGACTGAATAAATTAAAACATAGGAAGACAATCTGAGTTACATAATAGCTATATGTATTAAATCATTCAGGAGAAGTTGCAGCTGAACTAACACTCTGTAAAAATGAACTCTCTGTGGTAGACTCTTCACTCACTGAACTTATTTAA
The DNA here is from genome assembly GCF_036417665.1 of Passer domesticus. Lineage (NCBI taxonomy): Eukaryota > Metazoa > Chordata > Aves > Passeriformes > Passeridae > Passer > Passer domesticus. The sequence goes on along the minus strand of NC_087474.1, from coordinate 128,777,201 downwards.
AATGTAACAGAGATGAGAGAATGGTTGTACAAAATGGAAAATTGCTGCTATGGAAGAGATATGTTCAGATTTATTCCTTCCAGAGCAGAAGTTGATGATTTAGTTACATACAAGGGAGAAGCAATTAACTGTATCTTTCAGTTTGAGTCTGATGCTTATTTGAAATTACATTTAACCCCTAACCAATTCTTTCCCTCTTATCTAAATGCTGATCTATAAAAGGAAGAAAGCATGATCTATTCATAGAGAAGACATTGTGGATGTAGTTAGAAATTGTTTACGGTCTGCATAAATGCCAGGTCTAAATGCTTTACCCATAAATGCTCATTTAAGCATCCCATTGATCATTTTTTTCTCAAAATGTTTAATCATGTTTTCACTTCAAGTACATGACATAACTACAATCCAGCTAAAATTAAAGTCTTAATAGCCTAATATGCAGTCCCTTACTGGGGCCCCCTTACAGACCAACCAGCCTTATGAATTCAAATCTTACTGTTTTATCTAAATTAGAAGCCAATGAGCTGGAACACATAATTTAATTTTATGATGCACTGAAAGTATTTCAGTAAGTAGTCATACCAGACTGCTACAGCACTCAATCTTGGAAGGCCATTTTACAGGTTGTCTGCATAATAGATTTTAAAGGACAAAAGTTATCTTTTATCAGAAAATGTAGAAATATTTTTCATCTGGCAGAAGGGTTTATTGAAACCTTTATTGTTTTTTAAATAACTTAGTTTGGAAAATACTTTGCCATGTATCAGAGCAAAACACTCCAGTTAGTGCATGGAGAATAAGCTCTCTTCCTTTCTTCCCTTCCTCTTTTCAAAAGGGATACTTGTCAGAGCTGCTTTCTAGTAATCTTTCTTTTGTAACTGCTATAAAAATATTAGCTTTTATTTTGTCAGAGAAAAAAAATCAACATATATTCAGTTCCCTATATTCATATGCTGAAAGCATTAGTATTTAATTTTTGCACTAGAACTTACATGTTCAAGGGATTGTCCATCCATGCATCCTGGAAAAATGAATGCCCGTACCAAGGTGGATGCAGTTGGTAATTCTATAATGTATAAAACTTTTACTACAAAAATTATTTTAACTGAATTAAATTATTTAGCAGAAATGCACAGAAAACAGTAGTATTAATTGGAAGGAGCCCATTGTATTTTCTGTCTTGCTTTTTAATCAGTAATTTAAATAAAATCAGAGATATTTTGCTGATATTTCAGGGAAGAGCTTTACTGTGAGAGATGGCTTGAATGGTTGCTCCATCTCTTCCTGGCTTATGCTGCCGTTGGGGCAATGTCAGTGAAAGAGGCAAGCACAAATGCAATGTGTCCTGTATTTCCCAATGTCTTCGAGGAAGGAGCCAAGTTGAATCTGTAGGCTCATGAGAACGTAGAATTGGCTGAACAGTGAATACTTAAGTTCATTTCATTCAACAGGGCTTCAAATTTTAAACCAGAGGTGGACAGACTTCTTCACTGTGGGAGCCCCATCCTAAAATCCCTGGGGATAAAAAGCTGCCTGGGGTCCATTGCATACTCAGGAGAGTCAAAGAGAGGAGTGTGATTTTCCAGTAAGAAGTGGAAGAAGAGTCCCTGTGCTCCATAGGGTTGACCTGCCTTGCTTCTGAGTCCTAAGCAGCTGCAGGATGTCACCTTTAGCAAGCTGGACTCTCCTGGCAATATGGATTGCTTGGCAGCCCAACTAAAACCCTTCTGCTTGGCTTTCTGTTTAGCAGGGAAATCCTTTGAACATCCACTTCTGTCTAGCACCACATCTTGGCCAGCCTTATCTGATTGCTTTAAGAATCTGAGTCTGCTTAAGCATTAACCTCAGGAGTAAATGGTCTCATTATAATCAGTGCAGCTACCAACAGGCTAAACTTATGGTTTGTGATTTAGGACCCTCCATTAAGGGATGAATAGAGTGGATTCTAGTGGTTCCATATGTCCATTCATTTTTTATTTATTGAAGGGTACTGCATCAGCCACAGTTCAAACCAAGTGGCTTTACAACACATTATTATAATCTATTTGAGCGAGGAACATACAGTATGTTGTGAGGTTAGACACAAGCCTTGTGCATTTGAAAAAATACAGTTCATGTGGGAGTGAAGTGAAAACATGTTTATTGAATTTAGAACTCCTCTATGTTCCATTCAAGGATTGAAGATGATTTATTTTGCTAAATTTTTGTGAGTTTGTTCTACTAAAATCAGTGCTTGAAACTGGGACTTGCTATTTTTGGAGTTATGGAAGAGTTTTCTTTAGAGACACCAGGAATGGGACTACTGTGTTTTATAGAAATCCAGGGAGGATAAAGTCCATTCTTGTCTGATACAGTTGTTTAAGTGGTAATGCTAAAAATGATAGGAGACAATTCTCAGTTATCAGTACTTGCTTTACCATTTATCTACAAAGAACATTTGTTATACCTATGTAGATGTAGATGTAAGGCCCATGTGAGATTAATTATCATTGATCTATGAATAAAATAACCCCTTTTTAAACTTTCAATGGACTTTTTCTTTACTACATTACATACCACCATAACATTTTATATATGCCATATGTAAAATGAACAGTCTTGATAGAAGCATGGATGAGAAATTCAAGAGATTGTTTCATCTATCACTGTTTCTGAAGCGGAATCAAACATCTTAATTACCATTGTACCACTGGGACACATATCTAACATGATGGTGGAGTTTGCTCCATTCCCATTTCACAGAGGGATAATTCACTGCCTTTGTAGGAGACTTTTAGGAATCAGTAATGATATAAATCACACTCTTCTTCTCAATTTCAATTTTCTTTCTAGATCCACCAACTCTAGATCCACCAAGCTCAGTTCTTTGAGCGACTCCTGATAGCTCATGTTTCCTCAACTTGATTGTCTGTGTTGCTCTTTGCAAGGTTCACTTGCTGGGGAGGATTACTTTGCATATCACAACAGGATAAACATTTTTTTACACATATTGCTTAGAAGTGATTTTTGATCTGCTCCAAAACCATTTCTTCATAGCTTCAACTTATGCAGTAGTGACTTTCTCCTATCTGTGCAGCTTCTTGTTTAGATGTTGTAGTTGTTTTACATATTAAGTATAATTTTAGTTGATTATAATTAGAAGAAATTAAAAAGATAGGCTCATTTTTCTTACTTGACATTTAGGGAATTCTAAAAATTTTCAGTGAGAATCTTGAATTTCAGTTTTGCTTTTATTTCACTTGATGTTTTTATTTTATCACTGTTGTTGAAATAAATGTTCAATACAGTAGAGCTTTAGCATACCTAGAGTGAAATCACTCATTCTGCATTTGAAATGGTTAAAACTTATGTATTTTTTTTATGTAGCTATATTACCAGTCCCGTTTTACTGATTTTTTTAGTGGAAGAACTGGAAGGACATCTATTTTTTCTGGTAATTTCTATACATTATTTATTTATGTATTTATTTTGCCATCAGCTCAGGCATAAACTTTTTGTGTTGATTATGTTCCATATCATAGCTGTCTTAGTCCATGTTCTTGCAGATAAGCATTTGCATGTAACTGGTGTTGTTGACGTTGAGGTGATACAGTTAAACACGTGTTTGCATCTTTGCAGAACTCAGTCTACTTTGAGGCCTCCAGGGAAGCAAATCCGTGTATTTTCCGCCCTGGAGAGTGTCTCATGCATTGTAACAACAACAAATAATATGAGGAATGCGTGTCTTTTCTTATTCCAGCACATTATTCAAGTGCCTGCCGATTTCTTTGGCAAATACTTTTGTTGTCTGATGACCTTTCCATCATTAGTATGAATTTCCCTTCAAGGCAGGCATTTTTCAATCAACGGTAATTTGCATATAATTTATCAAGAGAAAAGAAAAGCAAAATAATTTTATTTAAAGATTTCCCTTTGTTTTAAGTGTCATTAGCAGTTCTGACTAATCAGATTTTTACAATCTCATCAGGCGCTTTTAGAAAATCTCTATGAACTCATCAAGAGGATGCATTTATTCCTAAGTGTCCTGTATTGCATTACAGCATAGTAACAAGTCACTGACTGCTACAGATGTTTATGTGAAATGCAATTAACACTCTGCCAATTTAGTTTTTATAGGGACACAATCAATTTTTATTCATTTTAAAGCTGGAATGCTTTCTTTTATTGTGTGCTGCCTCTCTGCTGATTATATAGCTAAACAAATTATTCTGTTTGTAGTAAATGGGAGTGTTTAGGCAGACAGTACTGTGCCATGGATCACATATAAGACAGGAATGAAATATTTGGATTATGTAGAATGTGTAGGAACTAAATGTATTTAAATACATTTAAGTTATCGTTATTATTTTTAAAAGTCACATTGTAATGTGATTGCAGGTATTTAGAGACAGTTTTTTAATCCCAGTCTTGATACTCTGATGTGCTTAGTGTCCACAGCAGCTGTAGCTTTCATTATTAGGGAAATAGGAAACTCAGTTTGTTCAGGGGCTTCTTTAACAATGACATTTTCTCAGGTACTTGACTTAGGTAAAGTATTTGCAGTGAACAATGCTAAATTATTATACAATAATCTTTGCTGCATAAAGAGACCCAGAGCAAGTGATAAGCTCAGGAAACATGGGAATGTTGCTGTAGGTAATGGCTTTTAAAGAGTTGTGAAGAATGGAGTTTTCTGGATGGTCTCTGTTGGGTAATATTTTTTGGATATTAAGGGTGATGTCAAGTCAAGTAAAAAGAAGTCAAAAAAGAGGACTGGACATGGCATGAATGTAAGAAAACATTTTTCTTAGAATGAGTTATCTTCTGCACTTAGTAAAATTATTGATAAAATTGGCTTGTTCTCATGCAAGACATTTTTTCTAAATGTTGGCTCCACCTTAAATAAATACCTCTTATCCTGACTTTGGTGATCACATGCAGAATCCGTGAAAATAGCTCTTCCTTACTTTAGCCACATGCCCGTATTACTTCCTACCCCTTCCTTATGCATTCATTTGCTTTTCTCCCTTGACTGTTGGGATATGTTGGTCTTCTTTTAAGAAAGCTTTTCAGAGTTGCCCCCTGCCTGTCCTCAGCGTGTTGAGCTGTATCACTGGGCTGGCCAGGGAGATGCTTGAGCCAGGCTGCCACAGGCACCTGCAGGTGGCTCCTGCTGGGCAGTGGTTGATCCCCTGGGCATCCCTGTTGTGTCTTACCCCAGCAAGGAGTCTCAGCCATGTCCTTCTGCCAATACTGATGTCTCTTCCTGAGTGGATCTTCCTGATCACTCTTGTTTCTCATGGCTGGTTCTAGTGTTCAGTCCCAGGGTGTTCCTACCTCTTGTTCTTTCATTTTCCAAGCCCCGGTCCTGCATTTCCCCTTACAGCCCTGCATCCCCATCTCCTGTCCTTACTAATCCTTAGTTTTATTCCTTCCTCTGCTCACTGGTCTGCCTATTCTTCATGCTTTTCTCAGCCACAGAGCTCATTTTCTTTCTCGGCTACTCTTCTTTCCCTGCATTTGAATCAACTTCTTTCTCTGTCCTTTGTAAACACTAGACAGAGAATGAGGGGAAGGAAAAGATCATTAAAAAGAAGATAAATCCCATTGCTGACCTAATTTTATGAGACAGCTCTCAGAATTCCTCGAAGCATGCCAAGTGTGAACAGATTGGTCCATAGGATTGACTTGCTAAAATGTGATTTGTTGTCAAGTCTCTCATATAAACTTCAGTTTTCCAGGGTTTACTATTTAAGAGATTCATAGTAAAGTTAATAATTGCTGCCCTGAAATGAATTTCACATTCCTAATGTATTGTTCAACTTTAAAAAAAATTATAATTATTTTGAATATGGGTGAAATTTCTTTCTTTCTTATGATTCTAGAAACGGCTGAACTCTTTTGCTTGACATTTTATGTCAATCAGCTCGATATTGGGAAGCTGCAGTTTGTTGTGGAACTTGTTCATCTAGTAGCAAAAACGTGTATACTTAAGCTTTCTAGGCTTCTGCCAGCCAGACTGCGAAGTTAGTTGGAAAGCCATTTCTTCTGCAACTGCTTTGCTACCCTTTCCCTGTCAGGCTGCAAGGCTTTTAAGTGTTTTTATAGCCCCTGTCACTCAGAGAATGCTTTTATTGTGCCTACTGGCAGAACCACCTCTGTGTAACCTGTGTAACTATTAAAATACTTTCAGTTTCAGAGAACACAGTAAGCATGTGCATCCTATGTGTGTTTAAAGCCCACATTTACATCCTGTGAATTTTTGCTGCTTGTTTCAGGGAGGTTTCAATCTAACTCCAGATGTATGGGTTCTTGGAGGCAGTCTTGTCTTTTTATTTGCCTGTCAAGTGTTATGAATTTTTGTAGTTTTATTAACCATATCAGTGTTAATTTACATAGGATGCAGTATGTTGCTGAATTTTCTTGACCTCAAGCACCCAGACAAAAATGTAGCTTAAAGCACAGAAGTAGTTTTCTTAAATTTAAACTGTGATTATAAATAATACAGATTCTTTTGTGTAATTAAATAATTGATATTTCCCCCTAAATTTAGTTATAAACTACTGAAATTAAATTTTTAAAGCTAACATTTCTATAAAATGCATCTATAGGGGACCACAACACAAATCTAAAGAAAATATTTACAGTTTATATTAAATCCTTTTACTTTAGATTGATCAGGTAAGGATGTTCATGTGCTCAGAGAAAATGTACAAAGATTTTGTTTTCTTTTTCCTATGTTTTTCACCTGACCTGGCTTTCTGCGACAAGTAACAAAGAATTAGCACCTTTGGTGCTGATACTAATAACTCTCAATGCAGAGTTTTCTGAGGCCTCCCTGCAGACAGCATGAAGGCTTCTTGTTTCACTTCTTAAAATTTATTAGTATTCAAGTTCAGTGAAGCCTAGATGAATAATTGCAGAAAATAAACACCCCTAGGAAGTATGAACAAGGTGAGCTGTGGAAGCTGCTCTTACACTGAAATCAGATGATATCTGCATTTGGTTCTTTCATGTTTCTCCTGCAATTTTTTGAAGGGAAAGGGTACAATGACAATGACCATTTTTAGTGTCACACTGTAATTACTAAAGAGTTAGGACACAAACTATTGTGAAGCAAGAAAAAAAAAGAAAAAAAATAAAAGAAAAAGACTGAAAATGACCAACAAGGACACTTTAATGAACACTTCATTGCACTTCAAATGAAATCCAGATGTTCTTTGTTAACTTCAGCAGCAAGCCCTCTGTTTCGATGGAGGAAATTGTACCTTCATAATTTTTTGCAAGTGTAATAGATAATATGGCAGAGGTATGTTTCTCTACCTTTCTGAACTTTTATGGCATATTTAACATTGCTGATATAAATAACAACCCATGGTGCTGGAATTTTATCATTTGAACTGTACAGTGCTTTATTTAAGAAAGCCTTGTAACACAATTTGCCTAGCAAATGGAAAATATTTCTGCAAAATCCCTATTGAAAAACTACAAAAAAGAACTATTTCCTTACCATTTCACTGCACCAGAAGGGATACTGCAAATAAAATGAACTTGTAAATAGATTTTCAGCATAATTTTGATTTAATAGGTCATAAATACCATTTTTCTGAACATTCTCCAAGTTCTAGTGGGACTGCCTAGGTCTGGCAAATCATCCACTGACAGGAAACTAAAAATTCCTGGGAGAATTAATCACAACTATTTATGTGTATGTGTGTATCTATATCAATACATACCTAGACATTCAGAAATATATAGCATTGCATATAATCCCTGGACTTTAAAAGCATATTGGCTTGTAGAGCATCTACAGCTGCTAAGTCAGGTATTAGATACTTCAGTTACTCATGTAAGCCTGCAGTTCTACTGCAAACACAAATTCAAGGACACTGCTGGAGCGTGACAATGTTAAATTTTCAGCCTTTAAGGAAAGGGTTTAATCAGAGATGTCCAGAAGTGATTCTGGAAACCCATAGCATTTTATAAATTCACTTCTTATTTCTCCAGGCCATCAGGTTGTTCTACAGCACGTGGTATGTGGCCACCTAAATCCTTAGTAGGTAGTGAGGATCCTGTCCCTGCCCAGAAATGATACAGATAATTTTCCTGTAGCACCTGTTTCCTTTCTCATCAGGAAAAGTGAAACTAGAAGGACAGAGAGGTCATGGTGAAACTATCTGCTCTGTGTTTCATTACTTTTTGGACTGTGTTAGTAAAGTACAGGGTGGGCTGCTGTTTGTTTTAGCTGGAGGTGAGGAATGGAGAATAGTCAGCTTCTTGGAGCTGTCCCTCTCCACTATGTCTGAACATAGTTTTAGGATTATGTATGTTGTACTATTTCATGAATTACTAATGTAATATGAATCATTACAATCTGCCAATCAAGGCCTACTGAATGGAAATGTACTGTAACATGCCAAGATCTAGTGGGAGACAATTTAATTTATGGCTTATTGACTAAGATTTGTTACCATTTTCTTTTGAGCTTTTAATATATGCTAAGTAAGGCTTTATCAAGACACTTGTTGTACAATAAGTGGTGTAGGAGCTCTGAAAGCCTAGCATGCAGTGGCTGATGCTAAGCAAGTACTAGAGCTACATGTTCTTGCTTTGTGCATTAGTTCTTCTGTAATCAATATTTAATTATTTAGCCATTTATCTGTTTTAACAGTTAACTTAGGGTGTTAGGATTGTAGAAAAATTCAGTTTAGAAGGCAATCCAGGAGGTCCCTCATTCATCCTCCTGCTCAAAGCAAGGTCATCCATAAAGCCAGACCAAGTGGCTCAGGGCTTTATCTAGTCCAATCTTGAAAAACCTCCAAGTTTTTAACCTCAGGGTGAAAAAGATTTTCCTATTATACACTCTAAAACTCTTGAGTTTCAGCTTGTGCCTGCTGTCCTGAATCCCCCCACCAGGCATTAACCAATGTTAAGAGCCTGGCTCTTTTCTTCTTGATGACCTTCTCACAGGTACTGGAAGGCTGAAATTAGGTTTCCCCTTTACCTGCTAAATTTGGTAGATTTTGTGTGATTTATTCCACTGGCTAAGCCACATATTATTCTGAGAAATAAAGACCACATTTTAGCTTTTAAACAACTCTCAACAGCTCTCTGTTGGCATGTTTAGGTCCCCCAGATTTTTCTGCCCTCTCCTTTGTTTGTTAGGACCATGCCCTTCCCTGCTGTACCAGTGTTGGTCTGACGTCAGTGAGTAGTTGTGAGTGTTGTGCCCAGAGGTTCATTTTAGGAAGAACTAAAATGTTGGGAGGGATATTTATGTTGTGGATACTCAGAGGTCTGTGTTGCATGCATAAGTTTTGAGTGCCTCTTCCCATGATAGGAGTAATCTGGTGTTTATAGTAATCACACAAGGTTCCTCCTAAGCTCAGGTCTCCTCTCTTCTACTGTTCCCACTTAATCTGTTCAGGAGGACATACTGTCTTGGCATCCTTTTTGCTTTCTGCTCTTTTGATGGGATTTTAAACTTTAAAATGAAAGTCAGATGTACAAAGCTACTGGGAACACAAGTTTATCTTCAGAGAACTTCTGTTTTGCTGATCTTCACCAGATTATACCATTTAACTACTACTTAGTATTTCATAAAACTCATAGGACATCTGCTCCTTGATTGCTGTCTGGTTTGCTGTGTGGTTTTTTTAGCACAGTTAATTTTCAATACAAGATGTCTCAAAAATATTCATATTATGAAAAGTGGTTCATCCGCTTTTATGAACATTTAAATTTTTTTTGCAAATGAATGAATCTCAGCCTTCTGGGGATGTATTTCAAAGTTGTCATCAGCTATCTTTGTTACTTTGCATTCAAGAATGTTTTGTTCCTGTGTCTGGATTAAGACTGGACTTAAGGGAATAGGTGGGGACATTCCCATACATGCTCAAAGGGAATTAAAGGGCGTGTCTTTGTTTCAAAGAGAAATGCTAAAATAGACAAAAAATAAGCATTTTATGTATCAATCCCATTTTTTACATTTCCCATTTGAAAAAAGAGATCCTGTGTATGCCTAGAGAAAGAAGTGAAAATCTGTTACTTTCCAGCCAGTAGTTTAAGAATACAGAACTGACCTGTCCAGCTGTATTAACAACTTTGCATTCAGTGGTTACAGCACACCAGAAATTACTTTGTGTAAGGTGTTGGAAAGACCAGATTAATAGATTTTTTTTGGAGCCTTGCTCATCTCTCACAACTTGATGCTTGGCTCCAATGTTTCTGTCCCTATAGGGCTGCTGAGAACGTGTAGCTGGGTTGTGTGAAGCTGAGGCTTTCATAAAGTCTTAATGAAATATATCCAACAGATCATTTCCAGCACAAACTGTTGGCCAGAAACATAGAGCTCCTTGAGATTCTCTGATAGTTTTATGCTTGATATCTAGATTTTTCCCCCACAAAATGTGTTATTTCTACTGTAAAGACTCAGTTTACAATGGTTAGGTGTAGAGATAGAAAGCTTTTCCTTTTGATTTCTGTCTTTACAGAAATGAACAGCGGTTTAGCATTTTGTTCTCATCCTTGGAAGACTTGTAGGAGGTCTAGTGCCACCTGAGACTGTGGAGAGATGTACTAGATGGAGGGACAGAAAAGCATGGGGAAGGAAGGGAGCAGATCTCCAGATCCTTCTGAACATCAAAAGTTGTGACCATTTGGATTTGGCAACAGCTACTGAATAAACAGGATCAATGGATAGATTGAGAGTTTGCTCTTTGATTAGTTGACTTTTGTTTGATTTCCATACTGATTGCTAAATGAAGGGTTTATTTAGCAACACGTAACCAGTCTGAGTTCTACAGATTTTGACCAATTTTACCAGAGAATCCCTCCCATGCTGCAAGCAGCAAAAATATTAGTGTTTTGGTTTCTTTCTATTTGGTTTCTTTGGTTTCTTTTTAAGTAGATTTTTTTTCTCCAGCATAACTGAAGTTCTGTTGTTCAATATGCCAACTAGTATGTCTCATGGAGAACTGAGGTCATGGAATTCGGCTGGGGAAGGACTGCACAGCAGAAGGAAGGAGTCCAGAAATGGCAGTAAAACTGTGGGTTTTCATTTGGTTATTGAGGCCTATTAAATTTATGTTTAACTGAACAAACTTACATGATATGGATTGATACACTGAGCAAAAAACCTCTGGGGTCATTCCTGTATTTCATGTTGTAATAGTTGAAAGTGTAAATGCATGTGCTAGTGCTTGGTTTTTTTAAATAAAAGCTAGGCTGAAATACTGATTCATGGGACTTGTGGAAGTAATAAAATATATACTTATTTGGGAAGTCATTCTCAAGTTTAATTTATATATTTTAAATAGGTCGTGCACAGTTTATCTCAATGTCATCATAAAAGAGATTCACTTCTTCTTGAAGTGATAATACAACAGTAAAATTATGTTCACAGAAGTATATTTCAAAAGAAATATTACCTAAATCAAAAAAGCCCCAAATGCACAATAACTCAGATACAGATGCAGTTTTAGAAATGAGTTTTGGTTTGCCTTTAAAAGGGCCATATCACATGTATTTCTTCCATTGCCTGCTTGCTCCTGTGCTTTGAGGTTCAGTAATGCAGGCGTGCAACGAGCAGAGCTTCACAAAGGCATTAACTGGTGCCAAGAACTGACTCCTCACTAGGAGATGCTGATGTGTAGAATCAGGTTAGAAAATAAACTGCTGATGCATCTCACTTAAAATATTTCCATACTGTACCATGGTGATTTGACTGTTTTATAGTACGTGGAGGCACTGTCCTGCTACATGTGAATGTTAAATTTTGTGAGTACTGGGCTATAGTGTGAAAACTCTGTCTGCCAAAGTTTGGACTTTTAGGTGGCTGACAGGAATTGTCTTAAAGAAAAAAAGCCATAAAACCAGAAATTTTTCTTCTTAGGTAGATTCCCATCAAAATATCTCCATGTGACTTTCTTATTTGAGTCTTTTTTTTCTTTTATGACTTATTGGAATTTTATCATACAGGCTGGGAAAGCAGGAGCAGATTCCTATGAGTAGAAATCATGGATTGTAATTCAAATCTAGGTTATGATCACTATTGCAACATCATGTGTAGAAGTCTGCTGAGGTTTTGGGGTAAGAAAACTAGTTCCTGCAGGCAGGGGGAATGAACTTTGTAACTTAAGAAAAATAGAAAGTTCACTCTTTAAAAAAACAAAATTCCTCTGCCCCAAACGTCTTAAATTTTGGATACCAGTCAGAATATTTCAGCATTGAAGTTATACTCCAGTTAGACATTGTGGAAATGCAATCTGAAAAAGGAAAAAAAAATACTACTGTATTTCTCCTGTATTTTATATAAAACAGGGGAACTCTCAATTTTATAATGCCTTGTGTGTTTTAGCTTGGTTTACTGGAGGTCTCTTTTACTGGAGATCTAAGAGGAGATGGGAGGTGGATGGAGAACTTAATTAGTTCTTGAAGGACTATAATCACCAGAGATCTTACTTCCCAGCCATTTGAATTGAATAATTTGTAACAAAATGTACACAAATATTTATATAGGTAACTGTGCCTGAAGAAGTTTATTTATAGGAAAGAACATCTTAATTTCAGTACATTGTCTCTGAAACTTCTTTCATAGACACCAAGAATATCTAACTCTCCTGGAAATCAGGCCACTAAATTCTGGCTACCCTAGACAGAAAACACAGCCACTTTCATTTTCTCAAGACATGTATATTTTTGTTTATTTGTTTGTAAAGAAATAGATAGAAGAGGGTATCTTATAAATAACAAAAAATATTTTGTGATAATTTTTCTTAGGATACTTGTGCAAATCCTCATTACATTGAAAACCATCCAGTTATTCCTTTTGTAAAAGCCAAAGCATTAATCAGTCAGGCTATTAAACTGTAGCAATCTAAATATAACAGTTGAGAAGGAAAGAGGCACTACATCTCTGTAATGACTCGTGAATGATTCATTTGTGTTAGTGTAAAATTAAACACCTACTTTTTATACAAAGTGAGGAACTGTTTGTGTTTTCAATGCTGAAGGAGGTGCTAAACCAAATAAGAGAGCAGCAGCAAGAAAGCCAAATGGCATTGTGTTTGTTCAGCTTAAGAAGGGGGTGGTCAAAAAACATGAGTAACTATACTGAAAGCACTGAAGCATATTTTTGTATGAGGTAACCAGTGAGTGTGGAAGTGTAAATCCCTCAGAGAACATGTGTGAGACACAATGAGGTTTCTGCATTCTTTGTGTGAGTCACTGAGAAGGTGAACAAAAACCAGACAGATACAGTGTATTTGGATTTTTCAAAAAAGGTTTAAATTCTCACAAGAAATAATTCAAGAAGCATGTTACTGCTAAACTTCCATGTGGATTGAAAAGTGTCTGGGAGAATAAAAATAGGAATTGATATTCATCATGCAAAACCGTCAGCATTTATAATAAAAGTACTTTGATTAATGTACTTATTAAGCAACTAAAAATAGGATGACTGGAGAGATGGCAAATTTAAGACAAGATAATTTAGGTGAAGATGAGGAAAGTCTGAAGAACTCCTGTGGGACCTCATATAACTGGCAAACATGAGGCAAACTATTCAGCAGGACAATGTGGGCTGCTGTAGTCATAGCTCCTACAGACATTTGAACATCATTTTGTGGAGCTTATTGACACTTCTGCTCATAGCACAGCACCAAACAAAAATTAAAATTGTTTCATTGATGCTAGAAAAAAATATTTTCTTTGTGAAAGTAATAGGCCTGTGTTACTGATAGAAGAAAAATCACTTTTAAGGCTCAGAAAGATTTAGTAGGGCACTTACAAAGGTAAAACAGATAATAAGTGCTGTAATAAAAATGGTTTTTTTATGTATGTTACATAATCCTTATGATTCAGAAGGCACAATCATGGGCAACTGTATGCCTCTGTTTCTCTAAAAGAGTGATTGTAATCTTTCTGATAAAAACGTCTGGTACCATCAGACAAACTGCAAGCCCGAGGTGCTACAGTGGTCATTGGATTCAGGGTCTACCAGTAAAGATTAAAATTTCTAAATGAGAATGCTTGTGAGTGTACATGTCGTGGAAAAGTGAAAGTTCAGATTGCAAACTCATCCATTTAGCTTTTTGGGTCTTTCACATTTATTGTGTGCAAGGTGACACTTCTGTCTTATCTGTAAAGATACAACCTTCAGTATTCATATTAATTCATAACTGATCACCTGCAAATGAGCTAACTACTTAGACTTGTATGGTTTTAGTATCCTACCCTAGCTAAGTGCTTCTGGAGACTTAAAGCTCAAAACTCAGCCCACTCAAAAAGCTTGTTAATGGGTCCCACGTGACACAGCTATCAATTTTTTAGTATCAGATATACATGCTGTATCCATTATAACTTTCACTTAGGGGCAGGCTTGCCCTAACTGTACAGAAGCTTGTAAGGCTTTGCTTTTATTTTTGGTCTGAAAGAAGGAAAAAAATTAACAATGCTGGATGAGAGTGAAACTGCATATTGCAAAAGGCGGTGTTCACTGTGTGTCTGGCAGAGAGAGGGCCTGATGCACTGCAAAGGCTTGCAAGATTCTCTCTCTGTTTTTAACATTTCCCAGGTTGTTTAAATGTGCATTGTAAGCAATGATAAAATGACAAGTTATCATTGATCTGTCCTTTCCTCCATCTCAGAGGGATTCATTAAATAATGCATGTACCCATGTGAATTACCCTTCTTCACTATACTATCCCCAGACCATTAGCCAAATATAGCATCAGCAGCATCTTTCAACCCCTAAGAACCCTTTGGCTTTCATTTAATTAAATTATCCCATTATGAAAACTCTTATAATGAGATTAAATTTAATTATTTATTAGACACTTATTTGCACTAGGGAACCTATCAATTATGCATGGTTGTGCTAAACATTTTTCAATCCATCACCTTTTCTTTTCATGGAAGGTGCAATTTATTAAGTGCAACTGAAGTACTGTAACAGAAGAGCTCTAGCAGAAATGTGCATGCCATATTAGTTCAATTAATTGCAAATGTAATAGGAAAACAGAAATATGAAAATTTATCCTCTCTCCTTTTGAAATAAAGAACATTGACAGTATTGCATATTTTGCAATTATTTGGTGCATCTCATTTTTAGATCCTACCTAATAAAGTTCATGGTCAGTCATTTTAAATTTAGTTGTATTTTGTGTGTGAATGGTTCCTAATTGCTCAGAAAATTCAGATGTAAAACATAATTAGAACAGTTCAAAGAAATGTTTGCAGCACATTGTGACTTGTTGTTAAGCACACACAATAATTTCTTAATTGTTCATAGAGGACTGTTCTCGTAATATAAATTACACAATCATAAAAATTAGATTTTAGGCAACTTGTTAAGTCATATATCCATAAAACATCGTCAGTCACATATCTTCTTGATAAGCATTTGGATATGAAGGCAAAAACTGTAAGCTACCAATAATTGTTTCAAGCAGAATGACATTTTCTAATGAATTTAAGAAAAAGATATAAATGTCAATACAGCTCTGAGCTTTTCTTTTATAAGACCTTGTCAATATGTAATTAATTATTCAACTAGAGTTCTGTGTGGCTCAGGGCAGCATTTCAAAGAGCTTTCTTTTATAAATCGCAAAGTCATCCTAAGATTGCTTTTAGTTGATTCTTCTTTTTTCCCATTTAGAAACTGTGTGTGTATAAAAGCTCATGGACACCTGCGAGGTGGCATATGAAGTGCAGTGATAAAGTGAGGAGCAAGAGGCTTTTTAGCAGCAGAAGGCTTTAGCATATGCTTTTAATACATTGCAAAATTCTGCCTTGCTGTAAAAGTGCTCATGTTTCATGTTCAGATTTGAATGGGGGTCAAAAAGAAAGATTTATTTCCTTTTTTTCCTCACTTATGCGTGTAAGAGGATGTTTGCTTCATTAACTTTGAAATTCACTGGCCAAATAGACTGCATATTTTAGAGGATTTAAGTAAATGTGCCCCAAAGTTCACACAAATTATTATAGAGCATTTCAGTCCTCATCTTGAAGGAATGAGACATGATGCATCTGTTAATAAAAACAAAAGAGTATTGCTTGTATTTGGCAAAACAGTCGTGTTTTGTATTTAAGACTTTATCAATGTCACCTGTTGTTATTATTTGGTACTTTCTTCCTGAAAGTCAGGACAGTTAATTAAATCTCAGTGTACCCTGGTGGGTTTGATAGAATGGCTTTATTCCTGTGAGGGAGATTACATTCATTAGGACAACTTTCCAGATGATATTCAGAACTTAAGTTTGCTTTTTGGTATGCTGCTTTTGCATACTGAGAGCCGAGAATTTAGCTCATATTTTCCAGAATAACCACTCGTCTCCCACTTGGATAGATATGGTCCTTGTAAGATTGGGATGTAGTTACACAGAAGTTATTTCTTCTGTTAAAGTACCAAGATCTTATATGAAGCAAGTGATGGTACCATAACTGGTAATTTTTGGTTTCTGACACTTCCTCTGCAGAACCAAACCTCTGAATGAAGCTTAAAAATAGTGTCTACAGGAAAACCCTTGCATCTTTACAGTACAATGAGATTACCATCTGCAAATCCTTGAATAGAGAAAGGGTGAGTTGCATTCATGTCTTCTCATCCTAAAGCAGCATTTTAATATATTTTTCACCAAGTTGCAGCAAAAATTTCATTTTAACTTTGGCAAAGATTTCTGTATTTTGTGTTCTGAAACCTTGTTGCTGAAGTTAGCTGTGGAACAGCCCATCTTTGTCTGTGTTGGGGGCTGGTAAATTGGCAGTGGTTATTCTCATTTTTCCCACTGTATAATCAATTGGCAGCTTTGAACTCTACTTTGAAATCTCCTTCAAGGATTGTGTACACTACACACTACAATATGTTAGCAAATAATTTTAAATGCATAGTTGCGACATGAAAATGAGATTAAAATAAAAATGAACATGAAAAGGCATGCTTGAGATATGACATCTGTCAGCCACCTGCTTAAATTATAGCTATCCAGTCAGGCCAGATGTACTGGTAGGTGTATGCAATTTTTACACCTATATTGCATGAAAGTTTCTGTGTTTGCAAATTGATTGTGGTTACAACTCTCCACATACTCCTCTCTTCCTTTTACATGTGATGATACCTTTTATTTTCAGGTGAAAAAAGTGAGCTTTCTAAGAGCTTCAAAGGCTGAAGCATTATACAAGCCCTAAAATGAGCTTATGTTGTGGAGCAGGGCTTTTTGACACATCTTCTCAATACTTTGGATACAAGTTTTGGCAGTTTTACTTGAGCAAAGGCATAATATGAGGAAAATTAGAATTTCAGTGATGAATTCATCATTGGTATGAAAATCTTGTAGGCAGGCTTTTTATGTACATCTTGCTAAAGACAACTTTCTTCAAAATCCCTTATCTTTTGCATTTAATAAAGACACAATTAATAAAACAATGCATAGGTATTAGCATCTTTAAAATCTACTGATTTCAGCTGTGTTCAGTTTTTGAGCTTTATTTTTAACACTGATGGTGAAAACACATGACATGGTTGAGACTAGTTGGTTATAATATTTGGGCACTTGACTTTATTAATAAAGGACAGAATCAATTTAGTATGGTTCTGAATTAATATAATTTTAAAATGTTTAAAAAAATATGTGAGTTTAATACAAGTATTACTTAGAGTAAATTTTCACCTTTGTTGCTTGTTTAGTGCTTTCCCCTTCCATTACTGTTTTACTGGAAACAGGTTTCTGAAGAGGAGTTAAGACAGTAGTAAAAATAATGTTGTATGAGGGAAATTATATTGAAAAGGAAAACCTTGTTAAAACCAGAGGGAAACATGGATTTTCAGAAAATTGCAGGATACAGTAAAATTTTAGGACATTCTAAATGCAAAGACTTTTCAGCTTCTTTATTTTTACAGCTTTAAAATATTTTTTGATAGGAGAGACTTCATTTGGTTTAGGCGAAGAGATTCCTGATTTGAGACTTGCTTGTTTCAGGAAAAAAAATCCTTTTTTGAAGAGCATTGATAATTTTCCCAAATCAGATAAATCTAGCTGGAAATCATCAAGGCATCAGGTCGTTAAGTGAGGACAAAAGACTCTTGCTTCACCTCTCCCTAATGCAAAGCTTTTTTCCCACCATTTTAGGCCCTGAGGTTGCCAACAGTCTTCCCTTTTGCTTTGAAACAAGCCTCAGGCATTCCAGTAGGCCAAACAAATCCATTTCAAGACCTGCTTGGTGGAAAATCTGATTATTCATGAGCTAATACATGGTGTCCATTGTTGTTGGCTTGTAGTTCTTTTCTGGTGGTCTCATCATTCCCTGCATTGCTATGGTGCCTTTGATTTTATTTTTTGGTGTCCATCAAAGTAGACTGAAGGGATGGGTTAAGAAAGATGCTTTTCATTGACATCACTCTTGCTTATCATCTGCTGCTACGTGGTGAAGAGGAGAAAGTCAATATGACCCACATATGAGAGAAGACAGTCCAGCTGTTAACTGGACGTCAGGTCTGAGATTGAAAAAAAATTCAAACAATCTATAATATAAATTAAAAGTGACTTCTTGATTGGAGCCATAGCTAGTCTCCGAAAGGAACCAATGCACAATGAAACCAGGGAAGGGCTTTTTGTCTGTAGTGTTGTTTTCCGTCCTTCAGCAGCTTGATAGGATGAGCCTGACTTCTTGAGGTACAGTTTTGCTTTTGTTGGTAGGGACTTTTGTGTGACAGCTGACAGTTCTTACCCCCTGGGGAACTGTCTTGCTATGTAAAATGAAGTTGCCCTGGTAGCAAAATCAAAGATTTCATTAAAATAGCTGAACAGAACTGTAAATGGACATCAGGCAGTTTCTTGTTATAACCTGGTTTCCTAAAGCAAGAAGGCTTTTACAACCACATTCTTTGTATGTCTGTCTAGCTGCATGTCTCTTAATAATAACTTTTCAATTTCTTTGGAAGACTCAATCCAGTCTGATGGAAAGCTAGCCAGCCTCACGCGTGTCACATTCCTTTAAGCTTTAGGAAAACACAAAGATGGATTGTGGAGAATGTGTGGAGGTGTGCTTGGCTGATGAGAGGCTAATCACACATGTACCTTTGGGTGGACATCTGTGGAGCTCTAGGATAGGGCTGCTGTGTACTGCATGCTGGTCTCCAATGCAGGCAAGCTGCCTTTTGGTCCTAAATATGCTGTTGGTGACACAACCCCTTGTGTGTCCCTCTCCCCAGACTGGGGTGTTGGTAAGAGGTACCTGGTTGGGCTGTGTCAACCCCAAGCCATTACATCTTCAGGACTTCCAAACCTGGAGAATTCAGTTTTAAGCAACTTGCATCCCAAAAGCCAGACCCTTTCCTCTCCAGAACTACACCAATCTCATCAGCACACCTCTCCTTCTTCCCTGCCACTTGATTTCCTTCTCTTAAGCCACCCCATGATCTTCTCTTTGAGTTTCCCAACATGGAAGCTCCAAACCCATTGCAGCTGCTCCACCACTAGATCTCAGCCTGGTTCAAAGCACTGCTCTGAGCCAGCTGTCCTCCCCCTGGCTGCCTATGTTCCTGCCTCTGCCTCCATGAGCACTGGACCTCTTGAAGTTATCTGTGTGGGGAAAAATGCCCTCTCTCCCTTCCCCCACTCCTGTTTTTCAGGAGATGTAAAAAAACTGGTTAGAAGCAGCAACTGTGAAAATTGAAGCCTGTGAGCTATAAAACAGAGGGAATCTCTGGCAAGGCCCTGTAAGTAACTCTAAGCCTGTAATTCTCTCTACTCACAGCCTTGCTCTAAAATACCCTGGCTGACCTTCCTGGCACATTGTGGGGAAAGTTCAAATATAGTCAAATGCAAAAATCTTTCATTTATATGTGCTGTCATTAGCTTCTGGAATGTCAAAGCACAATTTCTCGGACTGCTTGATGGGTTACAAGGTTGATTATCTCTTACTCTAGTTTTAGTGGTTCTTTTGATCCTTTTTTTTTTTTTGTAATTGTACTTCTAATTATTTTAGAAGTTCCCAGGATGCTGATACTCTATGCATCTAAAAGGCATTTCAGCAAAAATATTAATGGAAATATCCTTAGAGTTGAGGATTAGGAGCAGCATGAGGAATAGATTAACTCTCATTAGGCTGGAGACTTTTTCTTCTGAGTATAAAATGCTAATGGAGCATCCTGTAGTGTCTGTATGAAAAGACTCTATGTTCCTTCTGTATTTATAGATTGCAGAGTGGGAGATGCAGACAGTGCATACCCGGAATTAGAGAGTTATTTTAGATGGTGGAAAGCAGGAGGGAAATTTTCAAATTAGAGTGTGAGAACATAACCATGTGACTTACTCAAATTAATAGGAACTGCATAGTGTAGTCTCTATGCATCACTTTGAAAACTTCCCTGTGTGTTTTTATGCAATCAGAATAATATGCAGGCGATGAAGCAAAAGCCTGTGTAAATAAAAAGTGATCACATAACTGTACTTGTTTTTAATTATTGACATAAACACCACTTTTCTCCAGAAATAAAAAATACATATGAATGAAGTAGCTAAACACAAAACTCTTTCAGCAATTATTTAGAATGGAAATATTTTTTAATTTACTTTTAAATGAAGTCACTAAACTTGCTTGCACATTTAGAAAACATATTTAAAATATTTACTCCCATGTATGTATAAAACACCCAAAAATACAGATTATTGCATCACTCTAGAGGACATATTTATGTCAATCAGATCACCACGTATCAAACAACCTTCTGGTAATGTATCCAGAGTCTTAATTTGATCTCAATATTGGGTTAAACTAATTCTTTGTACTCTGAAGACTGTAGCTGCACTGCAGGATGATATGAGGAAGGTGTAGGAGGTAAAAGGAAAAGGCTTCTGCCTTTGCTTCGCAACCCATCTATCCACTGTGTCCTA
Organism: Passer domesticus; assembly: GCF_036417665.1. Taxonomy (NCBI): domain Eukaryota; kingdom Metazoa; phylum Chordata; class Aves; order Passeriformes; family Passeridae; genus Passer; species Passer domesticus. Next base: position 128,756,328 of record NC_087474.1, on the reverse strand, counting down.
TGTCCAGTTACTGCTGGCTTAGTAAAACACACATGGTGCTTATCATTAATTAAGTCATGAATGGTGTTAACTTTATTATCCACTGGGCTTTCATTCAACATCATAAATCCAAGGCAAAGCTCATGGTTTCTGATTGTCAGTTCAGCTCAGGGAAAGAATGAAAGATGAAGTGGTTATGTCTGACAACAAATGTCATATGGTGTCTGCATCCCCTCCAAAACCCAAGAGCTACAGAACTAATTTCAGCTGTTACTATATTGCTGTACCACCTTGGCTTTCCCAGGACAGATGCAGCAGGTCAAAAAATGACAATGCCTATAAAATGAGAATAATTCTGAATCAATATAGCCCTTAAAAAGCCTGGCATGAAAAGCAGGTATTCTGCAGCTCTCCCTGTCTACCAAGTGGTTTTCACATTTTGAAGCCTTGTCAAACCAAGCAGCAATCTTCCGCCAAATAATTCCATCACCAATTAGTCTGTCATGGGCTCTGTCAGTTCATCTTAACTTCCCTGCCCTATAGACTGAATGCTGGATGCAAAAGATCAGAGAAAAGAAATGTTTTTCTTTCTCTCTGTATAACACAGCTTTAACCAAAAGATCCTCATCTGCTGACATTGTGAAGCAGCAAAATTCCTTCCCAAGACCCCAAACTCAACAAAGAAACAATCACATCTCCAGCAGGACCAAGAGTCTCACACCCTTCCTAGCAAGATGTGCTGTAGGAACAGTTAGAGGAGTAAGGAGGAATACACAACAAATCAGTATCAGAGAGAGAGATCCCCTACAAACAAAATACAAACACCTTCTTGATCCTATAGAATATCTAAGATAATAAATTCCCCTGGCAAATATGTGTGGGTATTCTCCCAGAAAAAGAAATTTTAACAGGCTTGTGTAAAGAAAGGCAAACTGTATAAATTGAGTAATGAAACAGTAAATTTTGAGAGCTGGAAAATTGTGCAAGGTGAATGTGGGCATCGTCAGCTGTTGCTGGCAGCTCATGAAGAAATGGAGAGCAAAACCTTGAGCCACCCAGCTTGTGGTGCCACAGCAGTGTCCACACTGCCAGTGTAATTCAGAATATCAGTCATCCCTGCTTCAGGGGTTCAAGTAAAGAGAGGTGACAGAGTGAACACAGAAATTATCTAATAAATACATCCACTTCTTTCTCATATCTGCAGAGTCAAGAGGGGCGAAGTAAGCATCTGACGTGCCATAGGCAGTCACCCCTGCGTGGGAGAACAAACTCCTAAGAAGGCATTTGTAACGAGCTTAGGGGCGAGACACCGGCGTGTTGGACAATGCATTGACTCCTGTGATAAATGTTCTCTGCAAAGTAATTTCCAGGGCTAGCAAGGAATTATGTAAATGGAGAAATAATCAGATAAGGTGATCAACAGTGAGGAAATGAAACAGTCTTTCAGGGTTCAGTTATGAAAAGATGATTGGAATGCATTTAGCAGTATTCAGCTAATGAAGTTAGACTTGTAATTTCAGGCAGGTGAGGAAACCAAACAAATTTTAAATGATAAATCATTATTTATGTTTTTTAGGCTTGGAGGAAGTCAGGATTTAATTTTTTTTTTTTTTTTAATTTCTATTTTGTGAATCTATTTGCATATTTCAGAAGTACCATTTTTTTGTATTTTCAAATAATGGAGCTAATCCAAGACCAATACAAGTGATGAAAATTTACTGGATTTACTTCTTTCAGTATAACCAAACCTACAGAGATGTTAATTTGGATAGCATGGCATTTGATGTTAGGTGGGGAAGGATGCTGTGGCTTATTAGTTCTTCTGGGATGGAAGGAGAGAAACACATTGTCATGTGCTAAAGATGATATTCACTGTCACTCCCCTGAGCACATGACACCTATGTGGAAATCTTATGAAGTTTGGGTATCACTATTTTTATTAAATATTAGGTTATCACATTTCCACCAATGTCTGCCTGTGTACTTTCATGTTTATTGACTCTTAGATGACATCACTGCTTTCTGATTGCAAATACTTTGCATTGCTACCAGTACTCAGCTATTTGAGAGAAGATTTATTGGTATGGTCCATGGATCTTTCTCGCAAGAGAAGAGCTACACTTGCTTAAACAGCACTGAAGTTGGAAATTCGGCAGGTATCCCTAAGCTGTGCAGTGCAGTTTTATTAAACCAGAGAAACTTATGTCTTACAAAGTTAAAAGCAAGCTCAGGTGACTGTAAAGATTTGACAAATCAGTGTCTCAAATCAATCTCTTAAATCTCTGTGATTTATTGGGTTTTTATTCATAGTCGTGAGTTTCTAAACCAAATGTAAACAGAAGTCTTCAAACCTCTTATTCAGGCTCTAAAGTCCACTTCTCTTACTAAAATAATAGGAAACGTTTTTATTGCATATTAACTCACAGCTATTTTCTCACTGCCATTCATTTCAAGTAATTTTATTTTACCCATTCAAATTTTGACGAACTGGTGTCTTGGTAATCTTCAGTGCACCCAAACGTGATGAGATAACTAGACCTGTTTCCAGCAATGTGGACTGTGAGGATGGACTCCAGCCAGCAGTACAAGTTTCTTCTCTTGAGGTCAGAAGGACAACTGATGGGTACCACAGTCCACCTTTGGACTGGACTGCAGGGCAGTGGCCTGGGCTGAGGTAGCCCAAAACACTTGTTGACAGTAACCTTGTAATGTAGGACCTGCTCAAATGCTTTTCATACTGCACATTCATCAGATGGCAAAAAAAATTCAGGCAACCCTATATTACATTGATGTAAAAAACAGTTGACCTAAAAGTTGCTCCATTAGTGCATGTGCTGCATAACTATATACTATTATTTACTTACTTACCAGAAAAACAAGAGGCAAATCCTGTAATTCATCAGCTAGTAGAGAAGGATTTGTATAAGCCTCCTGCTGTGCTTGGTATACCACATTTGCCTGAAGCCAATTACTGTGACGTTGATTCTGTTTTAATTCAAGCTTTAGAGATGCATACACAATATTTTATGCTATTTTGAAGGTGAAGATATTAAGAGTGTTTTCTCATTTAAAACAAACAAACAAACAAACAAACAGCTGAAAACAATGAGTATTTTATTAGAAACGAGATTAAAGAAGAGAAATGCACTCTAGGGCTATCATTGCTGCTTTGTGGCAGCTTTTTTGGAGTTTCACAGAGGAACAAGAGCAAACTGAGGGGCAGCCACTCTCCAGCCCTTGGATTTCCCATTTCCAACTGCTCCTGAGACCACCACACAGTTTCTGACACTATTTCTGAATTCAAAACCATTCTAGACACAGATAAAACTTCAGGAGGGGAAGCCTTCATTCTGGAGGTTTGAGGGGTGGGTAAGTACTTCATCAGTGGCTGCAGGGGCTGGGGATGCTTTAGTGTATGACCAAAGCCCATTGGGGTTTGGTGGAGCAGGAGGTGTCCTCACCAGGGCAATACAGCCTTTGTGTCCCAAGCACCATAAGGTATCACATGCAGCATTGAGTCCCCAGAAGTTTAATTCTGGTTTGTTTTGTTTTTTGTTTTTTTTTTCTAAACCAGCCATCTGCAGTGCAGATATATTCCACATTGGTGGAATATATTTCAAACTAATGCATTTCCAGGCTACTAAAGCGAATAAATCTTCCAAGGTGTCTCTAATTTAGGCTTTTGTGCTTTCCAAAAGAGCTATTAAAAATCAGCCTGGTTACAAAAAATATCCTGCTTGTAATTACAGTGGCAAAGACAAATAAGCATTTCTGAGTTGCACTCAACACATTCCTTATACTGATAGCTGACAGATTGCAATTTTTTAAAAATCAAATTATAAGAGTTAAGACCAGGTTACTCAAGTTTGCTTCAAGTTCTTCATGCAGTTATCTGCTGTTGTGTGCAGCTCTGTGTCCTGTTCTTCTTATGATACTGCATTTTTCTGGTACCACTGCAAGAAGCATTCTGCCTCTGCCCAGTGTGTAGCACCCATGCTGTATCTCTCAGCTCATGAACTGGCATCCAGTACAAGATGCATTTTGTTTGCCTGGGCCTAATTTAGCAACACTGTTTGATGGAGGTGGTTGTGTATGGAGGTCCCTGTATTGTGCAAGGCAATGCATCTCTAAAGATACGTTTTCAGAACTTCCTCAGGTGAATAGCTTGGGTGGATATGAATGCTTTGCTCTTTTGGGCATGCAGATGTGATACAAGACAGAGGGGCAAGGTATAGGATTTGGTTTTTTTAGATACTGGAATCACAACTTTGCTTGCTCTTAATTCTTGTGAAACTCACTTGAAATTTTTGTTTTAACTTATTTCCCTCTTAATTAGTGACAGGTTTTTAGGGACAAAATTTCTGACTGTTACCTGTGACTTTTTTTTCCCCCTTGAGCCCAGGTTTGAAAGGGATCTGTCATCTTGTGTTTGTGAGCTCAAAGTGTAATTATGAATAATTGGTTTAAGAATTAAATATTTCTTCAGAAGGATATATTTTAAAGCAGGATAGATATGTAGAAAGGCTGTATAATGCCATTAATTTAAAAAAAGAAAATCTGTATTAATAGCCTGGAAGTGTCCAAGCAGTAAAAAGAGTTTAAGCTTTGTTTACATTTTGGCTGCAAGAGGTGCCTCTCTTTAAGTATTTAGATAAACAAACCAAAGCTGCTGTTTTCATTAGCATGTAACACAGAGCCCAGTTTCCTTACCTGAGAGAACGTTAAACTAAAATTCAGTGGCAGAAAGCAATTTGATCTCTTGCAAATATGAGTCTTGATAAACCTTACGCTACGGAAAAAAATCCCAACAAACCAACCTTCAAATTTCGTACCTATTGACATTGCTTAATAAAAACATCTCGAGTGCTGGTGCTTCTGGGTGTGTTTCCAATAGCAATGTGATTGCAAGGCTCCGTGGATAAAGTTACCAATCCTTTGAATTCTGACCTTCAGTCTAAAACAGCTTTAGAGGTTACTCTTTTTCCTTTTTGTGAGATTGCAGAGAAAAAGTTAATGCTGCTGGAAGGAAGCGGGGGAGGGAGCTGGGCTTGGAGATGAGAACTGGGTCTTTGAAGCCATCTGAGAAGTTTTCCTTTGGCCTTGATTTGTAACAACAAATATTGGCAGTCTGAGTCAGTAATTATATGAAGTTTCAAAATAGAGCTGAATGCTTTATTTTGAAACTTCTGTGAATACAATTACTATTGAGACCCAATTGATTCTAAAGGAAATTAGAATTGGGTTGGGTTGGGTTTGACAAAGTCTGAATTCTTGGGGCAGCTGTAGCCACCATAACCTGAGAATGGCCTAAGTCCATCATCTGCGTCCACAGGGAGGGGACACCTCAAAATTGGGTCCCCTGCATTGACTGGAAGTGTTTCTCTCTCCCCTGCAGATGAGGGTTTGGATGATCACCTTTAACTAAATCCTTAATTTTAGATGACTACGCATAGGTGAGAATTTAGCTTCTGCTGAACAAATGATGATCATGATATAATTACTGTAAGGTTTAGAAGTATTTATTGTGTTAAATTACCTAAAACAATTTCTGGGAAAAATATTGTTGCAAGTATGAAATAAATCACAGGACTGTTTAAACTTAGACCTTCACTTTGTTCTTTTCATTACAAGGCCCACAGTGGGAAATATTAATGCATGTCACTTTTAGAAGATATTCAGATCACCAAAAGAAAAATTTGTGTGACTGAATGTTTTAAAGTTAAGGATGTACATATTTAATAATGTGTATGTAATAATTTAATCTAATGCAAGGTTTGTAATTTGAATGTGTATTTATGAGTCACTTATATTAGTCATAAATGCAGGTTTGTCTTAAAAATTTGTCAAAGGGAGACTGGGTTGATGTTCTTTCAATATTCTTTCTAATTCAAAATTATTTAATCAATAATTATTTTCTCTATATAATATTTTTTGGTTCTTTTGTGCAAACTTATACGTCAGTAGCTGAAAAATTATGTAATAATTGTCACAAATAACTAAAATACAGTAATGATCCACTGCTCCATCTACTGTTGAACAGTGACATGAATAACACTCCAGAATAAAATTGCATTTAGGAAATAATAACAAAATGGAATTTACAACAAAAAAACCCTATTGTTTCTGTGGTTAGAGAACAAACATCTTTTCCTAGCACAGTATTCTGAGTAGGACTTTAATTCAGAGTAGAAAAACAAAGAGGAACTTTCCATCTTCTTTTTCACCTTACAGAAGGTGCTGAGAAACTGCTTTTGTTCATGTTAATGGGAAAAAGTTAGAAAAAAGACAATCTAGTATTACTGAGCTGACTCATGTCATACAGGGCACTGTATATCACTGGCGAAAATGTAAGTTATTGCTGTGAAAAAAAATGTGCAATGGTTTGTAAGTTCTACCTTTATTCTAGTAGCACTAAATGAAAGATGAGGAAGGCCTAAGCAGTCGTGGGAGGATGAACTATGGAAAAATGGCATGTATGTGAAATGATGTGTTTTATAGTCTTTGCAGAACAACAGGACTTGATTATTTTGTCAGCTCACTGGTAATCTCTCATTTGTAGTGTGCTCTTCCTGCAGCCCAGTCTTCCGAGGAACTACTGATTATAGCTTTTATCACCCTTAGGATGCTAGCAAGCTGCTTCTCATCATCAGTGGTGCATTTGATTTGACTTGTTTATTTTTATAAGCAAATTATTATTCACATATCATAATGAAAGGTGATTATTTTCAAAGTTTAGGCAGTTATGTTTCCATGCTGAGCTGCAGTAAAAGCCTGAATGTCAATTAGAAAAATTAGCTGTTTCTTAAGGAACCTCACAGCTTGCAATTTACTCCCTTCATTTCACCCCCTATCTTGTAAACTGATAATTTTTCAAACAACTTTCTTCAGACACATCTTTATTGTTTTCAGCAGGACTTATTTTATAAATAGTTACATGCTTATATATCTTTTGAGCAGAAGTTTTTGTGCAACAAATAAAAGTAACGCTCCACTGGTTTCTTAGGTACTGCAGACAGTATTAAAAATCCCCTATAAAACTCTTGAACTTTATTGGAAAATGGAAGGCAATTTTCTATAGCTCTATTTAATGGCTAAGACATTACTAAAATGAAGACTCTTGGACTGTTGTAGTTGGAAAAGCTACTTTACTCTTAAACCTGGAGTAGATCTCAGAGCTCTGCCCTCAGGATGTCACAGACCTGGTGTCTCGGTCTTTAGGGAAAAGCCATCACTTTTGGGTAGAATATCTACTTCCAATGATCTGGAGAACAAAGATTTTCAGTATTTTTATGTGCCAATCATTCCCTTCCTGAGATTTCTAGAAGAGACAAGTAGCGTAGGGTGTTGAAAAATACCTGAAGGGAAATGATAGTATTAGATACTATTTAAAATTTAAGTTCATTTAGAAAACCTGTCCTTCACCCTAACAAACTACTTTTTTATTTTGCATTTAGAATACTGAGTATATATATAATTTACATTGCTGGTGCTTAGAAAAAAAAAAATATATATATGCACACACTATTTTTTCCTCCGTTTAACGTAATGCTTTTAAGATGCAAGAAATCTACTGAAAAAAAAGAGCATGCTTTCACTTTGGAGAGTGAAAAATTGAGATACACTAAGTAATTGGCCTTCAAACTAGACTTTGAACGCTTCTTCTGGGCAGTCTCTACATTTTTTATGTCATAGCTGTCATCTATTTCAGAATCATACATAAGTCATGCATTCATTCAAAAAGCTAAAGCAGCACCTACTTAAGATTAATAAAGATTACTATTTCTTATTTTTAATTATACTAAATGGTTCTGTAATTTATACTGAAATGATGGATTGAAAACAACTACAATTGCATGCAAACTAGCAAAACTAGCAAATTTGGGCCAGCAGTTCATCCGTGTTTTGGCTAAGGACGATGGCTAACAGCACATACCTTTTCTTATAACACATTACACAAACCTTAGTTCAATATGAATTTTATCCAATATATCTTGAAAGAATATAATTAAATTGTTCTTCTTAGGCACACTGATAGTTTTTGGACAGAACACTTCAAATGGTTGATTTCTGTTACTTTTATTGTTTGTATTTACCAAGGTCTTTCTGCTTTTGCTCACATGAGTAGCATGAGACAATATGGGCTCCTGTCAAATGCTGCAAACTTCTGTTCCAGCCAGGGATGTCTCTAGGCAACAGCTGCTATGTGTAAGATAAAACTTGTATGGAGGCATAGGAGGGATATTGCTGCTTCAGAAGGCTCTGACGTCACACTGCAGTTGTTATGGGAAGAGCCAGGTGGTGGCTCCCAGGAGCAATGGGATACATCTTTTGCTTTAGTGAAGTGTGGTCTTCCTAGGCCTATTTCTGATATTAAATATTTCAGTAGTATTTCCTGCTTGGAGACAAACATATGAACATCCCACTGTTCCATATCCATCTTACATCTAATTTTTCTTAATTACCAGAACATCTGCAATCATGGCACCTAAGCACCCAGTAAATGTTGTGCTCCAGATGGACCCATTTTACTCGTGCTAAAACAAGTGTGTGACACTGCATATGAAGTTAAAACCATATTGCATGAGTAATGGTTGTAATAATATACCCAGTGGCTTGTTGTGCATTTGATGTTATGTAATAGGCCTGGTCCTTTACTTCTTAGGACTCTTGAGATGCCAGCTGCATTAATGGGAATGCAGAATCAGGACAAATTTAGGCATGATGTAAACATATGCAAATCCCACTGAAATCTCTGTTCCAAACCCAGTGTTAGTGCAATTGTGGTTTGAAAATTTTGTTGGGTGCCAGTGACCAACAACCCACCCTGCACTGATTTGGTATGCAGTTACTGGGAAGAACAAACCCCAAAAGATAAGTAAACAAACTTCTTTTAAGTAGGTTTCAAATCGGTGCAGTACTCAGCTGTCATAATTAGATTACCTATTGAAATAAAAAGAACTGCACTCACTTAAACCAAATGAGGATCTGGTCCATGGTGTCAGCTGTAGGATAAGTTCATAGGTTAGACCCTATCATGGGGTAATGATATACACTGATCTGAAGTCCAATCTTCAGACATCAGATAAAGAACTTTAAGGCACTCTTTAATGGCTGTATAAACACAGAGGACCCTACTTTATCTCATATCCCCCATCTAGATCATTTATATGGCTTCAGTTCCCATACTGCCTACATGCCATACTACAGAAGAGATTAAAAATTCAAAGCTGATTCTTTTCTTGCAATGCATCGTCAACACTCTTTTTCTGATCATCTTAGCCTCTGTGTAATTTATCCCATGTTTATCCTCACATCATCAAGCTCTGTACGTGTGTGTGGGGATCTGTCTTACTTTAATTAAATACAGAGACTGGGCACACTCCTGAAGTTATTACTTAGATATAACTCCCAGTAGGGACTACAAACTAAACAACCATAAGCCTGTTTCAGTCACCTTTACATTTAAAATACTAAAATTTATTCATATATTTGTGCTATTTGGTTTTGGTTTTTATTTTCAATAATGGAATGAAATAGATTTATGCTAAAATTTGCATGCATCATTGAAGTCACAGTCTTCTTTTTAAACATTTTTTTATTTCCATACCATCATTTAAGTATCACTGTTTTTGAAAAAGGGTTTTGAGTTACATTTTCCAGTGTTAGATTGTACCTCACAACAACAATATTATATTTTTTGAGTTTTTCTAAAAATAAAAAAAATGAACTTCTGCTTTGTTAAAGTCTGTGCCTGATATTTTTCTTTTAATAGATGCAGCTCCTACAGTCAGTGAAGCAAGATGTGCCTTTATATTAGATTGGGTAGGGCTTTTAAAAAATGATCTTATTAACACTGGTAAAGAATTCAGTGGTAAGCTTTTTCCAGAAGATCGTGGCTGTTCCAAAAAAGCATATAGTTCAGAATGATTGCATAGCCTTGTGCTTCAGGGTTTCAGTGACTTTTACCTGACAAAACTGCGTGACTCCATAATAAGCAATTTGTATTTCGTTCACAGTTTAATATAGAACACGATAAATAGTTTTCTTGGCGTGAGACGTGGTTAGTGACTCTGAAGAAGTGATGGGATTGTGTTTGTGCTGGCTACGCAGACGGGCCCAATCGAAAGCTGCTTATTTTGACCTGGGTTCCCATATATGGTGTGTGACTGTCCCGAGATCCCTTTTCTCCGCTAAACAAAATGAAATCCTAGGTGCGTTTTCAGCTCGGGGTTGACTTGTAGCTTTGCAAACCGATCTGCTTTCCTGAAGTATTCCCAATGTACTTGCTGCAAAATAATGTCTCACTTACTGGGATGTAGTAGCCAGAAGATATTTCTCCTCTAGAAGTATTGCTTTCACATTCACAGATTAGTTAATTGAAGGTAAGGATATATTAGCAGTGAATAACCACAGGTTTTTGTAAAGAGAAAAAAAGTTCTGTTTCAATCTGTTTATACAGTATAAAGTTGGGGGGGTTGTTGATTTTTGGTTTTGTTTTGGTTTTTTTAAAATTTAGTGCTTTAGACCTGACATGGTATTAAGACTTCTTTTTTGGTACTGCAAATCATTACACTGTTTTCCTCATCATATGTGGATTATGCGCACTGAAAAACAGTGTAGAAAAATTAGTGTTACATGAAGTGAAAGATACTGTCTGCATAGTGGAAATGCTCTGGAGAATGCTGGTCAAATTTAGTTGCTATGTATGTTATAATGTTTTTTTAATGTAATGTATGTATTTTTGAAAGAGGGGTTTTTTTAAATTATGAGCAAGTAAAAGTTCTGTAATAGAAAAGCATCATAAACCCATTTCAGTTTAATGGCTTACTAATTAAATTACTTAATTACCTATTGATTGGTAAAAGCTAAGGTTACTTAATGCACAAATTTAACTCTATGCAACCATCTCTTCCTTCTTTGGAAACATTTTTACGGTCTGTAGGAACAGTCTTTATACCGTTTCAAATTTTAAAACTTTAGTAAGTGATTAGTAATAATTAAAATACGAATTTGACTATATTTGCAATTGTTTTTAGGCATAGAGATATTTAATGGTTTAAGTGGTTTAAACCATTTTAAAAGTTCCAGATATTTTATTTAATAAATACCCTTAAATTGGAGAAGGCTAGCTTAAATAGTTTTAGCAGACCCTTTCTTTACAAGGTTGCAAGAATCTCAGATATTTGAGAACAAATCTGTTACATATCCAATCAAAACGGCATGTCCGGACGTGCACGCTGGTTGTATGCCTAAGAGCCTCTAGCAGTATCCCTATTTAGCTTCTCTCATTGATATAATGTTGGTGTAATTCCAGTTATTCTATTAGGACGGCTTTAGTTTAAACCCAGTTTACAAGAGGGGACGCGTCTCCGGACAATTCAACTTTCTAAATGAGGCGGGACCCGAGGGATTTTCAGGAGTTTTTCGGGGCTGAGGCCGAGGAAGGTGCGAGGGAGGGGGGCCCTGTCGGCCGGGCAGGGGGCGGAGGGGGCGGCCGGGGGCCAGGGCCGCGCATTTTCCGCGGCGGAGCGCGGCAGCCGCGGCTGCGCTTCGCCCGTGCGCGAAGGCTGACTTCAGACCGCGCAAGCCTCATTGCAGTTGTTGCTTTTAAACCAATAAGGCTGGGACAAGAGAATAGCTGCGGTTTGCATTACAAAAACAAAAACAAAACCCAAAGGGGAAAAGAAAAAAAAAAAAAAGAAAAAAAAAACCAACCAAAAAAAAAAAAAAAGGCGAAGGGGAGTGAGAAGGACAGCGGGCGCGGGAGCGGCGGCGTGCCCCCAGGCAGTGCCTGGGCAGACACACACGGCTGAGCAAACAGACGGCGGGGCTGCCGGCAGCCTCCCTCGGCCGCGCTTTGTCTGCCCGGCCCGGCCCGGCGCGGCCCGGCCCCGGGGCGCTCCGGCCCCGCCGCGCCATGGGAGGCGCGGCCGCCGCGCTCTGACCGCGGAGCTGCGCGCCCGCACCGTGAGTACCGGGGCACTGACAGCGGCCGCGGGGCAGGGACGGGCCAGCCGGGAGGACAGCGCCGGGAATAAAGGGGGCGGCTGCCGCAGCCCGGCCGCCCGGGAGCGCGGGGTCCCGGAGGGGCAGCGGCGCTTTCTGCGCGTTCCGCCGCTCCGGAGGAGAGCGGCGCTCAATTATAAATCACTGGGCGCAGCAGTTAATTTTGGCCGTAGTTCAGGCTGGGGTTTGTAGGCTTCCCGCAAAACAGATGTTGGGAGGTTCTGTTTATTGTGATCAGCCAGGTTTGGGGATTCTCCTGATTTCCTCGAGTGCTGCGGTTCGGCAGATAGGAGTAACGTGATGGGGAGATGGTAAATGGGGGGTGGAAATAGGCACGTACGGTACGAAACCAGCAGACCTTGTTGAAAGAGACATGAGAGCGTGAGAAAAATAATAAAAAAATTGGGAGGAAGAATGCTTGACAGAGATTTTGACAGTGCTTTCTGAAGCAGGAAATCCTTTTGCTTAATATGTTTAAATTTTCCAAACACCAAGGAAAACATGCAGATCCCCACAGGAGAACTTTTCAGGATGACAGAATAAACATCTACACAACTGAAATATCTGACGTTTATTGACGTTTTAGGCGGCTTATTCAGAGCGGTGATCTTAGAACAAGGAAGTTAAAGACCTTCTGAAGTCTCGTTAAATTTACATCTTCCTTTTGAGCAACCAAGACCCACCAAACATTCTCTTGGTGTTTCAAACACCAAGAGGAAGGACTGCTCTTTACAGTGCAAGATTGATTCTGGAAAAATAAAGGTGTTAGTGCACTTAAAAATACTTCTTTGAAGGCGGCTGGGGTTTGGTGTGGTTTTCTTTCTTCTGTAAGCAAACATTCAAAACTGAGGTAAGCGGAAGAGATAAAAGCTTTCCGGGAAAAAAAATGATAGTGTGTTTCGTGTAGTTTATTTAAATTTAAAAATGAGCACGGGGGGAAATTCGGAATAAGAAGTGGAAATGTGGTGTAGTGTATCATTGGAAGTTTTTAACGTTAGATACCACGTATAAAGATTATTTTATTTTCCAACCCATACTGAGATGGTTCGCAAAGCATCTGCCAGAACGCAGACTACTGTTTTGAGGTGTCAAATAAATGAATAGTATTTATATGGATACGCATTGGTAAAAGTACATATACATGTGTGTAAACACATTACAGAATTTTAGGTGTATAAACACGTAAGCACATGGCATTTTCATGTTGCTCACAAACCTATGACATGCAATTTCCAGCCAAGCACCTCACTGCTGTCAGAGTTTTCCCAAGGCCTGGAAGGGTCTGGAAATGAGCAGCCATCCCCTCTCAGCAGTTCTGCGCAGTGACAGACAGATTGAGTCATGCTTCACCTTAGGAGAAAAAAAGAATGAGTAATCATTTTGTTTGAATTGTAATAAGTATGAAATATTTCTCAGGAGCCAAAAAAATCTTGGAAAAGCAGAAAGACATTCTTAAATGGCTGGTCATAATAGAAGCATTGTCACATTGTAGTATTTCTTTCTTAAGGGGAAACAAAGTGTTGGGATTTCAAAATGTTTCATTCATGAGTGTATGAAATGAGCACACAGGATAGCACTTTAGAAGCATTTAAACTGGCAATTAAAAATTTAATAACTGCAATTACTTGCTTTTGCTTTAATAAGTACAATTTGTCTTTGATGAGAATATCTAATGAAAAAGCCCAACCTCTTGGAGCCCAGCAATATATGATTATTGGAAGAGGGAAAATATTACCAAGTTTCCTGGGTTGCCAGCAAGGTGCCTTTCTGCAGCCAATTCGCATTTTAGTTTTGTAACATTTTGGCTGTTGAAGCCATTATGTTGGTAGATACCGACTGCGTTGTTCTTGTAGGGAGGTAAAGAGTGCTGTTGGGAAAAAAAGTCCCTTTCCCTCCCTCCCTCCACCCCTTTCTAAAAATGACAGATTTTTTTTTTTTTTTTTTTTTTCCTAAGAAGGAACACCCTCGTTTGAAAACTGCCATTGTCTTTGAAATTTGCTTCTTTAAAGTAGAACTGTATTTTAAGAGAAAACGTGTGTGCTGGCTATAGTTTTCTGGGTTAAATTCTTATTTTCACTTTGAAAATTTCTTTTCAGCTGGAAAAATGTTTTAAATTATAGCCATTAAAAAAATTGCTCCTAGCAAGCAAAAATACTGTGGAAAACCTGTAATTTAGACAAGTACCTACATTTTATTTGCTCTGTGCTGCTGAAATTTAGAATCTCTTCCCATTTACAGTTTACTTTTCACAGAACATTATTAACTTTTTGGCTTCATACATGATCTTCTGTCAGATGCTTTTGATTTGTAATTTAGCAAAGTATAATAAACAGTGCAAAAGTCATGAATTTTCCTCTGCATCCTGAGCTCTGTGGTAGGGAAAATGTGATAAAATGTGTACCTTAAGTCTTGTTTGATGATCTCTCAAAGCAAGTTTGCCTTCTGGAAATAATTTCTGGGGTTGAAGAGCATGGTATTAACAGATTTAATGTGGCTATTCAGTGGATTGGTGGAGTACTATGTGAGGTTTAACAAAATGAGAGAGACAAATTGAACATCAACAAAACCTACATCTGTGAAGAATTATAAATTTAATTAGAAAAAAGGGCAAACTTAAAAGACCTCATTAACTAATCAGAATTTGATGTTACTGATTTAAGATTCTTAAATGGATGAATTTTAAGCAGCTTTGCTATCATTGTCCTTTTTTCTCGCCATGTACTACATGGTGCCCAATCTGCAGTCTGTATTAAGGAGAAAGATGTGACTGTTACTGGCAAAAATCAAATTATACAGACTAATGTTTTTGAAGTATTAAGAAGAACGTGTATGCCGTTTAGCCTATAAAGCATTTTTAGTTTAAGCAGAGCACTGAGTATGAAGGGGGTGTGACAGTTCCTTTTTTTTTTTTTTTTAATGTGATCCATTTCTGTCCAGATAAGGCCAAGCACTTGGGTTTTTTCCCCCCATTTTTTATTTGATATGTGAGTTATGTTGCCAAACTTCAATTACCCAGAAACCTGTTGACAAAACGGGAATATATGAGAGAAAGCACAAGCACACACCACCCAGAAATGTTTTTATTCTATGAATTAACTGCTCGTCGTTCCTTACTACGTTGTAATTTTGTACTGCACATAAAAAACTGAAAGCATGTGAAGTGTAGCATTTTGTAAACTGTAACTAATTTCAGTCACATCTGTGTCTAATTGTTGTCTGCATTCGCATTCTTGAGAGTAGATTTATTTTTCCTGGACCACTCTGTGGATTCAGCTGACCAGCCTAAGTGAGGATTAGTTGTTTTAAAGTTATTTTGATTAAAGAGTCATTTTTAAATTTGGTAACGTGCAACACATGGTTTAAATAATCCTTGAGACACAAAGGAATATATCTAAAGTATGTCTAATGAAAATGAAAATTGTGGATATGAACTTTCACAAATCATGGGGTGTTGGAGGACATTTAATGTATATATTTAATTCACTGTGAATGAGCTGGTTATTTTTTTTTTGCCCTGTCCCACAAATGGATAAATGAGATCATTCTTGCTATGCATATACATGAACATGTATGTATGTATATAATGGATATATTTTCAAATGTACAGAAGTTCCTATTTTTGTGAAAATTTGGTACTTAAAATAGTGAGGATCACATTTTTTTAAGTTTGAATCAAGTATGAATAATTGTGTTGTGCATGTTGGAAAATATGGGTTAGTTAAAGCACCCATTTGGAAAAGGAAGTTTTTTTCTAGTATAAAAGATGGGTTTTATAAGATCCTGTGCAAGAGGGAGTGAAGATAGCTCTGTAGGCAAACTTAGTTCTCACCTATAATTTTTTCCAGGTGTTTAGAAGTAACAGCAGAAGCATATCCTAAGGCACTCTGCAGCAGTTTCTGGGGTAAAGAACTAAGGGGAAAAAAAATTCCTTACACCAAAATGCAGAGTTTTGACTCTATCTGCTAGCCTAGTTTGATTTGGCATGCAACGATGTATTGAAAAGCGTGTTATGCAGTACTTTAAGTACCCAGTTATAAAAAGATTGATGTTCTTCAGCATGCATTATTGCATGCTTCTTGACATCATTTGTAATGTTCTTCCTTGCCTGACTGCCCCTAGCAGTTGTTTATTCTTGCTAGTAGTAATTCTGTCTGTGATTAAAAATAACAAAAAACCCACCCTACAGACACATAAGTAGGATTTGCTCGGATGATTTTTATGGCACTTAAAATGCCTCATCTCCCTTGTCTTTGCTCTGTGATCATTTAAGAGATGTCAGTTCAGGTTGAATGGAAACGCACAAGAAAGATCCTCGCTGCAGACATTAAGAGGATATATACCTTGCCCAAAGAAGCTTTCGTGTGCTTTTGTGCTAACAGTGTCTAGGAGTGTATTTCCACCTGAATTTTATCACCTGCTGACAATTGTTACTGCCTAGAGTTTGTTTGTAAAGCAACAGAGTTTTTCTGATGGAATATGAAAACTATTACTCACCTGAGTTATAAAAAGGAATCATTTAATTAAACTAAAAAATTATTGGTGGGCTTTCCAGTGGAAAAAGATTCCTTTTCTTCATGAGCGACCTCAGCGGTAAATTCCACAGCTTCCTCCCATTTATTTAGCCAGAAGTATCCTTTTAACTAATTTTATCAGAAATCTCATTAGCAACTGGAATTTTTAGGAGTGAGACAATAACATGGAGTTTTTATTTTAATTTGACGTGGCTGGAGATGGGCTTCTTTTAGAGGTGTTCTGCAAGGCTGTGTGCTATATGGTGAAGGTCTTTACCGTAGGTAGACTTGCCCTTTGTTATTCTCTATCCCTCCTCCCCAAAAAATAACATCATCATCTCCGGCTTGCCTTTGGGGTGAGCTTGACTTGTGGGTTCCCTGTGGCCCAGGCACGGGGGAAGGATGGCGAAGAGCAAAGGAAGAGGAAAACCAGTATGATGAGGGCAAGAATCTGTCAGGACCGAAGGAGAAAGGAGGGATGAGAAGGGCGAGAGGATGCTGAGGGCTCGGGCAGCAGCCGCGGGTGCTGCCCCGGGCGGGCGGCGCGGCGGGGTTACCTTTGCGGGCTGCAGGCAGAGCCGAGCCGAGCCGAGCCGAGCCGAGCCGAGCCGTGCCGGGGGAGGAGTGAGCCCCTGTGCAGCTGTCACGGGCCCCTGATGAATCACTATCCCGTCACTTGGCTGCCGTCCCCTGGCGCGGGGAGGAGGGAGAGAGACCTGCCGGGGAAACAACAGTTGAGCCTTCAATTTAAAGACAATATGCCTTTCAGGGGCACCGCACCCTCCTCCTCTCCCTTTGGATTTAAAGGACAGAATTGTCATCCGTAGTGTTATCCTTTCTTTAAATTAAGGCCTCGTAGTAAAGTGGAGTAATAGAAGCTTCTGTTTGTTTCCCTGGTTTGCAGGTGCAGAAGTCCCAAACGAGTTCAGATGTTGCTGTTTCCTCAAGCTGCAGGTAAGGATTTGACCAAAAAATGCTAATTTTTTGTGAGTCTTCTATTATTTTTTTTAACTTCAAGTGATAAGCAAAATATTTATTCTTGTTTCTTACATTAAGCAGATGAGTAAGTGCTGGAGCGCAGCTTTTACGTCTGTGCAACCAAGTCTGTAAACCATGAGCACGTAACTTCCACTAAATTGTTTGAGTTTGTATTCGATGCAGGCATTTGGAACTCATTGCAGTATCATCTTCTTCTTTTTGTGTAGAATGTTTTAGGTTAAGAAATATTAAATGATCTATGTTTAGAATCTGTGATAAAATTTCAGTTAAAACGCAAAAGCTTCGTACCTGAAAAGACACTTAGAATATTTATACCCTTGCTGCAGGAGTAATTTTATATATAATTTTAATAGTCTTTAAAAGAGCCTAAGCATTTCTTTTAAACTGAAAAATTACTAGTTCAAATGCCTTGGAGGCACAGTAACCTATGAAGTTTCTACTGGGAGCAATTACTTAGAATGAGTACGTCAAATAACGATATCAAAAGTTTTAGCTATAAAGGAACAGAAGGATAGGGAACTTCAGTCATAAGCCCCAACACCAACCAAGAGATATGTCATGGTGGAGATGACTGTTAATATAGGGCTATTGAAAGCGCAAATCTTAAATATTCAGTTGCTTTTGTGCCACTTAAACGTTTAATTTTTGCTTTAGCTGGGAATTGCTCTTTCCTCATTTTGACTAAGCGACAGCTGCTGAGGCACAGCAGAGTGCTCAGGCACACTAACGCCTGTATGGACTCACTGTACCTCGGTCAGATCCCTTTCCAATTGGGCACGCTTTATGTAATCCACAAAGCAAACAAGTGAGCAGACATAATAATGTTTTAATGCTGCATTTGTTTCAAAGGAAACAGAGGAACAATTAAGTAGTTTGCCAGAGTAAACACATACATCAGGAATATCTCATTCCCTGTCAGTAGATGATAGGTTTCCACAATTGCTTCAAGTGTTTTATTTGTTTTGGAGGTCCATTGTATTGCCACTGAGTGGTAAAACTTGAAAAAGCAGAGTGTTAATTTGTTTTTAAGAGAATATATGTCTTCACATGTTGGCGATTCCATCTTTGTACGTATTTTAAAAATGCGAGATTACACCAAATTTTAAAGTGCAGTGTTTGGAATCTAGATTTTATATAGTTACAAGCTGCAAAAATAATTAAAGAAGCTGGCCACTCACGTTTGGGGCTACAACATGAGTTAAGCACTGGAGAAGATCAAGTTGGGAAAAGTAGCTGATTTTTTACTAAGTGTTTCTGGGATGTTGATAAATAGGCTGCATCTTATAAAGGCAGCTCCTCTGTTATTCATGTTGACTTATGTCACTAAAACGAGTTGCATCTTGTTTTCAGGTCTATGGAAATGCAGGATCTAGCCAGCCCACACAGACGACTAAGTGGTAGTAGTGAATCCCCCAGTGGTCCAAAACTTGATAACTCCCATATAAATAATAATTCCATGACACCCAATGGCACAGAAGGTGAGCCAGCTTTTTTTTTTTCAGTGTTTCATAATTTGTTTATTCTCCTTTTTTGCTTTGGTGTTCTTACAGTCAGCAAGCTATATAATGTTTTACTACTTTAGGTGTTCCGTGTTTATTCATATGGTACATAAAGGCAATGTTCAATGTTTATCAGTAGTTACTATTATCAAGTTTCAGCAATAGCTTTCATTACAGGTTTATGTTTCTTTCATGGAGTTTGAGTGGACTGAGCAGGTAGTATGTGCAGAGCTTAAATTAAAAAAGGTAAAAAACCTGAAGTTTAATGATGAGAGAGAAGAAGTTGGTGTTTACAATTTCCATAGTACAAAATGTAATTTTTCAGTCTTTTTTTGCTATTTTGGTATTTCTTTATATTCTCACTTTCTGCAAGCTCCTTAGGCTATGAAAATTTTGTCAAGTAGGCTAATAAAACTGAGTGTTGAAAGTTCCTCAGGCTAGCTTGCTGCTCTGATGGAGTGGCCAAAATTCAAACAGGTGTAGTAATTCAATGGGGTAAACTGATACCTATTTCTCAAGAAGCAGTCAGGCAGTTGATAAGTTATGTTTGTTCTCAGTAGAATACTAACAACAGAACAACCTAACAGCTTTGCCAGTAATATAATACATCTATAATACATATAATAATACATGTAATGAAACACAGAAGAGTTTATGAAAGAAGCAGCAAAAAATGCTCTTTTCTGTAGCATTTCTGTGGCAATAGTGGGAAAGATCATATGTGACATTTAACTAGTTGTGTGAACAGAGATTTAATGCATTACTAGAAGACAGAGTCATGCAGGTTCAGTGTTGCTCTTCATATAAATGTATAGGTAAACTGCTACAACTGTTGTAGCAAAGATATGAATTTTTTTTTTCCTGAGAACTGGGTTGTAGTAATGCTGTCAAACTCTATAGGATTATGGACATGCATTTTTCCAGGAAAGGCACATGCCAATCAAACAGATGTTGTCCCCCACTCAATTCCCCACATATCTTTGTTATTCATTGTAATTGGAGTCCTTGATAGTGGGGACAGTTTATGGGTTATCAGATTAACAGGGACTTGTGCCAGACTTGTGTGTAATTTACTTTTTGCTATTGCTGTAAAAGTATTGCTTCGATCAAATATTAAGCTGTTAAAAAAAAAAAAAAAACCAAAAAAAAAACCCCACACCTATTTAAAGGATAAATAAAGTGCTTACTGTGCTCATGGAGTTTAAGCAGGAAAATATTTTATGTCCTTAAATGAATCTTCTTCCTTTAAAATAAACAAGTATGTTATTATATTTTTATATCATATTACCAGGTACATAACACTTTTGGTACAGAATAAAATTGCCCTTTCAAATTAAAATTCCTCTACCTCACAGAAGTCTTCATTGTAAACTTCATGAGCTTTTCTACCTTCTATATAATGTGAGGGTCCTTTTGTAGCAAAAAAAAAAAAAAATAGGCAGTGTTCCTTGAAACGCTGAAAGATGTTCATCATCTGACTTGACTTTTTGTTCGATGTGTAGGGTTGTGTGCATCCACTCTGAGAAATGCTTAATATACTTCATCAGAAAATGAGGTATATGTTGTATCTATTAATGCACTGACCTCAGGTAGAAAATAATTTTGGAAGTAATATCTCAACTTCTAGGTAGGTATCAGTTTATTGAAGGAAGTAAATTAAACCATGGTAACTTATTTGTCTGACACTAGCACTTTCCAGTTTAAAAGAATTTGGAGTGAATTCTACCCAGAAAGCTCTAACTTGCAATAGATGTTTGCCTCCTGAGACGAAGCCAAACGGTTTTCTTTTGTCTGCCCTTTTCCCTCAGGTGACATGACCCTCCTCAGCACTGCAGACTGGCTGCTCAGCCCTAGCACACAGAGCCCCGCAGGTTTGGGTGCTGCAGTGGGCGCAGCAGGCGTGGGCACTCAGCATGCGATTGCGGATGTTGTTCCAAAAGTGTCCTGAGAGAAAGCTTGTGCTTGGCGGTTCTGCTCTCAGCTCTCTAATTTGAAAATTCCTGTCTCTGATTGCTCTTAAGTGACAAAGAAGGAAAAGTTTTTCAAGGAAACTAGTAGAATAATTTATTTCTGAATGAGATGTGTACCAAGAGACAAAATTTGCGAGTGAAGCAGATGCCTAACAATCTGAAGGTGGAATTTTTACTGCTAATCTGTTTTATCTTGAGAAAATGTTTTGTTAGGCTCCTTGAGCTGCTAAAGAGACTTAAGAAGGAGTGGGGTGATTGAAGCAAAAGTTTCCTAATTTTTTTTAACAAAGGTTGAAGTAAAATTATTTTTTCTGGGATTCTTGAAGCAGAATCCTGCTGAGACAGGAGTGGCTGATTGTAAGGATGCAGTTGTAAGGCCTCACCAAACTCTTTCTAGATGCTGCAATGTGGTTTGCTTGTTTGTTGCACATGGAGTGGAGATGTGGGTTGCTGAATCTTCACATGTCAAACATAATATGTGAAATCAGCTTCTACCATGCACACATTCTCACTAACGTGAGAGAATCCTCCTTCCCTAGCATAGGAGATCTTCATGTGACTGAGAAGAAGGGCCTCTAGGTATTTGCATGTTATAAATATCTTGTAAAGATATGTTAAATTTGATTTGACTATGGGTGTGATTTTGACAGGTTTCCATACCCTGAAGCACAGGATATGTTCACTAGATGAGGGGAAGGGAAGAAGAAAGAAGAAGGAAAAAAAATACCTATCCCAAAGTGAAATGGCTGCATTTCAAACAAATGTTCATTAATTCCTCTAAGGCACATTTTCAGACTTGTCTTCTATTGATGTTTTTCTGCAGGACGATGTGGTTGGAAGATAGCTCACTTTGTTAGCCAATATTTTTAGCTTCACAACTAGCTGTAAGTTTTCAAAGCACTGAATGGGGATTTAGTTGTGTGATTGAGTCTGAATTTAATCTCTACATGCAGCTTATATATAATAACTCTTTGTGTGCTTAATTTCTATTTGAGAGAGCAAAATTCTTCTCTTGGCCAGGCAGCATGGTCTTCACTGATGAGGAAGTAACAAGGAAATTATAGACCTTGACCAGACTGAAATTTCTCAGGATCAAATGCAGAGGACTAAAGGCACTCAGAAAAATCAGGCCTAGTATGCCAAGGTGATGCTGACTATATAAATACTACAGTATTTGAGGTTTTCCTGTTCTCTTTAAGTGTATTTCCACAACATGCCCTCTATTGTAGAAAAGAGCAGGCACTGGACACCATGAAAATTATGGCCTTGTATAACTTGCCTAAGAAAATATCTTAAAAAAAATTACTGGAGTAGGGATCAAAATGTTCATAGTTTTGCCTTATCTCTAATCTTCCTTTGCCAGTGAATTGCCATGGTGGGTTGATACTGAAGGAGTTAAAGGAACAATAACAACAGAAGCTCATAAAATTGCCATTCATTAAGTTTTATCAGACAGCTGGTGGCTTTTCCAACACAGTGCCCACTTTGGTTGATACCCTTTAGAGGGGAAAGGCCGTGAGTAATCAGTAAACTTGAAAGGAGTAGGAAATCTGTTTTCCATGGCAGACAACTGCGTCCAGTTTCTGCCTATGGTGATCTTTACTTTTATCTTAAGAATGTAAATCAAATCTGATGGATGGCATAGAGTGAGAAACAGAAGCCTGTGGCCCATCATGATGATGTTTCATGCAACTGAAATGGAAAAGAATAGATGAGGACTGGGAGAAGGAGCTGTTATTTTCTGAGAAACTTCTCTTCATTTATTTAAGCAGTACAGACCTGCTACTTCCCTTTTATTTGAGTGTTCAAGAAGGAAGGAGGGAAGGCATTGTCATATCAAGTGGGAAGGGAAAATGGATAACAAATTGAAGATCAGATTTTCAAAGATACATAGGAAGGGAGGCTTCAAAGGGAGTTGGACATCAAAAATGCTTTGGAAAAAAATGATTCTCACTCTTTAAGTACCTGCTGCAACATGAGAATGAGATCTGACACAAAGGCAGTCAAAGCTCTCCACTATGAGACTATCTGATTTGTGGCCATTAAAAAGGTTGTTTTAAGTCTACTGAACATAAATCCATCTTCAGGGTTTCAAAAGGCAGCACTGTGTGGTATGTTTGCTGTCAAGTTGCAGTATTACAGAATGGAGAAAAAATTGTTTTCAGTATTTCCTAAAGTAATGGGGGAGTAAGATGTTAAAATCTATAGAGAGGGTAGAGCTGGTCATTTTTATGGCATGTGACGTAGATTTCTCTAAGTAAATTATATTTATATAAATTATACTTCTTGAAATTCTAGCAATACTTTGTAGCACTCAAAATAGTCTTTCAGTATTGCAATTAAGCAATTCAGATTGGCAGTGAATGATTTTTAATTTATTCCTATTTTTTTACATAGTTTGGTTTTTTGTGTGCTTTGGGATGCAAAGTTGTGGTAGGTGATGAGAATCAGACAAAATAATGCTTCTTTTGGCGATTCTGGTTGGATTCCAGTACCTTTTAATTACTCATTTTGGGAGTTCCTGCTAATTTTGTATGCTGAAATTTCTATACGTGTGTTTACACTGAGGAGCTTGATGGTATGAAACTTGTAATTGGTGCCTCTGTATTTAGACATCCTGAAATAATAGCATGCTAAAGGTAGATGTGATATTTGCTTTTTAGTAGGGTATTAGCATCAAGAGCTGTGGATGCTGACTTCTTTACTCATCTCAGAAGGGTGCAAGAGGACTGTTGTTGGGCCAGAGGCAAAAACTGCAGGGGTCCTGGGCTCCCAAAAGCAAGCTGGGGGTCTGTAGATGCTAGTAAGAACCTTCCACCTGATGTCACTTCTGGAGGATAAAAATCAGATACAGCTGATTTATGTGAAGGCAAGAGGCTGGCTTGGACTATCCTTTCTTCCCTGCTTTCCACCTTTTTTTCCTTGCTCTATTACACTGGCTTCTTTCCAGACTCTTACCTGTGCTTTTATTCTCCTGCTTCACCAAGAGTCTTTCTGTCCTGAGCACATGTAGCATAATGCTCCATTATTCCTCTTTCATAGGCATTTGGCCAGTGAAATGACTTGTCCACTTCTCTGCTGACTCAGTTGAGCAACTCGTGTTGCAAGGTCTTGGGGAAGAGAGTGGATAATAAATATTTATTTACTTACTGTCTTTTCTATATGTGCATCCAGTTTTGAAAGAGTCTCTATTTCAGTTTCCTCCGTAAGTTTTTCCTGAAAGAAAGGACCTCCTTTAAGTAATAAGTAAATAGCAATACTGGTTCCCACAGGCATTTGAGGTAAACAAAATATTCCAAATGACAAATTACTTTAAAAAAAAAAAAAGGAAAATCTTAGAAGCACCACTATTTTAATAGCATTTATTTTTGAAAGCTTCTCATATAAATGTTCACAACACATGCTGTTTCAGACAGTGGATGAAGTGTGCTAGTGTGAGAGCACCCTCTGAGTGTGTCCAAGGGCCCCAGAGTGGTTGTGCCCAGGCTGTGGGATTCAAGGACCTGTGAGGATGTCCACTTCTTTTCTGAAAACTAGCCCCAACACATCATTCTAGGGGTGGTGTCTTTCCAGTGGGAGCAGCCTGTTATGCACATGTGTCTACAGCTGTGTGATTCCATACAAAAATGTCATGTGTCATTTGTCATATGCCTGGGCAGTAACACAGATGAGAAGGAAATCCAGCCCCAGCTGTCACTGTGCACCTGCAGAAGGAACAGAAGTAGAACATCTTAGTCAAAGATCACACCTTAATAGGGTAGTATTTGAAGAGACTTAGCAACTTCAAATTTGTGGCTTGATGATGTAGCATTTGCATTTGCACCTTATAATCTTCTGATGGATTTTGCTTGTCCCAAGTAGATAAAAAAGCATGAAATGTGGTTACACTTTGGGGTTAGCCATGTCATCTGACTGCTGGTCAGTGAGTGAAGTGCCTCTGTCACCAGATTTGATGAAATGAGCTCAGGAATTTGCTGCTGCTGGTGCTAGCTGGAGGGGAGCAGAAGCTAGCACTATCTCTCTTTGTCCAGGTGAATTTGGCTTTTAGTTTGTCCGTCGTGGAGTTCAGACACTGGCCAAATGTAGACCATATTATTTCTCCATTTATGAAAAGTCCCACCTACTTCGTCATTGTGCTTCTGTCTTCATGAGATAGTCATGTGTCTTGTACACCTAAATGGCAGAGCAGGCTTGACTTCTCCATGCTGCTCTTCTGTTCACTTGAAGATCTCCATGTTCCCAGACATAGTGAAGACAACCTGCTTTGCCCTCAATGGCTGGGCCTGTGATGTCTTGTGGTCATTTTGTCTGGCTTTAGTTAAAGAATATGAATACTGTTTGGGAAAGCTGCAAATTGTTAAACATGTGCATGGTCAGATTCCCAACTGAAAAGAGGAAAATAAAAAAGGAAGTAGAATAGTCCATGACACTTCTAAAAGGATTGGTTTTGGATATATGCTGCCTCCATTTGCAGGGGAGAGATACAAATATTTGGTATAATTGAACATGTGACTGTGAAGGGAGAAGAACCTTAGTTTGACTCAGATACTCTCATCTCCCAGCTGCAGTGAATTTTAAGCCTAGACTGTACTTGTCAGATAAAAATCCAAGTTGAATCTTGCTTAGCAGCTACAAATACTGTCCACCTTTGTCTCTATCCAGATGTTTTTGAATTTTCTTTCTGGTTTTGCACTGTAGCAGTGACACCATTTCTTTGTAAATTTAAGGTTTTTACTGCTAGATGAGGAGGTACAAGGATGTTAAAGCTCTTTCATCTGAAATGCATATGATGAAGATGAGAGTCTTGGGGGTGTATGTGGTAAAACCTAAGTGTTAACCACAGCGCAAATATTGGAGAAGTTTTGAAGCCTCTCACATTAGAGGAAGGGAAAGCAGGGAACAGTCTGGGCTTGAATTAGAATGTGCTGCTTTGAGCAGGGACTTTTTTTGAAAACCATACAAAAATTTAGGCTGGAAATTACCTTCTGGTAGTTTCCAGACAATGAGATTCAGGAAGAGTTCTCTTCTTTGAGAAGCAGTAACAAGTAAGTTTATCAGGCTTCATGGTCAGAAGCTGATGATTTGATAATCTGTGATAGAAAGAGACAATAATATCCTGGATATGAATTAGTGTAATTGAATAGCCTGTAAACTTTTTATAATTGCAAGATTCTTCACTACAAACAAAGGGTTGTTTGAATAAAATAATGGAAAATATAATCAGCTTAGAAGTTTAAGGTAGAATTTTTGTCTTGTTGTTAGTAAAAATTATCTTTGTGCTTCTAGGTGAACTTTGGGCTTCTATAGTGAGTACAGAAACAGGATGGATGTCAAGCAAAACAGCGTGTGAATAGCAACTGATTATATATAATATATATATATATAAAGTACTTAATCAAGACTTACATGGTGTTTAGTTACTGCTATTATTTGAAGATGCCAGCCAAAATAGGGCAAGAGACTGTGTTTTTATGTATGTCTATAAACAAACTACCACACTTCGTTGAGTCTCTTGTAGCCCATGAACAATGAGAACTGTCAGCCAAGAATACTTTAAATTTTCCCACTTTTTTATAAAATACAAAGAATATAACATCATAGAGTTAATTCAATCTTAAAACTGCAAAATAAAGACCTGTTTAATGTCCGGCATGTTTGCAATATTTCTATTCTATTCTGATTTAATGTATATGGCATAGCTGTTAACAAAGATGAGTTCAGTAGAGCAAGCCTTATATGTATTTAATGTAATAAAAGCAATTCTTTTAAAAGATATTTTAAAACCTTACTTTTTGCATGCTTGAATGTGTTCCTACAATTTCTGTGCTAGAAGTAGCCAAATATTAGGTCTGAAAATCCATATTTAAAATAGCCGGCATCTCCTTCCTCACAACACTTTTTACTGATATTCATACCAGCAACTGCTTGACAAGCTGTGAACTCAGAAAGTTGTTACTTGGCCAATGAACCACACGAACTTGTGGGTTCTGGTCTGAAGTTCTCTGTCTCTCTCAACTGAGTTCAGAAACTGCCATGTAAGTAATTTTTTAACCACCTTTGGCTATACAGCTGACAAAACAGGGCACATTGCACTTGCAGTCTCTGAGTTCCTTTAGAAGAAAAATCTTAACGACCTATATAGCATTAGATCAGCAGTTGTGACATCTCTGATTTTTTTTTTTGCTTTTTTTCTCCAAGCCATCATTTGTGCTATTATCTACTGCTATACTACTCCTATTTTTCTACTGTTCCGTGCATTTTCTTACACAGTTTCTTTTTAGTATTTTTAGAATCTCACAAATTACCAGAAGCAAAAAATGAGGCGAAAAAATCTCTTAGTTTCTTAAGCTGCTTTATATATAAACCAAATCTGAATCACTAGTTCTAAATAAACACTGACTTTTTGCAGCAGGTTAAGAAGACATTAGTGTCCTTCTTGAACTTCTTATTGATAATCTATTTACTTGAGTGGTTTAGGGGGCACTAAAACTTAGTAGTACATTGCTAAATCAGTCTGTCTCTAGAATTCAAGTCTGATGATTCTGCACCTCTGTAAAGGTCAGTTTTGGTAAAGGAGCAGCAGAAATGGGAGCTTTCCTGTGTCACTTTCCACAGTTTCTGCCACAAGTGAGCATGATGTTGGCTGTTACTGGCAAGCCTGCAATATGTGTTGTCTAGATGTGGCAATATTCCCACTCATTTCCCAGTGTCATCTTGTGAAAGCTTAGGACATGTCACAGAAATGTTAATTGCCATGGAAAATGCAAGGAGCTGAACTCCAGAGCACCCGTAAGCAGCACATGGCAGGGCCAGATCTGTGCCTGCCCAAAGCCTGGCTTCCTTGGACAGCTCCATATGTCTGTCTTTATAGATATGGATGACTCATGTGCTGCTGGGATAGGCTGTGAGACTTGTATTCTTAGGCAGTCCCTTTGCAGTTCTCTCCCCCTGTGGTTCTGGGGTGAAATATGCTTCATGGCAGGTCAGTTTTGCCTTGGACAAACAAGAGACCTTCCTTCGCAGTAAGAGAACATGTAAATATTTCCAACAGGTAATCCCATGACTATTCTTCTCAGTTTATTTCTTTGTATAGGAAGATTTTATCCCCTTAAATGTGCTTAGGCTGATACAAGGAAGTATGCAGTAATTTTCAGGTATTTTGATTAAGGTGCTTGGGGAATTAAAAGTTTTTCAGTACCTATTCATCTTTATTAAATTCCCAGCTATCTGTGACAGAAAGGTCCATTAAGGTTGTGGTTGTTTCTAAAGACAGCATTCTAGGACATATTTGTTATCACCCAAGGTATCCAGATCCAGGGATCCAGGAATAATGGGAATATCCTTTCTTGTGTCCTGGGTTTTTTTTATATTTGGGAGATTGAAGCTGAGAGAGAAAACAAAAAGTTTTTAATGAAAAATTGGTGAGCACCTCAGTCAGCAACTAGAATTCCTTCCCATGAAGATGCACTGCACTGTATTTAATATTTTTTCCTGTACCTTTAAAAGTAGTATGTGTGGTATACAACATTCAGTTTAAAACTGTGTTGCACAGAAGTATTGCTCATTAGTTGTAGAAAAGGAAATTACATTTTGACAATGTTTTTCTGAAAATGATATCTTAAACAAGGGTCCAAATAGGTGCTCAGAGGCTCATCCACCCTGTCCTTGAACATTTCAAGTGATGGGGAAGCCATAGCTCCTCTGGGCAACCTGTTCTTGTGCCTCACTGCCCTCAGAGTAAAGGATTTCTTCCTGATACCTAATCTAAACCTACTATCTTTCCCTTTGGATCCATTCTCCGTTTTTCTGACATTGCATGTACTTGCAAAAGGTCCTTCTCCATTTTTCTTGTGGGATCCCATCAGGTACTGGAAAGCCACAATTAGATCACCCCAAAACCTTTTCTAAGGTCAACAGTCCCAAATGTCTTAGCCTTTCCTTGCAGGGGATGTGCTTCACCCCTCCAGTCATCTTGGTGTCCTTGCTCTGGACTTGTTCCAACAGGTCCATGTCCTTCCTGTGCTGGATGCAGGACTCCCAGTAGTGTCTCAGAGAGCAGAGCAGGGGGCAGAATCCCCTCCTTTCCCTGCTGGCCACACTGCTTTTGATGCAGCCCTGGATGCAGTTGGGCTTTCTGGGCTGGAAATGGACATTTCCAGCTCTCACCTAACTTCTCATCCTTCAGAAATCCCAAGTCCTTTTCAGAAGGGCTGCTTTTTATTTAGAACAGCTGACACTGTACTTCTCTATACTATGTGAGGCAGTTCAGTATAGTCCTCAGACTGCTAATTTGCAGTGATCCAAAAATGAAGAATATGGAATATTGTTTTTCCAATATAGAAGAGTTTGGAGAAAGCACATACTGAAAAATTCCACCCTTTACTCCAGGTTAGGTGGATCTGTCTTACCTTCCTCTCTTTTCCCTCACCACAGATACCAGCTATAGAGGAAAGCATCTTTCATTGTTATTCCCAAAGTACAATTGTGTTATGGAAGTTAGGTTCAGAAGACTTGCAGATTCTGGGGAAACTTGGAGTAGTCTGTGAAAGAAGCATGAGTCTGACTGTAAAATGTAGCTGTAATAAACTTCTAAGAAAAGGCAGAAGATAATGTAGATCCTATAATTTTTCATATTAGATTGACAAACTGTAGAATATGCTGTAACAGTGTTTCTGAAAAATTACTTGTGATAGGCACTCTGCAATAAATATTTCGTTGTATCTGTTTAGTCATTAAATGGATGGTGAATAACATACATGCTGTGTTTTTAAGAAATACCTTTGTAATAGAGTTAGGGTTCAAATCATGAGTGCACTTTTGGAGTGAACCTCGTGGCCACCTTTTCTTACCACGTTAATTCCCCTTAGGGAGTCTCTTGGACTTTGCTTATTTCAAAAAAAGCTGCTTTGCAGAAGTGCAGCTCATGTTCTCAAGCTGAATAAATGCTCTCAAAAATACCCAGCCTCTGGACACTGGGCCCTCTGCTCCAACCATTCACTTCATTAAACTTTCCTAAATGGACTGCATTGCTTGTTAATGCAGACACAGCAGAGTTTTGTGTGCAGCTAAGCATTGACCTCCCAAGTTAGCAGGCAGAAATCCTGCATGAGTCAAAAGAAAATACTGGACGATTAGTAAAATCTTGAGAGATTTCTTACAAATTCCATGGAGGAGGCTTGGTGAAGGAAATAAGACATGCAGAAATAAGAATGTGGAAATGTGGACTGGCAATGAAAGGAAAGGTCTTTTGTGAAAAAAGGGAAGCCTCACCCTTTTCAAACTTGGTACCAAAGGTTTCTGCTAGGGATGGTTGTAATTCCTGAACACACATATAGACAGACTATATGGGGAGTAGGTATTGGTGCCTATTTTGCATCCATGCCAAGTCAGCCCCATCCTTGCTCTTTGGAGCAGGATACTATCCTGATCTTAACATTACAGGCTTTGCACTGGAGTGACAGAAAGGGAAATTGTTTATTTACTTGAAGTTTTATTAAAAGTCATTAATTGGTTATTGATTGTGAATCAGCAGGAGCCAGGCAATAATCTCTTGGTCTGTTTCTTTTTTCTGCTCAGACAGCCGCATTATGTTGTGGTACAGAGGGATAAAATGTAAAAGCATTCCTTTAAGTATTTGGTGAGGACTGTGTCCTTTTTTTAATTCAGGGTTGTTGAATATAAAGTTGGTTTTCATTTTGAGAGGACAAATCCACCACAAGAAAAATGTTTTACTTCATCACAAATCCTTATTTTTCCTCTGAAAAATTATTTAATTGAAAGCAAAATGTGAACAGCCCTCAGCGAAAACCATTTTAAAATTATTTCATCTTTTGTCTTATTCAATTTGCTGTCTTTCAAGCCTGTAAATGCTGTGTGACCTGATCTAAATGTGGATCCTTATTGTTGGGTCTGTAGGATTAAGAGGAATCAGGACAGGTGCAGAGAGTTGCATGGGGACTTCTGGTTTGTTACAGTGGCTCTTATTCCTTGGGGACAGGAATAACCCTCTTGATCATCTTATATTTATGTGTAAATCATAGCTGCCGGTATTTTGCACTGTTTGTATACACAAATACATAAAATGCAAAATATCGATAGCCATGATTTAGAATATTTTTGGCAGATTTTTGCTTTATTGAGTTTGTGTTTGTAGTGAGTGTGTGTGCATGCGCCTGCAAGAGTATTAGGAGCATGTAGAATATCATCTGTTTATATTTCTATAGTTAAAACAGAACCAATGAACAGCAGTGAGATCGCTACTACTACCACCACAGACGGGTCTTTAGACAATTTCTCAGGATCAGGTAAGGAATAAACAAAAGTCTTAAGCTCAGCATTTTTATCATTTATTATTTTCTTATCCCATGTGATCTAAACCTGTGCACCTCTCTTAAAAAGCCTTTTGTACTTTCCATGTTTTGCCAATTTCTGTACATTTTAGTCTAAGTCAACAGGCGTTTTCCCGAAGTAAGGAGCATTACAGTATCAGGCTTATTAATGTCCATTGATGTCTTTGATGGGAGTCTCACTAGGGAGTATTCTGGCCCAGAGTAATTACTTTTTGTTTTCTGTGAATAAACATACATGCTTCTGTGGTTATTATTCTAATCAGGGGGTAGGTCTACCTCACTTATTGTAATTTATTATTACTAAAGTATTCATTCTTTGGCTTCTTTTCTTAGAGGAAGCCAAATGCATCTTAGCTTCTGACATACAGGATACAAACACTGTGAGAACAACCTAAGTGTTTGCTCAGTTTTGCACACCTGTGGACTAACTGTGGTATTTCTAGCACATTGGTTTTATGGTGCAAATCAAATCAGAAAAGTTTCTAATATTGTGGGATTACACTTCAGTAGTAGCAAAATTTGACATCTCACAACCAGTCAGACTCCTGGTATGACAAGCCCTTTCCAAGTCTTGTCACAGCCTCCATTTTCTGTACAGGCTATTGAGTTTGAAAGCATCAAGCCTGAAAGCCCAAAGAAAGGTTTCTAAGGTGTTTTAATTTTGTAGCTACCTACATACATCTGTGGTGATCTGAGTAAAGGTTCGAGTGTAACACTTGGCATGTCTGCAGCCTCACAGGCCACAGCAAAGAAAAATTATTGGATGTAGAAGGCACAGAAGGAGACTCCCTGCTTCCCTCCCAGAGTGTAAAGATGATGGATTTTCCCTGTAGCTGGCCAGGAAGGGGGTAGCTGGTGAGGGGTAATTATGTGTGCCTTGTTTATTTCCAAGCACTCCGCAATAAGGCCTGTTGTTTCTCGGGCTGTCTGATCTTACAGTAGTCTCATAACCTGCTGCTGACCCTTTGGTGGCAAAGGCTCCCAAGCCCACCCTGGGGACCTAGAGGAGAAGTGGCACCCAGAGAGCAACCAGAAAGGGAAGGGCTCCCAGAAATGTGGTCCTAAGCAGAGGAGGCCAGCAGAGCTGCCACGCTCTGGGCAGCACCTGGAGATGCTGACAGGAGGGAGCTGTGCTGGGGCTGCTCTCGGAGCGGCTCGCGGTGCAGCCTCCTGTGCTTACCTGTTCCACTGACAGCATCTGCACCTTGGACAGCCCTCTGCAATACTGATTTGAAGGGCTGAAAGCATTTTAGACAGCAGATAAGGTGGAAGAAAATAGAAGTGTAATAAGGTAATACATAGTCTGTAATAGGAATTTTTTTTTTTTAAAAGAGGCACGTGCTCTGAAGTGGGCCATGTGTTTTCAATCGAGGCACGCATAAAGCTCCTTCATAAAATGTAGGTCTTAAAAATTCTAAAAGTTAATAAAATGTTGCACTTGAGATATCAGCAATCCTTTGAAAATATGAAGGGAAATGTTTCCATTAGGAAATAGGTTGTTTGCATTGAAAGTGTTGCCTGTGTGCAACCAAAGAATAAACTATGGCTCAGGAATTGTACAAAGGGGCAATTTAGTATTTCAGATTTGCAATCAAGATTTTAATGTTAAGCATTCCTGTATAGTTCCTCATAAAATATTATTTTCTATCTAAGGTATCAATGATATTTGAATTTAATTAAAGTCTTGTTAATTCTCTGAAATTCTATTAGGAAAAATAATATTTATCTTTGGTGTGTGTATTTACACTTCTGTATGCTTTCTTTTCTCCTTGGTGCAGCAATTGGAAGCAGTGGTTTCAGCCCAAGACAAACACACCAGTTCTCCCCACCACAGATTTACCCTTCCAAGTATGATATCTTTTTAAAATAATAATAGTAGTAGTAATAATAATAACTGGAATAGGCAGATTTTAACCTCATTTAAAGTAATAATTGAGTCCATCTGTTAAGCCATAATTTAAACTGCAGCAGCTTCTAAGGAAAAAAAAAATTAAATGCTAAGAATGTATTTGAAAAATATTTGTAAAGTTCATATTTCACTTATTCTTTTATTATTGATTTCTTATTGTTTCTTTATTATTCTATTATTCTTATTATTTCTTTCTTATTTTGTCTCTTAAAGTTTTCATTGTCTAGCACAGCGTATGATTATGTGTTAATGAAGCAGCAGGATTATAATAAGGCTAAAAATAAGTACATGCATGTCTGTCTAATGGAGTGTCTGTCCTATTTTCTGTCACTTGTAATCAATAGCAGACCCTACCCACATATCCTCCCTACCCCGTCTTCACAAGCGATGGCTGCCTATGGGCAGACCCAGTTTACAGCGGGAATGCAGCAAGCTACAGCCTATGCCACTTACCCCCAGCCTGGCCAGCCCTACGGAATCCCTTCCTATGGTAAGAAATCCCGGCTGGGATCTTTTATTCCTGAGGTAAATGTCCTGTAGATCAAGCCTGTGCGACCCTTAGGTGGGTGCTTAGTGGGGCAGCTGTGCTCTAGAGCATTTCTTGTGGAGGGCTGTTAATTTTCTCACCTTGGAATGAGTGATGTTTAATTTATGTATTAAAGAGTTAAAAAGGTACTCAAGAAAATAAGCCCATATTGGGGTTGTGAGGAGGGGCTCGTTATTATCTTCTTGTTGGTGACATCAAAAATACATCAGTGAAATGGGAAAGGAGATCTCAGGGTTTCCACGGCACAGACCCAGCCCCTGGTGACTTGCTCAGGGCTCTGCTCCCCAGCAGTGTGTGAGGTTACATTGGGATGTAAAGGTCTGAATTTCAGCTGGTACAGATTACTAGAACCCAGATGACTCTGCAAGGCTGTGCTGATTTTCAGAAGGCAAAAAAAACTGATTCAAAAGTGCCTCCATCAAAAAAACCTTTTTTCCAATGTTTTCAAAATCCCTGGAGGTGAAAATTGAGGTAAATTAAGCTAAAGCTCTGTCTGCCTGATGAAGGAGATAGTACTAAGTAGCAAACATTTCCCAAAAAATTTAATTTAAAAACAAGCTGCCATGGGTGAGACCATTTTCCTGCCAGACTGTCTGCTGGCAGACCACATAGCAGTGCAGCAGCAAGGATGCATTATTAGAAAATAAGTCTTATATTCCTCTGGGGGAATATATTAAAAATATACAATCCACATGCTTTGAGCAGTATATATTGTAAAAATCCATTCAGATAATGTAAGTTTTATACCAAAAGAACAGCACTCGCCATATAAGCTGTCCACTTTAAAGGTATTAAACGTTTTAAGTGCAAAACTGGTGAATCTCTCATCTTGAAGTCTGTAAACTGAAAATCCACTGGATCTCAAGTATACCCTATGGCAGATTATAGTGAACACTAGGCAAAAGAAATACATTATTTTCCCTTTTACTTTAAAATAGGTTTCTAAGTATATATTGGATGTTTCAGTTTCAGTTCAAATGCACATATTTTAAACTTACACTATGAGATGGGGTGTCTTGGACACACACACACACACACACACACACACACAAGAGCTCCTGTTGATGAGAGTTCATCTGCTAATTCCATCTGGATCAGGGGGGATGATAACAGACAACCCTTTTCCCCACCCTGCTTTTGTTGACCTGTTTCTCCTGTGGACACCTCGTGTTTATACTTGGCTGACTGCTAGGCTTGGGCAGCCCAAACAGTGACTTTTTTGTTTTTTGCTTGGTTCCTCTGGATTAAATCCTGACCTCACTGAAGTCAGTTCTAAAATTCCCACTGACTTCAGCCAGGCCTTGATTTCACTGCTTGAGTTTAGCTGTCTCACTGTCGTCGGAGCTGTAATTGAGAGTTGCTTTACTTGGCAACTGCTTGTGGGGGTTAACATGCTTGCCTGCTCTTTTGTTTTGGTTTGGTTTTTTGCCTAGTCCATCCCCCATGCCTAGGACTTCAGATAAATTTGCAATGTTTTACATTGCAGAGCTACTTATGACCACTGAAATCCTCAGCTCCTGAGCCAAGAGAATTTTTGTATGTTTTGTAGTTTTCAGATTTGTGCCTTGTGGCTGGTGCTAAGGTGCTCATTGCTGATGTACTTTATAGGAGTAATATTTAAAAGCAAATAACTATTAAAAGTTTTAGGACTTAACTTATTTTTTTTGCATATTTAAGGCATGCCATATAATCTATGCTCCCAAATGAAATTGGGAAGCATTAGGACACTCATTTGCAATAGGCACAAGATGAAGCCTTGCTTAGAGCCAAAATTCTACTCTTTGATCTGCAGTTTAGACCCCATGTACCCTCTGTCTTGCCTTTCTTTTATCCAGACAGAAATCTTACAGCAGTATAAAGGGAGAAGACTTATGCCTATGTGAAAGGAAAAAAACTGAGTTGAGGCCTCTTTCTTTTTGTTTCTTTACTCTGGGTCTACTAGAAGAAAGAGTGTTTGTGAGTTTTTGTATCAGCCTGCCTCAGGTATTCTCTCTAGAGTAGAGTTTGGGAAGGTGCTGTCTCAACTGTACCTCTAGCCTCTTCATTTTTCCAGTTCCCCACCTCCACAGCCATGCAGCCATGCAGGCAGGAAGGGGGGTGGAGGGGAATGCCACTGACAGCTGCTGCCCTGGGGCTCCTGGCTCTGCTTCATCTGCAAAGCCCCTGAGGAGGCTGGAGAATTTCCTGAAGCTCTTTCCTCCTCCTTGCTCCAGCACCAGCATCTAGCAAAGGCTTTGCTTTCCAACTTCTTTACCCTCCAGATCCTGGCAGTCCTCTTGTGTCACTGTCCCTTCCCACTTCCCTGAGTACATTAGACTTGGGAGAAGGGAGCACTAAGGTTTGATGAGTGAAGGCTTTGGGGATGAGAGCAAGTGTGAGAGTAAGTCCCAGGAGATGAAAGGCTCTTCATAGCATGGAGGTTTGCAAAAGGACATGTCAGTGCCAAGTTGTCTTCACTCAAGTGGCATCCTCCTACTGCTGCTTTTGATCATCTCCTGCTCTGCCTGAGATGGAGAGTTGGATCAGGCTGCTAAGGGAAATTTAGACTAGAAATTTAATGCTTGATTTAGTTAAACTTTCTCTAAGCCATATTTAATCAGCATTTCAGAAGTCCTTAAACAGACGGCAAATAGGGATTGTTGCCATCCACAGCAGGATTTTCCCCTTGGAAATGAGGTGTCAAGATTTGCCATTCAAACTGCTTAATTGTAACAGGAAACAGAAGAATCAAGTAAGGATCAGGGAAAAACAAGCAAACAGGTTTAGCTCAGCAGTTAGAAGGTCTGGCAGAAGGAATTGAGGTTAATTAATGACAACAGTTGAAAAATAATTAGTTAGATGGTAGAAAATATGCTGCCATTTGTATATATAGGGAGGTATTGAAGTTTTGCCAATGCAATAATTTCTGAGCCCACTCCTACCTTGAAACATTGTTGAATATTGTCTAGAGCAAAATCCAACCAGGAAATGAACTTAGATTAACAGTAATTTTCAAAGGAATGTTACTAATTCACACTTAGTAAATTCAGTTCAAATATTGTTGGTTTCTGAACAATGAGTTATCACTGAATGCCACAGTGAAACCTAAGAATATTGTATCACTTTTCCATTACTTTGGCTATAATTATTTTTAAATGGTAGTTCATGTTAGGACAACCTTATAATTAAAACTAAGAGACAGAGGCTGAATTGTGTGCATTTCCTCAGTATTTCTCTTGCTGATATTTGCTTGCTCATTGCCTTACAAATTGAGAAAAGAATCACTGAAACTGGGCAGCAAGTCATTCACTGATCCGACTTTGGATTATTTTATAACTAAATTTAGAAATGAGAGAGTAATGTGGTGTGTAATGGATTTCTCTGCCAGTGTAGATTAATGACTCTGCTATGTTTTTCCCAGTTCAGGAGATTGCTTTAGAAACAGTTCCTGTCTCTTAGGTGCTTATTTGTTAAGAACTGAATTAATGTTTAATTACCTTTGAAAAATCATCATTGCACTTAATACTGCCAGTTCTCTTTATCCACTTCTAATTCTTAAAAAAAAACCATTCTTGGAGCTGTGTGATTTTCATATAGGAATAATATACAATGTAATTTTCATTTATGTCATCAGTGGGTAGATGGCAGGAGAGCTTGGCTATACTATGCTTCATTAAAATCATATAAAGTTGCTAATCTACCTCTGTCTAATGTCATGAATATATGGAAAAGTTTGCCTCTGGCAGGAAAGGAAAAAAGGAATAATGCAACTTCCTGTTCATGTATAAATTTCTTTTGCAGTTATTGGAAACACAGTTTTGAATTTAACCTCTCCCTGGTGAAATTCAGTTTTCAGTGTGCTCTTAGACTGCCCTTACCCCATTAATTTGTGCATGCTCTCAGTATTTGTTCTCCCAGGCAATAGTAGGTGTATGTTAATATTGTTGTTAATTAAGTGATTTTATTTTCCATCCCTGTTTGAATATGAACAAATAGATTTGCTGTCACTAACTGATTTAGGTGCATTGTGGGCAGGCATCAAGACAGAAGGTGGATTGGCACAGTCCCAGTCACCTGGACAGACAGGATTTCTCAGCTATGGTGCCAGCTTTAGCACACCTCAACCTGGACAGGCTCCCTATAGCTACCAGATGCAAGGTCTGTATAAACAGATGTTACCATTAATTAGATATAGCTAATGCTATGGTGGGGTTTTTTTCTTCCTTATTTTGTTATATTCCTAGAATAAAAATGAATACTTGCTTGAGCACTTAACTCTGATTTTATTGCAGTTGGAGATGAAATGATGATTGCCTTTGCTGAGAGAGCAACAGGCCAGCTCTCAGCAGTTTAGAAGACCCCTTGCTTCATTAAATTTTAAACAGTGAAATATTGTAGTGTTGTTACAGTAAAAAAATGCATCTCTGAATAGCAATAGTTTAGCAAACGGTGAATGAGACAAAGCTAGTGCTGTAAAACGTGACAGGATTATGAATTTAGGAAGTGCCAAATATAATTTGACACCTGAGCATGTTTGAGGAGGGAGAAGAAGATAAAAATACCTACTGCAGCTGTGGAGGTAGCTAAATAATGATTGAAGTCTGTTTCTTTGAAGTCTATTTAAAAGCTGTAAGTCTTTGTATGTGCAGGCTATTATTATCAATTATATTTTGTAGCTGTACTTGCCTCTTTAGTTTATTTAATGTCTTTCCACCTTGTTCTCCCAATTCCTTTTCTTCTTCTGTATTGAGAAGTCACTGGGTGTGTCTGGTTCTGGATTGTTCACCACTTAATGGATGTTTTAAAAAAAACTTTGTTTAGCAGAAATAGTTAATTTGGGATGTTTGCTGCAGGCCTTTTCACCCTGAATTTGGCAGTAAATACCAGGTGTGTTGCAGATTTTGGACTTGTTGAAATAAGTCATCAATCACAGAAATGGACCACATTTTTTATAAGTTTAGCACCTTTGTATATTATCAAGCTCAGTCTAAACTGGGTGCCACCAAGTAAACACTCCATGAAATGTCTTGAGGCAGAAGTGCTTTCAGAGACTAAGTGAATAAGATTTTGCTTTTGTTCCACAGCTTTAAGGATATAATGATCCAGTCCTTTGCTCAGACACAAGAAAGATGTTTTTTGGTGCA
Organism: Passer domesticus; assembly: GCF_036417665.1. Taxonomy (NCBI): domain Eukaryota; kingdom Metazoa; phylum Chordata; class Aves; order Passeriformes; family Passeridae; genus Passer; species Passer domesticus. The sequence continues at coordinate 128,717,436 of NC_087474.1, read as the reverse complement.
TTTTTTTTAATCTCCTTTTGAACTGTGTGTTGAGTAGCTCCATAGGGCCAAAGTGACCCTCTGACATCTCAAATATTGCTGATTTATGGCGTGCTCTGACAAGCAAGATGGACAGGACCAGAGTAGCACATGGATTTTCATCTAGATGCTGAATAGTGATAATCTTCTCCTCATCAGAGTAAATATAACCAAACAAGGTTACTGGTTTTGCTTTCTGCAGGCAGCTACACAAAAGAACTCAAACAAACACACCTCCACACCTACTTCCACCTTCCCCCCTCCAAAAATCCTGCCTCTCTGTAGGAGAAAGCTCAAAATGCTTGCCAGCAGCAGCTAAAATGAACTTCTGAGTCAACATTTCAGCTTTTAAGGAAGTGATAATTCACAGTTGCTAGGAAATAGTGTGATTGAAAAATCATGTCGGTGCTGCCTATAATTTCTATTGCAGTAGTTCTTTCATGCCACAGTCATATACTGGGATCCTGTTGTGTTAACTTCTACAGGGAAATAAAAATATAGTCCATAGAAGTTGGAGGCTAAAATTAAACACGCAGACTAGAAGAGCCTAATGAAACACTAAAGCTGACACTGTTTATGTATAATAAACAGTTGGCACCCCATACTGGTTATCTAACAGCTCTAAAGGTGTTTTTTGAAAGATCTCGAGCAGAGGGATGTCAATAAAAAGGGATTTTAGGGAGGACAGGGAAATAGTTTTGCAGATGTCTATGGGAAACTCATTCAATAGAGGGAGGGAAGAGGGAGCAGCAAAGGATAATGTAGAGAGTGCTTGGAAATTTTTAAGTGAAAGCTGTAAGTAATATGAATTCTGGCATTAGTAGTGCAAAGCTAGAACTCTGTCAATAGACTGCATAGAGTCTGCCATAAAGGGTATTGCTTTTTTTTCTTTGCTATATGCAAAATTTGTATAAGATCAGATTTTTCAAGCTCAGCAAAGGGTGGCAGTTGTCAAGAGATGGAACAGTAACATCTTGAAAAGCACTTCATCTGTATACTTTGAGAGGCAAGGATCTTAAAATATTCTGCAAAAAGAAATATGTTAAAGATGTCCCAGTTGTGAAGCTCTAATAGCAAAAGGATCAGAAGCATTGATTTAATGATGGAATTGTCCACAGGGCTTAGTGGGGAGGGGGGTCTTAGCCCTGTTCTCTAGCTGTGCTGTGCTTGGGCTGAGAGCTGCCCACCTGTGGAAGTCAGTGGATCACTGACGGTCTGGCTTGAGCAGAAGAGACACAGGTCAGACTTGGAGCATCCCTGTGATGTGTATGTCCTTTCTGCTGTGCTCATAAACAGCACAATGTGTGGGTGAGGGAAGGACTGGTGTTCTACAGAAACCTTGGAGACCATCAGATTGGAAATAAGGAGAATATTTCAAATGAAAGGACTGGTGGAGTTGTTAGTTGCTAAGTAAAAAAAAATCATATTTATGAACAGGTCTTTCTTGCAGTTAAATGTTTGACAATATATGTCTGTACTGCACATGAGAATATATGTCTTTGTAATATTTTCATTAAGTAAACTTGTGTATTTGAAACAACTCTAAATTGACCTAATTCTTCCTTTTGATTGGACAGCTGTTAAAAGTAAACAGGAACATTTGTTTCTCTTTCCTGATTTAATTTTGGAAGGAGAACTTATTCATAATTTAAACTATTATTTAAGGACAAATTGATTCTCATGACAGAAGACGGGGTTACTGCTGCTGCTGTTCAGTTGTTTGTGCAGAAACCTCCAGAGAGGAAAATGAGTTTATTCTCCCTTTTCCCTCTAGCAGTATATGGGCAGGCTGCAGCCTCAGCCTTGTCATAGCCTGCAATAACTGTTCTTCATCTCCTGCGTGCAGCTGCTGAGCTGCTAAATGGAGATAATGGATCCCACAACCTACTCCGCAACCGAGCGTTACATGACAGCGGCTCGGGGCCCTGCTGGCATTCCTGCCTGCGGCAAAGGGGATTTCCTAGCGGCCTTGCAGTTGTCCTGCTCGTGTTCCCTGACTGGGGTTACCTCGTGCTCCAAAGCTTTGGAGTTAATTCTGGTTCCTCTCCCTGGGATGAATGTCTGCCTGCAATGTAGGGACGCTGCCTCGCGGTGCGTGTGCAGCCAATTAAACCCAGTGCTTTTCCTGACCCTGCTAAAATTACAGCGTCATTAGTCACTGAACAATAGTGGGGCAAGAGGCTGCCAACTTATGAAAATTATAAGGAGAATTGTTGCCTGTGACTGACTCCTTGCTAAGTTTATTCTGGTAATTGTATTTTTGTTTGTCACAAATTTATAACCTCAGTAAGGAAGTGGGCATAGGGGAGAGGGTGAGAAGAGGACTCAGGCGGTTCTGCGACCCATCTCCCCACTCCCCTCTCCCCCCTCCCCCTTCCTTTATTTAACGAGTGTGTTCCTTAAGCTGTTTTTCATATAAGTTGCTTCATAGATGTTGAAAGACCACTTACATGACTAATGGCTGCGGGAATGGGCCCTTGTTCCTATATTGGCAGATTTATAAGGATTGCACAGTGAGGATAAATGGAGTGGAGAAGGGCTGGAGGAAACAGCAAGGAAAGAACTCCATTTGCAAATGTCTTATTTGGGTCTCCTTTGATTGTGATAAAAAGCATAGCTTGTACCCTCCACCCGAGGACCCTACCACTGGAAGGGTGCTAGACCTGCGATGAGCACTAGCATTGTTTTAGTTACTGAGGCTGTGATGATAGAGAATAACTATCCCATTGGTTTGGGAATTCAACCGTAAAAAAGTAAACGTTAAGGTATTTGGTTATTATTATACAATATAAAAATATTGTGCTGGACAGCTAAGCAGTTACTAGGACAACAAAGGGGAGTTTGCCAAGGATTTTTAAACACTGTAAGCAAACGGAAGAAACCTTGAGCTTAAATAGCCCATCTGGCTGTCTAAGGCTTTCCCAAGAGAGCTGCACTAAACTTCTGCCACATACATTGTACCCTGATGATAGACATAGCCCATGGCAAGGCGACTGAGCTAGGAAAGCAAATGGGCTTCTGTGGCCAATACACGGGGGAGGACCTTATCCCGTGCCTGCGGCGGCACAGGGCGCGCCCCGCACCTGGAGCGCGCCCTACTCCCAGCAGGGTCCGGCCACCTTCCGACACTGGCTGGGATTCCCAGCTTTAATGTGGGTCAGAGCTCTTTGCAAAATAGACCTTTGACCTGCAATTTACAGCTTTTATCACATTTTAAAGCTATGTAGCCAGCCAACTTAGGGCAGTAAATCTTGCATGTTTTGTAGTGATTCTTATTTTTGTGTTTGTTCAGCTAAGGCACGATAGCGGCTCTATGCCATGTTATGGCTGAATATTTAAAAAACAATTTGCAAAATCATGAGTATTTTAAAAACAACTTAAGGCCTGTAGTTCTGGGTGGCCCACAGAGCTGTTTCTAAGAAACCTGCTTCGTGTTTGTTACGGTCTAGGAGACCCTTACCCCTCCTCCATAGAAGCCAGTGCTGACCATGAGATGAAAGAGAGATCTGCATGTTAGTGTGTGTGTGTCTTTGTCTGGGAGGGAGAGATGCTGGCTGGCATGTAATTACTTTTCTCATTTGCTCTTGCAAATTATTTTCCAGACTTTTTGAGGAAAGATAATGTATTCCTCAAACAAAGTCTGGGGGTTTTTTTACTTATGAGAGGCCTTTTATATCTCTTTAGAGTGGCTCAAACTGTGCACATTTAAAACCTGTGTTTGAATGTATTACTGCATCTTCAAAAAACCCCATAGAAATAAGAAGAGATACAGTGACTTATGTTTTTCCAGCCAGAGCATTATTAGAAATAAAATGTTTTTTCAAAGTTTTGCGATTTAAAATATTTTTCAGCTGTATTTTGGCTTTTGTGTTTGTCACAATAAAAAAAAATAACATCTGTTTTCCAATTTTAAATTAAATTTAAAACATGTTTTTCTCATTAGTACTGTTTATCTGTACTATCTGCTAAACTTGGATGTCAATTCTTCTGCTGAAGTAATCTGATTTTAGTTCACAGGATTAGTAGCATCTATCAACAATCAGAGATTTTGCACTAATAGAAGATAGAAAATAAATGTTTATAGTAATTTCATACATTAAGTTTAAGCTTCATCCTTTACTCCCACTGCTGTTGGACTTCTCATCTACTTCTTTGAGACTTAACTTGTATGTGATTTTAGTAATTTTTGCAGTCAAAACATTTAAACATTTTTCCTTCTGACTTCTCATAGTTACAATACATGTTGGTCTGGTGGCTTTTTGTTTAAGAAAAGCAAATAGCTCACAAATGTCCTTCATGGGCTGCAGTAAGTATGGACCCCTGCCTGAATTCTTGTCCTCTTTGGATTTGCAAGAAATGTTGCTTCTCCCAATGAGTAACCTCTTTTTGGATTTGGTTGTTAACTGAGTTGTGTTGGGTACGTCAGGGGATTGGTGCGTCTTTATGCCTGACTCCCTGTTTTCATCCTTCCTTGTCTCCTTTGCTCACCTGCAAGTTTTACTCCCAAGGTCTCTGTATATCTTTGCACTGGGGCAGATTTTGGTGGTGAGGGAGGCTGTAAATAACCTGTGCACTTTAATACACTGTGCTGACTGGTGCTCTCCTGCTGGATGAGTTCAATAGGTTGCCTCATTACAGACTTTGTGGTGGCTTATGCAGCTTCACCCTGTGCATCCATATGTCTCAGCTGGTGGCTGTGTCACTCCTGGGTTACAGCCAGTGAGGGCAAGACAGCTGAAAGGGGGTTGCTGCCCTTTTAGAGGAACAGCTTCTCAGGTTGGGTATTAAACGAGAGCCCCATCTGTCTATTTTTGGTGGCTTGTGAAAGCTGGAGGAGGGAGATGAAGGCAGTAATTCAGTCTCTGGGCTAAATTCCATCTTGGGTCTCCCTTTTTAAAGAGGTACTTTTTTTTCTCTTGTGTCATCCCCAGTACACTCTGTCAAAAGAGGAAGGGTTTGCAGCCCAAGGCTGTCTCTGATCGATTAGTGAGTCCTAATGGCTTTGCAGTCAGACTGAGCTGTTTGGAGCAGGGAGTTGCAGCTTTTGCTGCTCCTGTGAGGGGCTGAGGCTCAGGGAGGGGAGAGGACACAGTTCTCAAAAGTGGCAGGAGAAACAGAGCCACCAGGATTTCGTAAGGGGAGATGCTGTCTCTCGGGACAAGGCTTGCCCTTATTGTTCAACAAAACAAAAAAGAAAATATATATAAAAAAACGAAGTACAGAAACCCTCATTACTTCCACAGTGCTGGGTGTTATTCAGTGGGGTGCAATAGCCGAATTTTCAATCACACCTGAGGTGGGTCCAAAATTCCAATCTAAATTTCAAGGGGATTTTTTTATTGTAATAATGAAACACAGACTGTAAGAACTATGAATTATCACTTTCTAAGTATTAACATGTTACAGAGCTGAATCAGTCAACATATGGGAAATATTACAAATATGCCATAATGTTATGATATAATTGTGTGATAGAAGTTATTTTCCAATAGTTTGTTTTAGTAATTCACATCATTTTTCCTTTCATTTCAGGCAGCAGTTTTACAACATCATCAGGAATATATGCAGGAAATAATTCACTCACAAATTCTACTGGATTTAATAGTTCACAGCAGGTAAATTTGTAAATAGGAGTTCCGCAAACTTTGGCAAACTTAGAATTCTCATCCACTGCAAAAATGTAGCTCTTAAATAGCTTGTTGAAAGAAATTGTCATCTTTCAAGTTAAACTAAAGTCTATAAATGTTTTTCTTCAATCTGTCATCTTAGAACTAATTGTCAGAGGTTGATGTTCTTATTCACACATCTTCAGCAGTGTGTCTAATAAACTGCTTGTATGAGAAGACATACTAAATTATGTGTAATTTAGATTTTGTTTTACTGCCTCACAGTTTTAGGTCCTACAGCATCCTGTACAGGAAGCATACGTGCTTGAAGTCTGACATGTGTTTGTAGTTATATTTTGGAATTTATACTAAAAAGTAGCAAAACTTTGATGGACTACTTAGCTGCTTTTTTGTCTTGCAGGAATATCCCTCTTATCCCAGTTTTGGCCAGGGCCAGTATGCACAGTATTATAATAGCTCACCATACCCTTCACATTACATGACAAACAGCAACACCAGCCCTACGACACCCTCCACAAATGCAACATACCAGCTTCAAGAACCACCATCTGGCATCACCAGTCAAGCAGTTACAGATCCTGCAGCAGGTAATTACATGGATTTTATGGTCCCTATGAGGCACATTTTTGTAAGTTGAAAGGGGATTGAATTGGATTTTTTTGTGTAGCTGTTGATTTTTTTTATTATTATTTCTTGATCCTGAGCCTGTGGCATATCTTAGACAGATTTTATCAGAAAATAGACTAAATAAAAAAAGAGGATCAGTAACAGTTTTAAAGCTTATCTAGAATACAAGTTATTTGTATTTATTTGTAAAGTGTGTTAAAAATTGCAGGGTATGTATAAGTCTTTACCGTAAACAAGAACCTGGTGCTTTTAAGCTCTGTATTCATTAAGATAAACCCCTTTGATTTTTCTTAAATAAAACTGAAATCAAGAGGCCTTCAAACCATAACCCAACTGTCTACTTGAAAGAACCTTTTGAGTTCTTTATTTCAGAGGACATAATAATGCTTGCAATGGAGAGTTGAAATTGCACAAGTGTTTCCATTTTAAGAAAAGATTTTCAGTGGCTTATTCTTTTTCCCAGTCATTTTACCTTTCTTGGTAGAATTTGGCAGTCCTTTACTAGTTGAGATATTTTTTGAACATTTATACCAAACTGCTCCAGCTGTTTTTGGAAATGAGGGGTGAAAAATACTTTTCTAATTATTAAAAACAAGTTAAAATCCATCTTTTTAACAGATCAAGCATGTCAGTCATTAGTAGATGGCAGAAGTGTGAAGTCTGTCAGAGAGAAAGTCCAAGGTTGCAGATGTGTTTCTTAGTAATGCAGGAAGAAGCAGTTATGATTTGGCAGTGGAATCAGGTGATTCTGTTTTGGACTTCTTTGGGATGACGTTGATTTTAGTTCTCTTGAAGCACTTGATGGAACTGATCTTCTATGTGCAATGCTAAATTTTACTATAATTTGCTAAGCCTCTGTTGCTTTTCTGCATGAGTGTGCACCTGGAGAAAATGTTATGCGGTGTTGTCTTTTTTGAGACATTTGCTGCAAGTAGGGAAGAAAATACAGCTGGTGTGTTCATTTATATACATGAGGTCATGTGTGTGCACTGTATTGGAGAAAGGAATCTTTCTAAATATATGAGTGCTTATTGGGGTCTGTGGTATTTAGGTATGGATGCATATTGATGTCTGCAAAATTATCCTGCTTTTCACTTCTAAAAAAGTTTTTGCTTTTGTTTTCTTGTGATTTTGTTTGCTTTTCTTTTTAAGTTGGAAGCAGTTAAGTTCCTTTTAGCCCAAAACCCTATGGTGATCAAGTTTTAGCTGTTTTCAAGATACTAAAATTGAATCATTGTATCATCTGTGTCTTGATCTGTTTGCAAAGTCTTCGCATGTATTTCTCTAAAGTCATTGATCTTTACTATAGTATTTACTTCCTAAAACCTACAGTAAATGTGCATATGAAGAGTGGAGGTATATTTTTCCCACACTCAAATTTAGTGACTTAAAGACCGTCCTCCTATTTAAATAGTTTTCTGTTCTTTATAAGCCTGAGCAGAACTTTTCTCAGTTCCTTTTTAAGAAGTCTTTATTTTCTCCCTCACATCTTCCATATTCTTGTTATGACAGTTTTGTCTAAAAATTTGAAAGAATTTGGTGAGCTTTCTCGTGGATGAGTTCTGCATCTAATCCTTCTTCTAGTTTTTTATTTCATGTATTGAAAGCTGTGCATCCATGGATGCCCTACCACTGCTTGCTTAGCCCTTTCTCAGACGTGTACACACCTCCTCTGACACTGATGGGGCTTCCATTTCTTTTCCCAAGATATTATTGTTACTGATTTAACAGTTCTGAAAATGTTCCTTCCAGCAGTTTTCAAATAACAACTCTTAATGTAGCTATGGGGTTACCATGGGCTGGCTGCCTCTACCAGAGGCAGGGGCACATTTAGGAAAGTACCTGGTCTCTAAGACCACTCTATTAGAAGGAGCTGATGAAAGTCATCTCCATCAATGTGGTTGCAATCAGCAGAAGGTATAGGGCCAAATTTCTCCATTTTTCTTTATGCAGATTTTTTTTCTTTATGCAGTTATATTGGGATCAAGCCCATTGAGGTTCCTTCTGTATTGCCTGGAGAGAGGTGAACACTTCAGTTTACCAACTGATGCCAAAGCCTCTCCAGTGGTATGAAAGCACTTTAAAGTGGCTGACGTGCCAGTGCTGATTTCTAAGGAGAAATCAGGCAAGGAATTTCTGCTGCCTTCAATGCTAGTAGAAAGGAAGGAAGGAAGGAAGGAACCATCAGTGAATCCAGTGCTGTGCTTGCCATTTCTCCTTGCACAGTGTGAATGGTTGTACTTTTTTTCTTGTTGAGATTTATTGCTAACCCTTAGTTGAGCTCATACACAGTCTCCTTGGAGGACCAAGCAAGGCTGGGCTCAGAGAAAAGAGGGATCAACATGTAGGAAGGGAATGCTGGTGGAGTGGGGACAAGTGGAAGGCATATTCAACAGAAGAAATTCATAATTGAGTCCAAAACACAGAACAAAAGAGCAAAATAAACAAATTTTTGTTACAGTTAGTAAAATTTCTGCAGGCTGTTTTGCCACATCTGCTCAAGTTAGGCTGCTGATTCTTTACCACAACTGGCATGCTTCATATGAGGGATGGTGGGGAGCAGTGCAGAGCCATCACATTTTGTAGGATGGGCTCCAGCTGCTGAATTGCAGCTGTCTATCCTTAGACATCTTCTATATTAAAAAAAACCCCATGTAATCTGTGTGGTTATGAACTATGCCAGGACAAGCACAGAACAGCCTTCAGACTTTACAGAGGCACCAGAATAATTTGACAGACATAGGTGGTTTCTATGAATTTGGGCCAATAAGTGAAACAGAAGAGTCTGGTAAGAAAAATGTGAAAGGGAGAAAGTAATTATGTGCTCTTGTGACATTTTTAGTAGAGTTTTGCCGACTCAGAAATCTCAGATAATTTCACTTGAAATATGTTTAATTCCTTGTCCAAATATAAAATAATCTTTTTATGATTTTCCTCAGTTACTAGTTAAATTTGAAAGTTTTTGCCATGCAATCCAGAGCACACAGGGATTCTTGCAGAAAAACCTGAGATTTTCCGTGCTCAGTATTTCTTCTTTCTCTTTGCTTTCAGGACTTGAAACTTTCTTGTACCATAGTCAGGATAAAATAATTCATTGCCCATATGTTTATAGTCTTTGTATCCATAAATCAGATATACAAATTAATGTTATTTTCTTGTGAACAAAAGCCTGTATTTTTCTTAGTGATGTAATCAGAAAGTTGCTGAGTTTTTTGTCTAAGCTGTAGTATGTAAGAGAAGTAATAAGAATTAAAATTATGAAAGAGAATAGAAGTAGATAAATGAGCAAATATTTGTTCTCCCTTCCAATATTTAAATTCATTGAAATAGGTTGAGAATGAACAAAAGCAGTATTTCTTTATGTGGCTAAGCTGTGTAGCTCTTTGCTGCAGGATGTTGTGGATGCAAAAACTTTATGCCAGTTCAAGCATAGCTTTGACAAGCTCAAATATTAAATTTACAGAGACAACAAGAAATTCTTGATGCACAAGATCACTGGAGACTGGGGATAAATTAGTGCTGGGTGGATGTCTGTCCTGTTTATGCTTCCTTACTTAGTTTCCAGCTGTTTGCCAATGTTGAAACTTACCCTGGAGAGAGGGAGTTATGCCCCCATCCACTGTGCCTACCCTGATGCTCAAAAATTCTTAGTGCAACATTCATAACATTATTTCTAGGAGTTAATATAGAAGAAGCTACCTTTTCTCAAGACATATTAGTTTTTTCTTGCAATATTTCAACTCCACCATTACAACTGGTAATAAAAAGTTCTTGATTTGTGCAATTTTTTTTTTCATCCAGCCAGGAATGCTGAATTTATGCTTCTATTTCATATGATGATGTATTTATAATTTATTAAACAGTGTTTCTCACAAGAGAGACTTGCATTGTTCTTGAGATTCAATCTCTTTCATTTTTCTTGGTTTCTGTAATAAGTGTGTTTAATATATTACTGGAAGGTTTGGGGTTTTTTCATATTACTCACATACTTCACAATGCAGCTTAAAAACCTCACAAAGGCTGTGCCAGTTAGCAAAAGGTCTCAGACATGGGCCACTATTTTGCTCTCAAAGACTAAACTTCTTTTTCCTTGAGTACTATATTATCTTTAGTATTACAAAAGGGAAAGCCACTTTTACAGTTTCTTCTTATCATGTTTCATAAGAGACAGAAAAATGAAAGAGGGTAAATAGTTTATACAGACAACTTTTCTTTCCTATATGGAAAGAAATACAGCTATATTTTCAGTACATTTCTGGTATTCTAATGTTTGTTCTTTTTCATAAATATAAATGAAGAGTAAATCTAGAGGATATATTATAAAATGAAGGAAAATTCTGTAAAAACAGAAATTAAATTGGATGCAATGATGAATGGCAAAGTGCAGTACTGGTTTTGCTTTTCTCATAATGATTGTTCTCCTGGGATGCTTATCTTTGGTTTTGGTGGGATTAAAAGTAACAATGATTTCGAATTATTTGAAAATGGAACTAATGAGTAAGCAAGAAATTACTAGAAAGGATTCAGGTACTACTGGCCCATTATGGGTTGCTTCATTTTTTTTCTTCAGTAATGAATGGTGGAGAAAAATCTGGACCACTGTCAGCTGTGGTCATATATAGTTTATAAATACTGTTATATATGATATTTTGTCATTACTTTAAATATGCAATCCTAAATCAAAACCTCAACCAGGCTTTGAAATAGAGTCATTTTTGCCACTATTTTTAACAGACTGTTGAGAGTTTCTGTCAAGTTTATAATAGCATGCTCTTAATTCTCAATATACAAACATTAAATTTGTTTTTCAAGTGAAGATTTTGACATTTTGTCAAAACAGCACTAGAGAAATACTTCTGTGATCTTGCCAACAGGCATTATTGTATTTCTTGCAATATTTACTTAGTGCTTTTACTTACTACTAATCCAGTATTATTTTTTATGGAGAAGTAAAAAAAGAACATCCACAAACACACTTGATTCTGCTGCATTGTTTAATCCTGGTCCAGTTGTATGCAAGTAGGAGTTTGTATAGGTGCTCGTGGAATTTGTGTTTAGTTGTATTTATGCAAAAGGAAACTTATGCAAAAGTAAGAAAATCATAGTGTGAGACTGACATATTCAAATTACTTGAATCTTGTATTTTTGTTCTGGTACACAGGAAATAACACTGGCAAAATGAAGTATAAGATATAGGGGGAAGCCATTAATCTGGGCACAATGTAAATGGAAAATTTTTTGTACGTAGCTACTTGTAGAGACATTTGACTGTACTAACTCCCCTGGACCCACCTTATCCATGTAATTTGCATCGTGACATGAGATATGATTACTTTGATAATGTATGGTTACTCTATTTTGCATAACCTTTCAGTGTAGTAGGGAAAAAGTCTGATAAAATTTGCAATGCCTTTGTCAACAGCAAAAGCTCTACCCACACACACCAGCTGGATTTACCTAGAGACACACTTGATTTTGGGCTTTCTGGCATAGCCAGGTTGCCCCAGATTTGTCATTGAACACTACTGCTGTACATCAAAATCAACAGTAAGAAAATGCAGTGATTACTATGGGGGGATTTTCATAACAAGCAGAAATGAATTACAGAATATGGTGTTGCAAATGCTGTCTCTGCGGCTGTACTGTCTGTTCATAAACAATCAAGGTGTTTTTATTTTTGTGGTGATGGAAAATTGTCCTGTGTGACAAAACCATCAACACTGCCCAGAGTGATGTATAAAGGGAAGTTTAAGCTGATGAACTCTTATGTCAAGTTGCAGTGTTGTGGTGCCTTGATGCATAGAGGAAAGTCTGATACAGTATGGTTCATGTATTTTAGTGAAGCCAGAATGTAAACACATTTAATTCCTCACAGTTATGTTTTTGTCAGGCTTGGTGTCACTGTATGCTAAAGGAGTTGCTACCAGGTCAGAAGCAGGGGAGTACCAGTCACACCTGGAAAACAAGATATTTATAAATCTGGGCTTAAAATGTTTTTTTTTCTGACTGACTGTGGAAGTCGAGAGTGGTTCTTTTACACTTATCCAAGGTTCAGAAGAAGGTGAAGCAGAAGTAAGCTATAACATGTAGTGTCTGCCTGGAGCAAAGTACAAAGAGTTCCTATAGCAGGGAGATCTAAAATGATGTGTATGTCCATAGATGCAGAAGAATAATTGTTGCTACATTGCTATTAATACAAATTTGTATTAACTGTTGCTATTAATACAAATTTGTGAAGGTTTTGCAGCAAAGAGCCATTCCACTGGCAGCCTAGAGTGCTGGATCCACCAGGCTGTACCCTGCTGCTGCAGGGGCCACCAGCAAGCACCTCAGGAGCATCAATGACAGGCTAGGCTTGTGTAAGATTTGCCCTAAGCACCTTTCCAGATCCCAGATATTTTTGTCTCAGGTGATTTCCAGACTTGCTATTGTTTGTATGTTTAGGGTGTGCCTGCATGAGCATTTTAATTTTGAGTAGGGTCTTTTTCGATGTGAAGCTTTGGCTCAGCAGAGCAATCCTAGAGCACCTAAGTGGAGTCCTTCCAGTCAAAGCTAACCTGGAAGGTGTCCTCCAGAACAGCTCCTAATTGCTCCAGCCCCTTCTGAGGGTGCCCAGGAGATCAGATCAGAATGCACTTGTACTGCAATAACCTCTCAGAAACAGCCAGTGCAGCCTGATGTAGTTGCCACCACTTGCTTGATCCCACAGATCCAACTTGCTAATGTGGTGCACCCCTGAATATTTCACTTCCAGGGATGTCTTCAGGCCCCTCTTGAACCCATGTAATATTCTGGGAAGCTGGCATGTTTTTTTATTTTGTTTTGGGGTGGTTTTTTTGTTGATTTTTTTGTTGTTGTTGTTGTTGTTTTGGTTTGGTTTGGTTTGGTTTGGTTTGGTTTTGTTTTTTGGGTTTTTTTTGTTGTGGTTTTTTTTTGTGGGTTTTTTTTTTTGGTTGGTTGGTTGTTTGGGGTTTTTTTGTTTGGTTTGTTTTTTTTTCTTTGGTTGGTTTTTGTTGGTTTTTTTTGTGTGTGTGGTTGTTTTTTTTTTGGTTGGTGGGAGGGGGGGGTGGTAAAATGTGTACAAATCTCGTAGCTTTTATCTGAACTCCTTGTATTTAGCCAGGCTGCTGCCAGCTCCCTTTGGTGATCGTGCTTTTGTGTTGGACAGGCAATGGATCTGGTCCTCAGCCTCTTCTCTGCTCATGATTATGGGGAGGGCAGAGTTTTCTCCTGTACTTACTTTGGTTTGTGATGCTCAAGGACAGGATAAAATTGAATTCAGTGCTTTAGAAAAATCATCATTTCACTTGGCTAGTATTAAAGTATGTCTGGTAGCATGAAGTCAGCTGAAGTTGAAGAAATTAATCTTGCCTTAGCAATGATTATAGAGTAATGAGTATAGTGATAACATGATTTGTGGCTATGTAAATTGACTTCAGCAAGTCTTTTGATGCCGCTGGCAGTTAAATCTTTTCACTTAACAATTTTTAAAGCAAGCTAGGCTAAGGCAGTTTGGCAGGAATTACAGCAGAAGAATAAAAAGCTGTTTAGGAAATCATGTCCAGAGAGAAGTCAGTGAGAGCTCACTGTTAAAACAGAGGGATGGCTACAGCAGCATTCCTCAGTGTCTGCCTTGGGCCTAGCACCAGAGCACATTTTCATTAATCATTATGTGACGGAACAGAATGTGTTTGCCTATTAAATATGTAGATGACACCATGCTGAGAGGGGCTGTGAGGCATTTTGGAGAGGGGATGAGAACTCAAAAAATGGGGATGTGATCTGAATAGGAGCAGGTGTGAGGTATACATTTAGGCAGGAATGATGAACTGCACAAATGTGGGACAGGGAATGTTGGCAGCTTCTTCCAGGCTCTACCTTTCCCTGCAGACTGCTCTCAGTACTCCAGATATTAGTGGCACACAGAGTACCCTCAGCCGCTGTTGTTTTTCTTTCTCCAGAATTTGTCAGGGCTGGGCTTGTTGAGGCTCAGGGCTCAGGTGGACACTGAATTCTTTAGCTGGGTTTCCTGATGAGGCCCTGAGAGTGACCATTGGACACTGAGCTGGTGACACAGCCATGCACACAGAGGCTTTCCTTCATATTCCTTCACATGTGTGGAATAAGTTTCTTGCACACAATGTCATGTTTTCCCCCACTGGTTGATGCCATCTGTCACGCTGTTTGTAGCACTGATCTCCTGGGCAGGCTCAGAAGCTGCAGGTATTAGCAATTTTGCTTGTTCAGTCATGTGCAAGGTTTGGCCAAGTCTTCGAGAAACAACCAGTTCAATGTCACTTCTTCCTCAGAGGATGATCTAGGAATGCCCAATCTAATATTTATGGAAATGCTGTAGAACATGCAAATTTTTGCTGGCCAGTTGGTGAGCAGGGGAGGGTAGCCTGCAGAACATTCAGGAAGTCAAGCTTTGCTTGACTTTGCTGTGCATTACTTTGTCCAGTTTGTAGAGAATGAGAATCAGAGCCTAGCAAGGAAGATTGACAGGGAAGGGTTAATCTAACAACAAAGGGGATCTGTGAACAGTCTTCAAATGCATGCAGATACAATAGGGGGAATAATTTTTCCCCCACTTTCAAAGATGAAACTTCTACTGCTGTAACGAATGCTGAAGTTGTATGTTCTGATGACACAGAGGTCCAAGCAGCAGAGATTTCCTGGAGAGATCCATAAGAGCGGGACAGACAAATCTTTCTTGGGAATGATGGAAGTTCAATGGTCCCAAGAAGGGGTCCTGAGGCAGGGTTGGGAGTCTTTCTGTCAGGTGAGATCCAGACAGATTACCTGTGAAGGGGAAATAGAAATGAGCCCCCACCTAAACTTGCAGCCCTGTGTTTGAAATTTTGAATGAAGTATTTATAAGTGAAAGGTGTTTGCAAAGATGGAGAGCTGCATGCCTCTTACAGACAGACTTTCTTCCCTGCCCCCACCATGCTCTGCTCTGTCTCCTCACTCGTTTAGGTTTCCTTGTTTGTTTATTTGTCATGGAGTTTTGTTTATACTCTTTCCATCTTACCTGTTCCCTACTTGTTTTAGTATTACTCCAGCAACTTTAATATTTGAAACTTTTAGGCATAGCATGTCTGTGAGAAAAATTTCTAAAACTGGGAACTAAAGCCACTCTCCTAAAAACAGTGTCAGAGAGCAAAAGGAGCAGTAATTTAAATTATTCAATAGAAAATGCAATTTTTCATTACATCTAAGTTTTGAAGTACATATTTAGAACATCATTAGCCAGTATATCTGTTGAAGAAATTCTGGTCTGTTTACTTCATGAGCTTATAATTTATTTCAAGGCTTTTGTGCACATTTTTCTTTCTATTTTTATTAAATATTTTAATAATCAAAATAATGTATAGCAGAAAAATTAACTGGGAAAATTTGTACTATTTGTTACAATTTCTTTTCTTTATGGTTCAGTACAATAGATAAAAGAGCAGTCAGCATTCAAATTTTAAATACTTTAAACAAGTATTCTGAAGTGTGCATTGTCATAGGAAAAGATTTATATTATTTGGGTTAGATAGATGTGGCTGGATAATTGTTGTTGTTTGACACACAGAGAATCACTCTTTTAGTATAGGTCAGATGTCTTCAGAAGATTCTATGCTTAACCTTGGGTTACATCTTAACTTGTTCTGCTTTGTTTGATGTAGTCTGAAATATTTAGGTAAATATATAATGTGAAATATGTAAGCTGTGCTAATTCTCAATAAGTGTAGATTTGAAGGCTGAGCATGAGAATTTCAAGACCTTTTCCTTTCATTCAGCACAAGTAACTGTTATTATTTTGAGTAACTGTGCATATGTGGTGCTACACAGATGTCCAGAGTCTCCTCCTTAATTTAACCTTTGACCTCAACAGGATGTTTTCCTAGGAGAGAGAATCCCTTGTGTGAGAAGTATACCTGTCTGTTCAAGCTGGAATGCCATGGTCTAGGCAGATTCAAACAAAAAATTTCGTATCTACTGAACTCTAAAGAGTAGTTAATATTAACTGAGCAGTAAAGTTAAGAAACATAAAAATTGCAGCTGCCTTCACTAGTGTTTTTAGGAAAAAACAAAAGAAAACATGATGACCAACAAAATAAAAGTATTTGTGAAATTCACACTGTGAAAGGAAGTTTTCAAAAGAGATTTAAAAAATATATTGTTGCATTTCTAAGGACTATGGTACTGCTAATTAAATTAATGGGAAGGAAAAGTGATGCTCAGTGTATGCTCTGTTAATGTACAAGCATTCACTGTGATAGAGTCTATGGGGGTTAAGAGTAGCAAAATATCTTCAAACTTGCATGTTTTCAGAAAAACTCTGCTGTTCTTAACTACATGAATCATCACTCATTTTGCACCTGTTCAATAACAGTAAATATTCTTATAAATAAATGTGGCTAGAGCATAATAATTAGCATGCAATACTGTTTGTAAAGATTTGTATTCTGTCTTGAAGGTGCTCATTGGAAATGTTCAGTGTTTATTAGGCCTTTCAAAAATACTGGAAATACCATCTTCATAGCTGATACATATTTAACACTTATTAATTTCAATTACTGAGGGAAAAGAAATATTCTGGTTTGTGCTAGATTTTTGAATAATTCTATTCTTCTGGCTCTAATGTAGCAATCTAAAAGAGTCTCCAACCAGGCAATTTGGAAAATTTTTCAATTTATATATGTCTGGGTTTTTTTCACACCTGGTTGGATTTTTCTTACCCGTCACCATGACAGTTAGTTATTTTAAAGCATTTAAGGTATTTAAGTTTGAAAAGCTAGAGTTAAATTAATGTTGTTTTATGAAAAACTGGTGTCCCTTAAAATTGTTTGCCTAATCTTGTCATAATTGAAGGAATGAAGCGATTAAGTTTTTTTCTACTAAGTCTTTTATAGGCGTTTACTGAAATAATTTATCACTCCTTTTACATATAATTTGAGCTAGATTGAATTAATTTATGAATCAATATGACCACTTACCATTTTATATTTAATTATTTTAGTTGGGACTGGGTTTGGTGAGAGCAAGTAAGTTGAACATTTTGAACATTGAACTGAAGGGTAAAAGTGTTCTTTCTTTACCACGGCAGAATACAGTACAATCCACAGTCCATCAACCCCCATTAAAGACTCAGATTCAGATAGATTGCGTCGTAGCTCAGATGGGAAATCACGTGGACGTGGCAGAAGAAACAATAATCCTTCACCACCACCTGATTCTGATCTGGAGGTACTATATATTAAATGTTTTTGACCTGTTACAGAAATTTATTTTATGTTCTCATTATTTTTATTAACACAAAGTGTTATTTACACATCAAAAATAAAGTGGCATTGAAATTCTATTTTTCCTAACAGTATTTTCATAGAAAATAGTATTTTTCTTCTAAAGAACCTTCTTCAGGAAGAGCTTCTACTTCCTTGGAAAAATACTGGGTGTTTCTTTCTCCTTTTGATTAAACAAAGCAAACAAACAAACAAACCAAAACAAACCAAAAGGGGGAGAAAAAAAAAAGAAAGAAAGAGAAGGAGCAATCTTTTCCCAAGGCAAAGGTTTTCATTTGGACAGGAGACACTTGTAGCACAATAGTGGGGTTTGTTCTCTCATGCTCTGTTCACATTCCTCCCAGTGGCCCAGAGTTTATGTTGAGAACACATCTCCAGTGACATACCACGGCTATGGGTGTCCACACTGCATTACTTTTCCTTTGCAGAAGCTTACCCCATTTGTCATCATGGGAAATACAATCTCACCAGGATTTAAAATGTTTGTATTTGAACACTTTATTTTTCATTAAGTTATCATTTTGTGTGTGGTCAGAGGACAAATTTAAAACACATATTTTCCATTGTCTCTAAGCAAAATAATTATTTTCTGATGCCATAAGTTTTATACTTACATCATCCAAGTTCATAGTTTTTGTTCTTCAAATGCCTAAAATGCATTAAAATTAACATAAGTTAAGGGAAATAATTGCTTAGCAGCAATCTGCTTTGTTTTGGTTTTAGAGGTAATTTTCAAGGGCACTTACATGAATTTTTGTAAGACTTCTGTTTTGTAAGACTTGCAGAAATACAGAATTCTAACCCTGAAGATTTCATTTTCAGATGTTTCTCTTTGTTTATTTCTTATAGATAGTTTCTATCTCACATCAAGCTTCAAAAATTACGTTGTGCAGTCTCATTTTCTGTGTATATTTGACTATACTATAATTCTATTCTAATAGAAGGATTTGATATAATAGCAATATAGTAAAAGCTAACAGATTGTATTACCTTACCCTGGGGAAGAAAACTTGTTAGTATTGAAAATAATTGGCAGGGAAGCTATGATTTTAATATGCAACCATATCAGTACAACTTTCCCATTTGAGTGCTTACTGATTCAAATTTTAACTTTCCATTTCAAGTGTTAGCTTCACAAAGGAACACATTGATTTGATTCTCTTTTTACAGAGAGTATTCATTTGGGATTTGGATGAGACAATCATCATTTTCCATTCCTTGCTTACAGGGTCCTATGCTAACAGATATGGAAGGGTAAGTGTCAAGAAACTGATGAAATTTTTCTGTAGTATTTGCTGATTTATGGTTGATGCACAAGGAATATCAGAACATTAATTGATTTTTAGAGGCAAACTGGTACTGGCCTTACAAGACAAAAAAATACCAAGCTGTTTCACATGTCCATGCTTTGCAGTTGCTCAGCTCTTGTATTCAGTATACATTTAAATAATGTTGGGATACTTGATACTTGGGATGCTCAAAGTTAGTACTTTGACCACTTGAGGTTTGGTTTGTAGATACAAGTTGTCTGAAACTGGTTGATATTGTCAAAATCTGCAAAGATCTGCATCCCCTCAGAGAGTGAAGAACTTCCAGGAATGATTGCTATGATGGATTGGCTGTGCTCTGTATTGAGAGGGAAAGAGGAGGAATGCTTTTGGACATGGCCAGATTAGTCTAAAATTTTTTGCCTTTGATTTTTTAAAAATCTAAATATTGACTGATGTTTTCAAAAGTCTGCTTATGAGTCAAATCTTTATATTATGCACAGTCTATAAATCATAACTGAACTGATGAATATGTCTACAGACAGCAGATTTCCTTGGTAATTCTCAGAAGAGAAACACGATTTTAGGTCAATAAGAACAGTTTATGAATGGAATGTCCTTATGAGATCAGACTTCTTTTTGCCAGGATTGTATTTGAAAGCTAACAGCTTGTGCTAAAATCTGTTACAGACTTTTATGTTCACCTCCTGTGAGTTATAACTGGAATGTGATTTTTTGTTAACCTCAAAAATTTCTATGTGTAAAGAACAACTACATAGCTTTATCTGGCTTCATGTAATGCCTCTGTCTTCTTGTAAAGCTTCTATTTAGCACTAAAAGGTTTTACCCTACACCCAGCTGAGTGAAGGGCAAAGCTACCTCCAGTTCAGTCTGTACCTGGGTCAGATTCTGACTTTCTCTCAATAGATTTTTGCTATAATATCTATAAAAATCTAAAGCAGTACTACTTTGCAACCTTTCTTACTTGTTCAGGTAAGGTTTGTTTGCAGAAAGGTTTACTGTAATAACAATGTATCTGTTTGAGGAATATAATTAGGTTTTTTCATTATATGTCAGAAAAACAAGTTAATTCAGCAGCCTTGGTTTCCTAGGTGTTGTTAGTTTATATTCAGTTAATTCAGCAGCCTTGGTTTCCTAGGTGTTGTTAGTTTATATTTAGATGGTAAAAAGAAACTAAAACTTAAATGATTCAACAATTACTGTCTGGATACATGTGGACAAAAGCACTTATAGAAGAGTATTAGATATTTACCAGAAGTTGTTTTCCATTTTTCAAACTAAACCAGCTTTTCTGTGGTACCCCAGAATCTATGACAATTTAGTTCAGAATGAGGAGAACAAGTCCAAGTGCTCACAGGAAAGCACAGTGACAGCAGAACCTCACCACTGGCTTTTGGCCAGCAGAGTAGCACTGGAAAAGCCTAATTGATTAGTCTCTGCCATAGAAGTACTAATGTGAGCATATTTTTTCCATTTGTTACTAGTCCCCTATAGTGGATTCATTAATTAGGACCTGAACATAAACACTTTATTGCTGGGTGGCTGAAGATGAGGAAAGTGGCTGGGATTCAGTTGCAAGGAGATATAAATACGTACGCTGCAGGGAGGAGGCTGACTCCTGGTTGCAGCTCCATCACTGCTGGCACTGTTTACATAAGAAGTAGCTTTTGCCCAGCTGGCTCTGGTTTCATGGCATCTGGCACAATATTCCTGCATGACTAAATGACAGCCAACTGTTGATGCTGAGAGGAATGATGGCATTGCTGCTTAATCTTTGGATAAATACGAAATCTTTTTGGTGAGGGGTAGCAACATGCCTGTCCGTGGCTCTCAGATGATGGCATGAAACTGTGCCATTCTGGCTTTGTTTTCCTAAGGTTTCATTAAAATCAGAGTTTCTCTTGGGCTATTGACAGCTTCAGACAACAGTTAGTAATCGCCAAGGATATTAGAGAGACAGTGTCAAATGTTCAAAGCAAACATGCTAAAACATGAGAATTTTAGGGTTTATTTGTGGCAGCAGAAGGTGCATGTTTTTAAAAGAGGGTTTGCCTGTGATTAATGGCCTTTAAAATAAGAAATCCAGACCATAAGTTAATTTGAAAAAAAGAAAGTTGAGGGGAATTATTGTTCTTTTCACCTGTATTCTTCTTTATGAGCAATCCAACATCATGTTCTCTTATAAATCTGCACTATGGTGAGAGCTAGAAATGCCCTTTTAAAAAATTAAATCTAGGGTGATCACATAATCATTAAAATACAAAAGCTGGATATTCAAACAAACAAAAATGTCCTAATTAAATAATAGGGGATTTGGCAACTTGGCATTCAGCTCTTTTCATAATGCCTGAGCGAGTTTCATGGTGAATGACTATGAATGATGTTCAGCCTTGCTGCTGAAGGGATTGATTTTCTCTGCCTAATTCTCTGCCTCATTCTTCCTAACTTCTTCCTTGTGCCACCTTTTTCTGTATATTCTTACTTTTTAATCTGTTTTTATCACCTGCTCTCCTTTAGCTGCTATTGTGCTCTATTTTCCTCCTGCTTTTTTCCTTCAGTTTTGTTGTAACATAATAATACTTTATTTTTCAGTTTACACAGTCATGGCAAAAATTACTTCATAAAGCGCTACATTTTTATTTAAGGATTATTTGAATTTAATGGAAATATATGAAACTCTAAGAATATGCCCTTCCAGAGGATTAGACAAAAAACCCAAAACATTTTCATTTGCTTTAGGATTTTTTTAACTATTGATATATTTGATATATTGATCAAATATAATGTAGCCAGTTAGTTTAATTGACATTAGGGCTGATTAAGTTTTGTCATTTGGAAGAAGTTGAAGCCCTTTAAGGTCTTGGAGCAGGTGAAAATACATCTCAGCATTGACACAGAATACTCTGGTCTTGACATACATTTCCATTCCCAGTGAAAGCAGTTATATGCAGAGGTTTTAAAGGAATTTTCCTTTAAATTATAAGCTGTTTTATTGTGGTTTAATATACTTTAGAGATAGAGAAAAACAAAGCCTGGTTTCACTTAACCCTTCATTTTTGACCTGTAGGCTTAAGTGGAAAATAAGCCTGGTACCCAAAGTGAACTTTCCTGTTTTTCAGCTTCTTGTTTCTCCACCAAACAAAGAAATCAAGTAGGTAGAATTTAGAAATGACATACAGGCAATGTTTTGGCTCCAGTGCCAGTATTCAAAACAAAAGGCCTACTTAAGCAGTTTGACATTGGTATTTCTTTTCTTTAGTTAAACTGTACCTCCCTCAGAGATTTGTACCTGATTTTGACCATACCTGAAAAGACACTGACTGAACCTGCAAATCCCAGGCAACAAGAGGAGATTGTTAGCTTTCCTACTCATTGTGTGACACCTCACAATAATTAGTTAGCAATTAGTGGCTTAAAATTGCAAAAGAAGGTTGGGTATGGGAATTTTTTTTAAAAACCTTGTTCTAGCCTTGGCTTTTTTTAAAGTTTACAGCCCCCACTGTAATGTCTGATGGCAGAGTTTGATATACTATGATGCTTTAAACCAAGGTTCTTGTACTTTTCATTAGAGCAGTTGCAAGTTTGTGACTACAGAGATATTTAAAATGCTAATGCAGATAATGTTTTTGCTTCAGTTAAATATGTAGGTACCAAGAGCCACAGTTTAACACAGTTTTTGTGTTAAGGTAGAACTTTCTATACAAAAAGATTGTATTTAAACTAGGAATTAAGATTTCTTTGAAAAGCAATCCGTTCTGTTTATTCTTTTAGCTTTTGTGTTATTTAATCTGACACTTTCAGTAGGTGCCAATGAGTTTCTTACATTTTTTCTTCCTAATTAAATTAACCTAAAAATGACATTATTATCGTATTACTTTAGAGAAAACCATTCTATTTTATTTCTGCCATGTAAAAATACCTTGGAGTAAAATGGTTAGAAAGCTTTACAAAAATCTCTTTTTACAGACTCAGAAATGTGATAAAAATGTTCAATAATAAAAAAACCAAGTCATGTACACTGAAATGTAAAATATATATTTGCAGCCATTTGTTTAAAATTAGTCAAATGGGTTCATAACCAATATCATGCTCTGTTGCCCATTTATTCTGCTTTTCAAAATGATGTTCCTATTTAGGGATGGAAGTCAGAAGGGAAATATTTCTATCTTGTTCCATTAATAGTTGATACTCAGGATCTTCATTTGCATCTTAGACATTTAGCCCATCTAATTCCTTTAATAAATAGAACAGAGGCTCCTGTGAAGTGTCTTCTGTTACTGCTCAGGCACAAGAGAAATCTTTGTCTGTTTTTTAAAAAAAAGAAGCCCGATGAACTGTAGGATGTGTAGGATGATGAGCTGCTAACTGGGCACAAAGATAAGCAGAAATGTCAAAACGTCAAAAGGAGAAAAAGCCTCAGGCTTAGCTAGAGAGAAAATACCACCTGCTTTCCACCTCACATGCCTACAAAAGTAAAGCAGAGGAAGGCATAGGTCTACAAATAGAACAATATTAAAACAGAGAGACAGAATACTTTTGTTCATATTTCAAAGTCATATTTCAAAGTGTTTCCATTTGGACTAAGAAGCCAAATATTCATCTTTTTTTTTTTTTTTTGGCTGTGCCAGTTTAAATAAAATACTTCTTTTTAAGGGCAAAGTTCATCAAAATAGCATGATGCAATTTTTTTCCCCATACGCAATTTTTTTACCCATTTATAATGGCTATTTTTTTTTTTTTTAAACTTACTCTTAATGGATATGAGTTCAAGAATAGATTTTGTCTGCTCAGTGTAACTTTGCTTTGAAATTTCAAAAATTCTTTCTCTGGATAGCAGTTCTTGGGTTTTGGCATTTCCAGAAGTCAAACAGGCTGCCAAATCACCATTCTTTTCCAGCTCTTCAGTGCTGACGCATTTTGCCTTTTTAACCAGTAGCTACAGAAAAATGTTTGAAAGTTCAGAGATCATGTTGGAGCATCTATTAATTTGATTGAGAGGTGGAAAAAGAAACTAAGGACTGCATCTCTTGTTTTTTAACTGTGACTTGTCATCAAGTTTAGAATATTAGCTTATTTTAAGTAAAATATGGGTTGCCACTTCTTCAGTTCTATTTAAAATATAATTCCTAACAAACTAACATTATTAATAGAGGCTGTTGGGGGATAATATGACATGTTCTTTCAAACTTATGCTCCTGTGCTCCTGGATAGACTTGGCATTATAAATGAGAAACTCTATATCAAATGTATGTATTAGGGTCTCTTTTCAATTTTTCAGATTGAAAATATATAAAACACCAAAAAAATCAAAACAAGACAAACATCTGTAATGCATTTGGTAACCACAATGCTGAACATGCTTTTTGAGTTTATTAGCTCAGTAAGGAGTAAGTTGTTACGGTAATTTCTGTAGAAAAGTTAAAGTGTGTTATGTATTAATAACAAACAATAGTTTTGTTCACTCTGCATGGGTGGGCCAAACTGGAAATGTAATTAAAGCTTTTTTGACAATCAAGGAGTGGTTTTAAATATAATTACCATTTACAAATAAAACGTTAATAGTTCTTTGCTTTAAAGTCACTAGGTATTCCCAGGACTGAATCCTGTCATTTGTGACCAGTTTATTTTGAGTAACAATAGTATTATCATACCCCTGCTTGATCATAAAACTTGTGAACAGTTGTAGAATCTGGAGAAGTTTTAGGTGAAATGGATTTGCCCTTCCTGCACAGAGCAAAGAGCCAGTGCCAGGGATGCATGAAGGGGACCACAGAAGTCCCACTGCAAAATCAAGGAGTCAGTTGAGTAAAAGTCATATTTTTGAGTGCTAAAGTCATATTTTTGAGTGCTGCTGGGAAGTGTTGTAGTACAGGGTGAGGCAGTTGCTGAACTGAAACTGACAAAGCAGATGTTGCATTTGATACAAGCAGCATGTTATGGAAAGCTGTTCCTCCAGTTTGTAACTGGGTATGTGTGTTAGGCACAGTATTGATGGTGTACTTGCTTAATTTCTTCTTTAAGGATCCTCCCACTTCTGTGTCCCTTGGACTCCGAATGGAAGAGATGATTTTCAATTTGGCGGACACGCATCTATTCTTTAACGATTTAGAAGTAAGTGTTCATTCTTTTAAAACAGAGATGATCTGATATTTAATATTTGTCTGGTCTTATGTGTTGTTAGATGCTTTGACAATTATTTACAGAGTTTCAATACAGAAATGCATAGGAAATAGCTATATCATTTAGTTATTGGGATATATAATAATATCTACACTAAATGTCTGCACTAACCTTCAAAGGTTACTACAGTTTAAATGGTAGAGTTTTGTCCTCACAGGTTTTAGCACTTATGGTGACAGTAGACAAGTTTCAGAAGTGGATACACTGAAGGAACCTATAAGCATACAGAATTCAATAGTCTGCACAGGCCATTAAATATTAAACTCCAGCTTCTATAAACAGTTGATGGCTGGGTACAGATTTCTTGCTTACATCCCACGGTGGCAAGTGTTACCTTAGCCCCGAGGGACATCATAAATGTTGTATGGGCTGTCTGGGAGCTGTTCCTGGGGCTGCTGTGCCTGCAGCAGGCACGGGGTGTTCTGAGCCAGGGTGCCTCTGCCTGCAGCGAGGAGCTGCGGGTGCCTTGCCAAGAGATTTTTTAGCCTACACAGCCTATGGTTTGGCAACGCCTGGGAGATCCTTCCAAAGCTCTCCAAGCTGCTGAAAGAGACTGTCACTGTAATGCCTGGCTGTTTCATCTTAAAAGGGAAAAAAGCAATTTCTGATCACATTTTAATAATGCAAAAACATGAAAACAGTCAGATTTCTTTCCCATCATAGTGAAGACAGCTGTTTATTTAAAATCCAGCTGTTAAGCAAGCTTGTGGTGGGGCTGCCAACACACATTAATCATCAAGTTGTTGTTTTGCTAGATTTTAGAATAGCGTGTTATTCCAGACAGCAAAAGAATCTAAAAGATTCAAATGCAACTTTTGCTGATCAAAGTTAATTGGCAGCAATTGGCCTTTAAATATTTCCTGATGTTTCCCTTTTCAAAATCAAGCAAAATACACCTTATTCAACAGATGAGCCAAAATAATTTGAAAAATGCCAGTGTGTGATAGACCTCAAATGTGGTTTGTCCAACATCTGTCCTATATTTTGATTTCTTTTCATCTAAAAAGAAACCACTCACAGATGATTTGGCATCTAAGAATGTAATGAAATTATTGAACATGCTTTTTTTTCTTCCATTCCTTAGAGTATTTATTTTTTATACTTACAGTAAAATAGCTGGTTTCTTTAAATTTTAAAGTAGCATTTTCTTCCATTAAGGTAGCTGTGTTTAAAGATATGATTGTTTTGGATATAAGAAGCACCAATGAGTTGCATATATAAGACTTATTTTTCAGGTTTATCTAAAAATATAACAATGCTAGTGATTTTCCAACTCTGTTTCTGATTATATTTCATGTTAACCAGAGGAGAATGAAAAAGTGCTACTCTTTCTGTATTTAAGTATATTTAATAAAGTTCAGTGTGTTTTCATTTGCTATGCAGAGCCAGATATGTAGCTACTTCATATGGGATTGTCAACCTCACTGACTTTAATAGAAGTTAATCAACCACATCTTAAGGGTGGCAGATTATCTTCTGCTAATAGACATGCTGCAGCCTTAACAATACAGCACGGTAGTTCATTCACTCAAGAACTTTGTAGCTGTGTATAAGAAAAGAGCTGCTGGTTCATGGAGGCAGAGGAGCTCACTGCTAAGCCTGATTCTTTGCATTTCCACCATAACAAGCCAGTTTATGTTGTATGTCCAAACTGAAGTGTAATAGTTTGTGTAGCCTGGTCTGCCTTCCTCATACATAGGGGCACCCAGGAGTGAGCAGTTGTGTGCATGTCCTTGTACACCAGCCCTAATCCTTATGGCTGGGGAATATGAGCTCCAGTCTGAGGGATCATGCCTTGCCCAAGGGGTGAAGAGCACTTTCAGTGAGCATAGACAAGCCTTCAGAGTACACTTCCTTTGTGGGAAGCAGCATGTAAGGACTAGACCTCATCAGAGACTGGGGCTTTCAGTTCACCAGCAGTGACAGATTTTTGAACATGTCACAGAAATGTGGTGTTCTTGAAGGAGCATGTCCTTCTGGAGCCACAGTTTGTCATTCTTGTGAGCATCACCACTGAACCAGCAGGGCCTGCCAGTTTCCCAAGGGCTGTGACCTCAGGGCAGATTCTTCACATCCATCTCAGAAACTCAAAAGTCCTTGCTTGGTGATTTGGAAATGCAGGCTGCTCACTGCTTGACAGGCTTTCAGGAAAACTGTGGACAATTAGGTTTGGATATGCCTCAGGCTTAAAGCATCTGTTCTCACTGATGAAGAACTGAGTCTGAAAGATCTAGCTCAGGTCTAAGCTTTCCAGATCATCAGCACAAGTATCTGGGCTGTTGGGATTGAAAATATTTGTAGGCACATTGCCTGTGAGCTGCAGAGCTTGGGTATTCTTGCCCAGCAGTAGTATGAAGAATGGCAAAGCTGGATTTGGAACATATCTTACCCACAGAGTATACGTGTCTTTGAGCCTAGGCTTAATTCAAAGTGGGAACCTGAAAGCTGATGCCCTCTGCCTCACCCAGGCTCAGAGGGAACCCTTCTTGGCACATAGAGAGGCAGCTTTTAAATCCAGGCAATCATCTGTCATAACTTTGGCCTATGATGCACATTTTTCCAGATACCACAAGTTAATGTTTTTATATTAAAAAAATCTTCTTTCATCCAACACATTCCAGAAAACTCTATAATCAGAATAGCTCTCTTGTTATCCAAGTGAAAATACCTTTTTCGTCTTATAAAATACTGAAGATGGAATGAACATTTTGAATGCAAAGGGCAGAGTTGCAGCAGTGAGCTCTGAAGCAGAGTTTGATTTATGTATGACTTAACTGGCTTTTCAAAGCTCAGCCTAGGGGTTTAGGAATGTTATTAGGTTAAATACTAAACTTTGGCAGTCAATTTTTAGTCTGTGCAAACTGAATCAATGCCAATGTGAATCAGTTGAATTTAGTAGGGGGTACAGCCAAATAAATGGATAATCTGTTTTTGTGTATGTTTTTATTTATGTAATAATAATAATAATAATAATAATAATAATAATAATAATAATTGTAATTAAAAATTTCAAAGTCATTGAAAAAATTCAGTCAGACCTCACTATCTAGCTTTGAAATCAGTACTCTGTTTCTGGATGTGTGAACTAGAGTTAGATTTGCACCCTTGTACTGGTTCTTATTTTATTGCTTTGAAAAAAATAAAATAAATTGCTTATTTCCTTCACTTTGCACAGATTTATTTAGGGTAATTAATTCCAAAGTGATGTAATAGCAAATAATTTCCGATCTTTAAAATTATTCCTTAAACAGCATGTTAAAGGGGTATGACACGATTTTTAACATACTGAAAAGAAAAATATTAATGTTTACTTATGTATAATTTGATATAAATACCATAATAAACAGTATTTTCATGCAGTAATTAGCAGTAATTTAATAATGAAATTATAGAAGTGTACTAGGCTAAACAGTAGAAAATAGTGCATTGTTCTAAAAACTTAGATTCCAAAATCTGCATTTGGGCTTCTGAACAAAAGCTTTTGGTTTTCAGTATTGAAGTTTTATATTTAAATGTCTCATACTCTCTGTTTTATAGTTGAATTTTAATTGTGTGCAAGAGGAAATAACTACATTGATGTAGTGCCCTCAAGAGAACCACAGTTATCTCATCTGAAAAGAATGCTTGATTTTGCATGCTGATTATGTTGTGATGGGGATAATAAGGTATAATATTTTAAAGGTGTATATGGAGCAATTATACATATTATGTATTTTAGGAGGTATGCTCCAGTGTTTTAGAGAAATGAGCAACTTGATGATAGGACTAAAACGTGACATCCACTGAGGTGATCAGCTCTGGTGCAGATGTGTTCTACAGCAGAGCCCGGGACTGTGGCAGCCACGGGGGATCCTCAGCCAGGGAAGCCCCATGGGAGCACAGAGACCCACCAGGAGCCGGCTGCTCTTATGAGAGTGGCTTACTCTCCCGGCATGTGTGAGGCCAGGGTAGTAGTGGCCAATCCCTCTTGCCAAAGCAGGCAGCCCTAGTGAGCACTGTGGCCAGGAGCACGTGGCCAGGGCAGGCAGACAGGTCGTGGTGTGGCAGTTTGCTTGGCAGGGTGCACAGGGAGGGTGACAACTCAGAGGAGGGACATCCACTGGCCAAGTGCAGACACGTGAAGTCTACCAGCAACCAAGCACCATTCTGTAGCCATCTGCACAGGTCAGGGGCACTCATCCTACCTGTCTGCCAAGGCAGAATCTGAGAGCAAAGGCTGCAGCTCAGATGGGGGATCTGCACCATCTGTCCTGACAGTGGCCAGTGCCTCCGTGCAGACAGGGCTGGTGAAGGACAAGACTGCAGTGAAGAACTCAGACTGCAGAAAGTGAATAGAGGCTTCTCCTGGGGCAGGGACAGGACAGCGGACCTGCCTGCCAAAGGTGTGCCAGGTAGAGGAGCTCCTGTGGCAGGTGGCTGAGCTGAAGGAGGCAGCAGGAAGACTGCATAGCATTGGGGAGGCTGAGAAGAAGTTGTATAGCTGGTTCAGTGCAGTTGCATAGCTGCTTCCAAGTGTAATCTGCAGGAGACCCACAGCCCATGGCCAAACAGCCAAAACCTCCCCCACTAGCACATGCAGAAGGGAGGGGGAGCAATAACATAGCAAGGACCTGCAGGAGGAAGACGCCTCCCCAAAACCTGAGGTGCCACTGCAGAACTGCTTCACTGCTGTGCAGACTAAGGAGAGACACATCACACAGGAGAGATGCTGGAGCTGAGTAAGGAGCTTGATCCCATACACTGCCATGTAACAATGACAGCAACTACGAGAAGGCAAGAGGTGATAGTAGTAGGTAACTCACTTCTGAGAGTCTTATTTGCCAGCATCAGATGCTCTCTGGAGAGGTGTGATGTTGGCCAGAGCTTTGTATTAGGGGTGTGTCTCTCGGGCTGTGACCCCAAGACAAGATGTCACCAATAGACTGCCAAGCCTCATACTGTCCTCTGACTTCTGTCTGCTGCTGTTATTTCACAAGGGCACCAGCGATACAGTCTGAGGAAACAAAAACAGTCAAGATGGACTCAACAGAGCCCTGGGAGCAGCAGTAAGGGATTCTGGAGTGTGGGTACTTTTTTCAGGAATCCTCCCAGCCATAAAAAAGGAGTTTGAAAGGACCAGTCAAATCTGTAAAACTGACAAATGGTTACAGAACTGGGACCCCAGAGAGATGTTCAGGTATTTTAGAGCATGGGACTTGTTTGAGAAACCCAGTCTGGTGGGGCTGATTGGTTTCATCTGTCAGAGAAGAGCATCTTCAGTCACAGGCTTGAGGAAGAGGGCTTTAAACTAAAGTTACTGGAGGGGAGGAGCCTCAATCCATCCTACTCCTACCAGTCTGATACCTGTGGCAGCCGTAGGTATCCACAGTCTGGAGTGGAATCACAGGTCAGCAGAAGAGCACCTGAAGAACAGCACAATGGAATTTCAGCCATTCCAGCTAGTAAGTTGGCTTCATCAGAGGCCCATCTTGAATGCTTCTATGCAAACACACACAATATGGGCAGTAAACAAGAGGAGTTAGAGGCATGTGCATGTCTGCAGGTCTATGATCTTACTGACATCACACAGACTAGTGGGATGACTCTTGTGATTGGAGTGTTGGAATGAAAATATGCAAGATGTTTAGGAAGAACAGGCAGGGGAAAAAAGGAGGGCCTGTAACCCTCTGTTTCAGTGGATGTCAATGCTGGGATGCATACAGCACTTCCTGGAGATAGATAAGGAACTGACTGGGAGCTTATGGGAGAGCAGGGAACAGGTGACATTATGTGGGGGTCTGCTACAGACCACCTAACCAGGAAGATTAAGTGGATGAGGCTCTCTATAGACAGGAACAGCCTCACATTAGCAATTCATGGTCCTCATGGTGAGCTTCAGCCACCCAAATATCTCTTGGAGGTACAACACAGTAGGACATAAGCAATCCAGGAGGTTCTGTGATGTGTTAATGACGACTTCCTTCTGCAAGTGATGGAGGAGACAACAAGGAGAGGTGCTATGCTGGACCTTGTTCTCACCAACAAGGAAGGACTGGTGGGGAATGTGAATCTCAAGGATTGACTGCAGTGACCATGAAATGGTAGATTTTAAGATACTTGGGGCAACAAGGAGGGTGACTCTTGTGCTCACAATCCTGCACTTTGGAAGAAAGACTTTGGCCTGTTCAGCAATCTGCATCTGGATTGGGTAAATCCGGAGGAGACTGGATTGAGAGCAGTCCTGGGGGAAGGACTTGGAGGTGTTCATTGACAAGAAGCTAAACATGACCTGCAAAACATGTTCACAGCCCAAAAAGTCAGTTGTGTCCTGGGCTGCATCAAAACCATGACCAGCAGGTTGGGGAGGTGTTCCCCTTTAGTCTGCTCTCCTGAGATCCCACCTGGAATACTGTGTCCAGCTCTGGGGCCCCAGCTAGAAGGGTGTGGAGTGAGTCCAGAGGAGGCCACAAAGGTGATGAGAGGATTGGAGCAACTCTCATATGAGAAGAGGATGAGAGAGCTGGAGTTATTCAGACTGAAGAAGAGAAGGCTCCAGGAAAACCTTATTGTGACCTTCTATAGAGGGGAGAGCCAGACAGGGACTTTTTACAAGGTGTCATGTAGTCACAGGACAAGGGTTGATGGCTTTAAACTGAAAGAGGGTAGGTTTGGGTTAGGTATTAGGTAGAAATTCTTTACTGTGAGGTTGGTGAGACACTGGAACAGGTTGCCCAGGGAAGTTGTGGATGCCCATCTCTGGAAGGGTGCAAGGCCAGGTTGGATGCAGATTTGAGCATCTGATCTAGTGGAAGGTGTCTCTGCTCATGGCAGGGGGCTGGAACTGGATGAACTTTAAGGTCCCTTCCAACCAAAACCACTTTGTGATTCTATCTGCATCTTTAAAGATTATATATATATTTATACTGATACTTTTGAAAGTGTATTCATTTTTTTGGCATATGAGGTGCATATTATAACGAGGTATGTTAAAGGTATAACTAGGTATTGGTGGCAGTGAATTATTAGGAACATCTTATTAGAAAAGGTTTGTTCAGTGCTTTGCAAACTTTGTTCTAAAATGACAGCATCTTATTAGGTCTATTCCTTTAGAGGTATATACTGCGGCTGAATATGTCACCTATTAAGTCTTTTCTTGTCTAATCTTGCCTAACATTTAGAATACTTTTTCTTTTTGGTTTGTGTTGAATTCTATTGAAGTAATTAAAAGCAAATTAATCTGTAGTTTTATTTAATGGGATTTTTTTTCTTTTAGGACTTTTATTTCTGTTTATTCATTTCTTGTTTTTTGGTATAGGTTTTCGTTGGAAGGTTCAAAATTAGATTCTAACGATATTATAAAAAAATCAAATTTTCACACCTTTGACAAATATATAGATGCATGGTCATGATGAGCTTTAATTTTTATGCCATTTGTGAAGGATATATAAGGCATACCCATGGGTTCGCAATTCACTTCTGTTTGTGGAGTCTATGCAAAATGATAATATGTGTATGGGAGTAGTTTATAATGAGTGGCAGTGTGGTATCAGTTTTCAGGCTACATTAGCTGTTGATATATTTCTCTTGAAATAAATCAACTAAAGATAAAAGATCAGGGACTGCCATAAGGTACTACTGTCAAGAAGTAACTTTGGTTCTTTGGGAAAAAAAAATAGAATAGTCAGTTATATTCTAAAAATTAAGGATGATGACCTTGATTAATTTCTTCTGAGATTGTTACTTAAAATCCACTTGGTGTTCCATATCTAATATGTTTGTGATGATCACAATCTCTTCTGTATGTTAAAAACAGCACCACATTAGCATATTACTGTGCATGGACCCCTCTGGAAAGCTGCCTGTGTTGGAGTTGCACATGATTTCCATAAGATGCAACTCTGTCATTAACCACAGTTGCCTGGACCATTAGCCAGCCCGGGGCAGGCAGTGGCCAAGGTGCTCCCATCCCAGCCTGGCTACCAGGCAGCACCTTCACTCCTCTGTCCTGCCCACCTGCTAGCACCAAGGTTAGCCAGTCCTCAGGCACCAAGCAGCAGGACAAGAGCAGCCCATTTCTCTGCCTCTTCACTCCACTAAATAAAGTTAGATTAATATGGAGACATTTTACAAATCCTGCATTTTACACATATGGGAACATTTCCAGCTTTAATGAAGCATTGAGGTGGTGCCTTCCACAGATGCATAGTCTCACAGTTTAAAGCAGAGAATAAACAACATTTATGTCCTTGCACTCTCATGCTCTGTGTTTGCTTTGCAAACCTCCTCCCTCCACCCACAGGGCAATAAATACGTCTTACAAGACTGTAACTGCTAGATTGAATTTGCTCAGATCTAGAAGTTGATAGGGAGAAATTAACTATCAGGGTTTTTTTAATGAGCACTGCTTTTGGTGGATTGTTTCTTGTGTAATTTACTAAGTTCTGCTCTTGTTTGTGGTGCCCAGTCATTAGACTGTGAATATTTATCAATTCTACCTTTCCCTCCTATTCTTTTTCAACTCAAGACTGCGTGGAGGACAGCTTTTCTACTTGAAATGTGATGGAGATGTCTGACACCCAGCAGTATGCTGAGCCCTTCTGTTCCCTAAAGGAACATAAAGGACCTCTAAGGCACACATTGCAAGGCAGACTCCCGTGTCACTAAAGCAGATGGGGATACACTCTGCACTAGCACCAGGCACTACAGGGATTTCCCAGATGGGAGATCATCATCAGAGCTCAGGGATAAGAAAGGAAACAACTTATACCCAGGACAACATCCATAAAGCCTGACCATGGATCAGAGCTCCTTGAACATTAGTTCCTTTTTGGCCTTTGCCTTCAATTCTTACAGGTGAAACCTGGCTGCCTCCCTGCTGCTGGAAGCAAATGTACCCTATAAATCACTTCTGGCACTCAAGGAGACCTTTTTTCATGACAGGGACATATATCCTCTTTTCATCAGCCTGAAATTTTCTCCTTTGTAGGTATCAGTGACACCACAGGAGACTAAGTGACTTTCCTCACAGGTCCTTCAGTGACCGTGCACACAGCTATGTCCCCAGTGTACCATGCAGTGCCCTGTAGGAATGCCTTTGAAGCAATACAGCCATATGTTCTGTTTCTTTAATCTGAAGGAGAAAGGGAAATCATTTCCCCTCAGACCTGGGTCTGAGGTACTTTAATACGCCACAGACTCAGACTGGTAACTTTTAGCACAGTAGCACTCCAAAGGATGATTTGGGATCCTGGGCATTATGATAATTCACATTATTGAATTCATTACTGTGTTCAGCAGGCTTACCGTATGCAGGGTATTGCACATCTCAAAGAACCATGACCACTGTAGGGTAAAATGCTCTTCTTTCTGAAAGCATTTTAGCACATCTGGTCCTAGATTCAAATAATCTAACAAATGAAGTGCTTGGATGCAAGCCAGCTCTTAAGTGCAGACTTTGAGCAAGCTCCAAAGCAAGCAGGGAGAGCAGGTTGGCCACTATAAGCAGTGTAGAAATCCATCATTTATTCTTCCACACCTTGTAGAATTGTCATGGAGGCAGCTTTGGACAGCCGTGACAGGTATGACATTGCCTGGGTTTATAGAGATCCACAGTCAGTGATAGGAGTTGGGGGAACTGCAGTCAGACCAAGGAAGTGCAGAAGGAGGATTTTGAAACATCATTACCAGAAAGAAAAGCTTTCTCAACTTCTCCACAAAATAAAAATCAGATCAAGGTCATTTTGTGTCTAAATCTGTACTCCAAGCCCTGAACATTGACAGGGTGAGCCTTTGCTGGCATTAGGTACTAATCACTTCTCTGGTGCATATTTTACTTACATATTTATGTAGATGACATGACACAAGGTCTGTGTTCATGGTTGCCAATACTTTGTAATTCCTGATCAGTGTACCTTAGTCTTTTCATCATGGTGATGATAAGGATGATATTTACAGATACAAGGATCATAATTCTGTCATAAAGTACTCAAGAGAGAAAAGCAGCAGTTGAGTCTGGTGATTATAGCAGTTACTGTGTACAGATGTAGCTGGCTTTCTAACAAAGCTTCAGCTTGGTCTCTTTAACATATTAGTCCTCAGGAACATACTGGCACAACGTCTCTCTCTACTAACACAATTAGCAAATATGTGTATTGAAACACGGGAAAAGAAAAAAAGTACCAAAAAACTGTGAATATTTAGTCAAAAAAGCTTTCCAGTTTTCTGTTGTATTTAATTTCTTTTCTGGTGTTGGGTTTTTTTGTTTTGTTGGGGTTTTTTTTGTTTGTTTGTTTGTTTTGTTTTGTTTTGTTTTTTAATGATTTTTGTAAGTTGTACTTGTTCCAGTTTGAGCTATTCATACATTTCAGGTAAGGTCTGCTCTTTAAAGCTGCAGGTTAAAAAACACCCCAACATTAAGAGCAGAAGGGCATCAGTCATCACTAGTCATGGCAGTGTTTCAGATGTCTGTACTTGGGAGCTAGTAGTTGCTAAGAATTCCATGTAGTCAGCTGGTACCAGGTCTTCTGTTTGGGATACCCATATTTTGCTGTAGTATAAATTAGCTAAAGACTAGGCAGGCATGCTTTGTAAAGAAATACATGGACATGCAAATTGCCCACTACAGTATAGAGCATTTCATGGAATCACAGAATGGTTTGGTTTGGAAGGAGCCTTTAACAATCATCTAGTCCAACCCCACTGCCATGGTCAGGGACATCTACTAGACCAGGTTGCTCAAACCCATGTCCAACTTCCAGCGATTCACATCCCCAGCTTCTCTGGACAACTTGTTCAAGTGCCTCAGCACTCTCACAGTAAGGAATTTGTTCCATGTACCTATCTAAATCTGTCCTCTTTCAGTTTAAAACTGCTACCCCTTATTCCTTGTCCTATGGTAAAAGTCTATCCCCATCTTTCTTCTAAATCCAGTTTTTATATTGAAAATCCACCATTAGTTCATCCCAGAGCCTTCTCTTCTCCACGCTAAACAACCCCAGCTCTCTCAGCCTGACTTCACAGCCTGCCTCTCTTTCCTGTGCTGAGGCACCCTGAGCTGGAAGCAGTTCTTTCTTTATGTGGGATCTCACCAGGGCAGAGAAGGGGAAAGGGGAAAATCACCCTCTTTCAGGCCTCTTTTGGTGTATGCCTGTGTATTGTTTGCTTTCTAGGGTGCAGGTTATGTCCAGAGGTTTTTATCCACTGGAATCCCTAAGTCTTTCTTAACAGGGCTACTCTCGGTTCAGCACCCAGCCTGTGTTGATATGGGTGACTGTCCCAGTCCAGCTGCATTACCTTGCACTTTACTGCATTTCATGAAGTTCATATTAGCCCACTCCTCAGGCCTGTCAGTGTCCCTCTGGATGGCATCCCACTTGTCAGTGGAATACATGCTAGTGCAAAAAGATTTGTGCTAGGCAGCACTCGTAACTTTTAGTGGTATGAGACCCATCTCCAAGATGGTATACTAAAAGTAATTTCTATCAAAATGTCAAAACATGTTTTGTCTATGTATTTTCCCAAATTAGATATTCAAAGGTGTTCCTTCCAGTGACAGAAATAACTAATTCTTGTCCCTTTCCCAGGTAAAAAAAACCAAATGCTGGCATGCTTTCCAGGTAGCAATTGTACCTCCCTGTTACAGCTAGGGTCTGCAGAGTCTGAAATATCAGATTTAGGATCAGCTAGGTCAGGAGATAGTGTGTTGAAGGACAGTGGTAAGGCACCTGGAAGCCATTGCAATACCTGAATCAAAGCTGTGTATAGGCAGGGGCTGTTACTGGAATCCCAGATCCACCCCACATATGTCAGCTTCAATTGCAGCAGAAAGCTCAGAGCCAGTAATGAAACAATAGAGTTGTTTTAAAAAGCCTAAGACTTGATGGAATATAAGGGATGAAACACTGACTGCAAGAAGTGTAACAGATTGAGAACTTTGCAACATTAGCAGATGTCAAAGCACTATCTTATGTTATATTGCTGACACATAAAAATGCCCTTAATGAATTTTTATTTTTGAGAGGTTGCAAAGTTGCTGATATGTGCCACAGAGCTTTTCTACAATGCAAATCGTTCCCTAGGCACAGACACAATACACTGCTTGATGGTTCATCATATTAGATCCAAAACTAGGTAATAATGTGATTCATCCTGAAGGCCTCTTAGTGCCAGAATTGTCACTTCAGATTTTAATAAGTCTATTTTATTAATTGAATTATCTGAAACAATAGAACAGTAATGTCAAATAAATTAACAAATAGTTGATGCTAACAGTAAAAGCAGTTAATGTACTAATTATGGTATTGTTTTCCTTTTATTCTTGTGTAGAGAGGCTTCACTTTGGCTTTTAATATTTCATGGAACTGATGTGAACTTTTTTTTAACATTTTATTTAAATATTATGAATTTGATAACACTGAACAAAATCCTATCTACTATTATAGGTGTCAAGACTTGTTCATAACACTAAGTATTCCAATATTAGTTTGCAATCAAAAAAGTTGTATAAATTAAAATAACATTCCTGAACAGTAGATTTGGTGTTTTGGTCTCTGATTAAGCTGACAGATGTGTAAAATCTCATATAGCCAGTCAAGTCCCTGGTGCAGCTGCGAGTGCTAAAGAGTGCAAGTTATTCCAGCTAAGATCAACATTAATTTACACTCAAATATCTTTCCCAGTCTGCCCTTTCTATTCACGTAATGCAGTTGTTTTGTGCTGATTCCACTACTTTGTGGAAAATATTTTTTTTTTCTCATTGGACTCTTCCAATACAAAAACCCAGAAGGCAAACTGAAGAGAGCGTAATAGTAAACCTTTAGAAAAATTATTTCCTGATTGACATAGGAACCATTTTAAAATCTCATATTTGAATTATCTGGGCTGATTTTTTGAGTGGATTAGTGTCTGAAAATTATGTAATGTAATTATTTTAGGAAAGCTAGGTGAAACTAAGTGTCATCCTTACATCCTATTTTGCAGGGTAAGAGTACATTAGCCAATCCTCACATAAGTACAAAGATTTGAAACCACAGCTTAAGCATCTTAGCAATATGCATGGTAGGTGGTTTCTATCAATCTTGTCAGCCTAGCTTTAAATTTGGCATGGATTTACAAATTTCTTTACAAGTTTTTTGATATCATGAAAGCCGTTTGTGCTGGTGTGGTTATGTGTGAGTGCTATGATTGAAGTTTAAATGTTAAGAAAATATGCATACATATGAATTTTAAACATATCTGTGCTGGGGTTTTAGGTTGTTTTGTTTGTTTGTTTGTTTTGTTTTTTTGGTAGCAATTATATTAAAATGCTTCCACAGGGAAAAAATTTAAGAAGTTTCTTTCATTCATTTTCTTTTAAAAGCACGAAAAGAGTGCTTGAAGTTGGTTCCCAAAATGTTTGAGTTTCACAGTCTCAGGAGATTTCTACTGTTTCAGTGTGGTTACAATAAGGCCTCTATCTGAATTTCATCCAGTTCAATGGTCTAATGAAACTGTAAAGAAAGGGGGAGAGCATTATTTCCTTTACTCATTGCAGTATCACTTCTATTTTTCTGTGGTTTAAAGTCAGATTTGACTGTTGTTAATTGCATTTATAAATTTTTTTCTTTCGATATCTTCAAGAGGCTGGGTGATCCTATAGCAGACTAAAACTACTTTAAAGTGTGCTGTTAAAGCATGAGGCTTTAACAAGGACTTATAAAAGTTGTAGACAAAAAGTTTACCAAAAGAAACAATGAAGTATTGAAGGAATGGAGCATTTATTTTATTTGTTGGGGTTTTCCATGATCTTTGTCCAGTCAGAACAGGGCAGTCCAGGCATTATGTGGGGGTTACCTGTGGCACTGTGCAGTCAGGAGATGAGAGTCCATGCGTGTTCACTGGCAGCTGGAGCAGACTGCTGAGTACTGGCTCAGCTGAAATGCTGTCACAAGAAAGATCAGCTTTATCTAAGCAAATTATACTTTCTGAACTGTAGAAAATCCTTTCAATCAGCTAAAAGATCTCATCTTTTTCCTCTGCATATTTGTATCATTCACATTGTGAATGTAAAGTATGAATACACAGGGGAATCACTGCTTCCCTAGCACTGTTGGGCAAGGGGGAGAGACAGCTGTAGCAGCAGTTAGAGCATGAGAGACAGTTTCTAGGAATTTTCTTTGACTAAAAAGTTTAAAAATACAAATATTTAAATTAATTTATTGGAACAAAATATATATATTTTTCTCAAAGGTGTGTTCACAAGTCCAAAACTCACATTATTGCCTTGGTCGAATGAATAAAACATAAACCAAGCTGTGGTTACCTACAAACAAGGATTTACAAGCAGAACAAAATAGACAGTGAAAACATACACCACCTTTTTTTTTGTTCCATCAGTTTAATAAACTCAGACAGAAATTTGAATGCAAGCAGTACAACCTCTGACTCTCAAACTGTCAAGAGGATTAACTAACAGAACTAACATCTCTTTCCTGAATCTAATCTCCGTTAGTTTGGTATTTAACACAGCAAATATAATTACTAGCAGAAGTATCTTCCACAAAAAAATCAAAAAGCAAACAGGTTTTATTTCTAATTCTTTTATTATATTGTAAACTCATAAATCTTTCTTTAGCATAGGAGAGTAGAAAAAACAAAAAAGTTTTGTATGATTGCAAATTTTTACTTTATAGTCAAAACTGCACTCAAATGGTATTTAATATTTCATGTATTGGGACAGAGTATCTCATTTTTAATACAACAATGTATAGTGAGAAAAAAACCCTGAATACTGCTTGAATAATTCAAATCCAGTCTTTTAAAAAAATTATTATTTACATTTTACTTAAATTAAGTACTGTGAAAAAATAATTTTAAAACCATGCTAACACCAGAAAAGCTTTTACAATAAAATTAAATAGCGGTGTGGAAATATAGCTTTTATGTATGAACTACATGTGGTCATGCAAAGGGTTAAGCTGTGTGATTTCAGGATAAAAGGTTTCCTGAGTTGACTATTATTCCTATGCTCTGCCAACAACTTTGCAATAAATGGAATGATTTTTATGGGAATGTGGTTATTCACAGCAAGACTACAGTTGGTGTCAGTATGAAAAATTCTTCTTTAGTAGATTCTCTCAGCAGGAATAACAGATCTGAAAGAAAGGCAAAAAGTAGCTACAGAGAACTCTGGCTGGTGTTGGTGACAAATTATGTTTACAAAATGATGTGGTAACTCATTGAAAAAGAAGAAATCAGAACAACAGTAAATCAGAGTATTGCTCCTCTAAGCACTGCTATTCCAAAACAAGTTACCTGTGATTGTGACTATTGTTTAATGGCTCATTTTTCTTGACCATAAAACAAGTGTGACTTCTAGGCTTTCAGTTGCAGGGGTGTGAAAAAATGCTTCAGAAATCAGTACAATTACCTCAAAGTTATAGCAAAGTCCAAGGCAGAAGAGAAAATATTGGTAGATATGAACTAAAATAATTCAGGAGAATGGAAAAAACTTACTGTATCAAAATTTAATATAATTTTATCATTATTTACTTTATTTATAATTTTTATAAATTCTGTTATTTCCTGTATCACTTGACAAATTTTCACATCTTTATGGTTTTTGAAATGATAGTATTAGAAGAAAATTGTGATGGAGAATGCATTAAAATATTGATGAACCTAGTATTAGCAGTTATCTCATTTACATTTGGTTCGTGATAAGCTTTCAGAATGCTGAAAAGATTAACCCACTGATTAAGGCTGCAGCACCACCAGTAGAGCTGGTATTTTCTTCCATTCAAAATGAGGACTAAAGTTACATAGAATTTAATGATTCTCTTACAATCATACAGCAACTGTAGGTTTTAGTTGTTCCACCATTCATAAGTTAAGTTGGTGGAATACGAAAAGGGATTGCTATTATTTGTATTGTTTGGTTGGGGTTTTTTTTAAATAAATAGGTAGCAGAAGTACTTCTTTTCAGAAGTAAACATGACAGCTTTGCTTTGAGTGTTTCCTGCTCTTTTTCTTCCTCGTGGACAATTACCCCAGTTCTATTTAGAGCATTTCATTTGTAAATTTATCTTGGTGTTGCAAAGGCTCAAGTTTTTTTATTATGGCATGAATTTGGTTTGTTGTCCTGGGATCACCAATGATGTGCCAGCAAGGAAGAAAATCAACCTAGATGTGTCAATGTCAGTAAAAAAGGAAAAAAATTCCAGTATAAAGCAACTGTGTTGTTGATAGGAGGAGGTCAACCACTGTTTACATAAAGGGGTAGGTTTACCAACCTAAAAGTAAAAATTGCCCATTATGATGCTAAAGAAAATAAATTTCATAGAAAGTTATATTTCACATTCTCTCAGAATAGAAAAAGAACATGTGCATTCTTTAAAATCCTAAGAAATGTTTCTTCAATAGAAATATTTTAAAACAATCTGTGAAAGAAAAACTTTTTTGCTTGAGAAGAGTTTTCAACAGAGTATAATAGTTAAAGATGAGCTGAGAGAGGACTCAGCTCTTG
Source organism: Passer domesticus (assembly GCF_036417665.1). NCBI lineage: Eukaryota > Metazoa > Chordata > Aves > Passeriformes > Passeridae > Passer > Passer domesticus. The sequence goes on along the minus strand of NC_087474.1, from coordinate 128,675,921 downwards.
GTGACTGTTGAATGTAATCATTCATTATTGTTTTTGCCAGATGACCTTCATTTAGCAATAAACAATGGACAGAAGCTCATATTCAGACCTCTAGGTCTAGTTCTACTGCTGTGAGAAATATCTGTTTTCCTTGAGGCATGCATGTGATTTTGGCAGAGTTGGTCTGCTTTGGCTGTGATTGGAGGATGGATCCTAGAAAGTCTTAGCAAAACTTTGGCTCTTCATTTCCTAATTGGTTAGCTAGATGTTGAATGAGAAACTTCTGAGGTGACTTCTTTAAAAAAAAAAAACAAACACCATACATAGAAAGGACTGTAGAACATACTGAAAATAGATCTCTGGACCATCAGACTCAAAACAATAAGCAATTACAGGAAAGATTGTTGAATAAACCTTATTCCTGGTGAGATACAAGGAATGGTGTCAGGGAGAGGAAAGCTTCAAACAGAGCAGACTGAAATATTTTCGTTCCACCCCCAAATACCATAAGGATGGCAGCTGAACAAATCTTTGGTTACCTAGAGTGGAGTCATCAGGTCCCTACAGAGGAATATCTATTCAAAAATTGCTTTTCTCATTTGGTTGAAATAAGAGTTCACCTCCTCCCAATGTTTGTGATGTCTGTAATGGGAACCTCCTGACCAGATAGTGGCTTTGTGAGAAGCATGTGATTCAACTTCTGATAGTTCATCAACAGAGAGTTCTGCGAAAACCAAATGTAATTATTCCAAAACCTTTTAACAACATTATTTTTAGAGATACTTTATTTTTAAAGTACTATAAGTTCTATGAAGAGTTGGCAAAGACAAGTTCACTTTCTAAGGAAATCATCAACAATTGTGAAGTCCTTTCCAGCAGGTATCAGAGCAGTTCCCTTTGCACATTCAGACTGAGGCACAAAGCCCATCTATTTGCATTTAATTTTCCACAGTAGCAATTCAAGAACAGCTCAGTTCAGTGCAGGAAGGAGGGGTAGAGAGAAGAAAGGAAATAAAAATCACAGCACAGAGTTTTCCCTAATATGTGTGTGAGGGAATGAGTGGAAATTGTTTCTCATCTGTGATTACTACTACCATGGGTGACTTGCAGAAAGTTCATGAAGTTCCACTTCACGAATGTGGGACTAAATTACATCACACATGTAGCTGTAGGTAAATTAACAAAAATGCAAAACAAAGTCTTCATTCAGGCAGAACTGTGGCTTTGGTGGTGTGTGCAAAACACAGCTAAAAGCCTCAACCCATCTGAAATGCAAGATGCCTTGCTATTGTGGAATGTGCTGCAGCAGTTCCTGAGTGTTAGAGCTACAAAGAATAACAAATACCTCCTTTGCTCACTTGAGAAGACCATTCCTATAGACTTATGCAACTTATTAACCACTTAATTTCTTTCACATGGCAAATGACAAGTACCTTCATGCTAGGTGCCACTAAAAATAGAGTCTATATGATTTCCTTTCTCAAGAGGATCACCTGGGTTGTTCTTTGCAGATGTACAGCTGAGCTGAAATACCCAGGAGCCTACCATGCTCATAGCATCATTTTATCACTTTATTCACCTTTCTGTTGCTTCTCCCTGAGTTGCCAGCTGGGGTTGAACCACCACAGGCTGTAAGGTGGCACAAAAACTCTTGTCTCTCTAGCTGACATTCTCAGAGCTTTGACAAAGGATTGTTGCCCTCTTCTCTGGCTGGGCAAGGCAGTGATGGGTCAGCTCAGTCCCCACTTCTGCCACTGAGCAGCAGCACAAGGGCCAACATCTGCCCCACAGCACTGGGAGTGGGAAAGAAAAGGAAAGAGAAAATTCGAAGTGTTGTGGAAAGGTCTTCAGGCTTTCCATAGAAGAAAATGCTCTTGCTGTCCATACTGGCAAGGTTAGCAGAGAGAATTTTAAACCCTGTCTGATTAGCAGACAATTACAAAGATGAGAGACTTTCTCAAAGTGTTGCAGTATTCATTTTGAACATGCATTTAGAAGATTATCAACAGCATCAAGGCCCTGCAAGTTTGAATTAATTGGTTGTGTGGAATTGAAAGACACAGCTTAGGTCATCTAGTGAAATTTTGACATGAACCCCTCATTTCCAGAGAAATGAGGCATTTTAAGGCTTTTGTGAAAAAATCATTCTTTTCATAAGTTTAATTTTTAGGTCCTTTAAAATGTAAATATATTTTATTAATCTTTAGTGTATAGTTTCAACAAAATCTGTATGTTCCTAAAAGTATACTTTCAAGTTAATAAGTTTGGGCATAATTAATTACATTCTGATGAGATTCATGGTTTTTTTCATCTTAAAATATATTCATATTTTATTTTCACTGTCTCCCATTAATCATAGAATTTTTTTCTCTTTGCAAAGGTATATATTAGCAGATAATAGGAATCATATAATAAAGAAAGTACTTTCATGTGAAGTGCTGGCCTTTTAAAATACATTTAATTTGACACTTTGAACTTAACACCATTCTCTCCAGGAATAAAATACACCCTTCAAGCAGATTCACTTGAGTTTTATTTAGCTGTTTCTATCTATTGGTAAAATTCTTTCTTTGACCCTCCTCCCCCTCTTCTCTTCACTTTTCCTGCAAAATATACAGAAAGAGAATAACGTAATAAAATAGAATAACAAATTACTTTGTCAGAGTTGGAGCAAAACCTGATTGTTAGAGAGGCAGTGTTATCCACTGCAGTTGCCATATGGGTACTTCTTTAGGTTATGTTTTGTTTTAAATTGGATTCTTCTAGTTACAAGTTGTAGTTCAAATGAAAGTGTAAACCTTGGTTTTAGCATACCTACTTCAATAAACACAAGTTGCAGAATAAGGTATTTATTTTGGAATATGCACTGTTTACTTTAGGAGTATCATATTTGATCCAAATGCATTTGTTAATGTGAGCAAGCAAAATAGCTTTTTAATCACTTTTATCAGAAAAGAATGGCATCCATTGTGTGCTATAAAAGGTTACATGTTTTGTGCAGGGGAGTGCTTTAAGGTCATTGGCTGTGAAAAAGTTTGTAAATAATTTCAGTTCTTAGTCCTCAGTATTTATAACAGCTTATATAGATAATTTATAAAAGTTTATATAGATAATAAATCAATTTTTTGTTCTGATGTTCTATTTAACAATAAAAGATAGGATTTGGGGGGTTTTGGTAGGGTTTTCATGGTTTTTTTTTTTACATTATAAGCTTCTCTTTATAGTCTTAAGTTTAAAATGGGAGCATTTTGAAAGCCTTCACAGCCCAATTTAATTCCTTGACTGTTCATCCACAAATTGTCAGACAGAATGAAGTGGATTTCAAGAACTCTCTTTGTTCTCAATATCCTGTGCCTGACCCACAGGTAATCTGCACCTTTTTTCTTCAGCACTGAATAATTGTGGTGGGAAAGAGGAGAAAATGTTAGGGTCACAAAGTGCAGGCTAGACAGAGATGACAGGTCCTGCCAGTGGAGTGCCAGCGCTGAGGAGCTGCGAACCGCGGTCGCTGCGCTTTCACATGGATTGTGCTGTGCCTTAGCAGGCGCTCCGCGATGACGGCTCAGGAAGCTCAGCACTTCAGCCTTTGTTGCCTCGGCTTGAAAGGAGGTGCAGAGGGTTTTTTTGTATTTAACAAGCACAGAAGTACAGTGGAGAAGCACTAGGTACAGTTCATTATATATATATATACACACACAGAAGATGTAGATGTACTGTTGTTCAATTTTCCAACCTGCACATACCAGGGATTTTATCCTTCTAGTTAAGTGAAAACCAGAGGGTTCACTCCTAAAGCTTAATGAACGCTGTCAAATATTGTTGGTGCATGTGGTCACAGCTATGAGTAAAAAGATGGGGGTGTGGGGTGTTCACAACCTAGCTTTGAAATATGTAATTGTTGCCTGGAAAAAAAAAATCTGACCATTTGTAACTCTGTGATTCTGAAAGAAGCACCTTGTGATGGCTAATAGGAGTGATGCTTATTTGTGGAATAGATAATAGTCTTAAAGGTTATATACAATTGAAAGTGTGTATATATATCTTATTCCTGGAAAAGACATAAACAGAGGTACTGCTGTCATAAAAAGATGCATTAAAATCACAGCAGTGTACACTTGGGGATTTTTTTTAATTTTTTTTTTTTTTACAGATACTTCACATTTATAAAGAATTGCATCTTTAACTTGTTTTGCTAGATCTGTTCTCACATGTACATGACCAAATTTCTCTACTGTTCAGTAGGGAAAATGAAGCAGTGGATATAATTGCGTAATGACAGATATGAGAGGAACAGAGAATCCCAGCAATCATTTCCTGTGAGTTGGCCAGCTTCCAGGATGTCTCAATGGGCCCGCTGATGTAAAGGCAAAATGAAAATAGCTCATTCTGAAGGGTAGTTGTTGGTTGGGATTTTTTTCCCTCTCTCATTTGACTTTGCAGACTAAGGTATTGGAACAATTAGTTGGCAGTGTGGTGTTAGTTTTCTCACGGTGAATTAAGCAGATTAACCAAATGTGGAAATGTATTTTAGCTACAATCAGCAGATTTGAAACTTAGTATCCTCTGAGGTTATGCTAATATTATTCACATTATTCCTCTTATAATGTGCAGACTTTTCCAGAGTTACCTTATGTCAGTGTTTATTCAAAGACAGCAGAATTACTAGATTTATTTTTGTTAGTTTTGTAACACAGAAATGTAGAGGATCAGCATGCTAGCTGTTGCGTCACTCCACTTGGCATGTAGTATTGGCACGGATAAGAGAACTATTATAACAGCCTTAATCTCTTTTTTTTTATTATTATTGTTATTAACTTTCCTACAGTAAGTTGAGTAGTGAAGCGTATTTTACATAATTATGGCAGAAGTACACAACTTGACGGGTGGTAGTGAAGGAGCAAAGTAATATAAATATTTGCAGAACATTTCTGCCATAAGTTAATGCTTTGCATATGAATCTTTATAAAGATCCTAAGTTAGTTTAAAGGAATGATTCCAGAGGACTACATAGGTCCAGGCACTTTAAGAGCTGTGAATGATGACTGTGGAGCATCTCTGAGAGTTTTTGGCTTGTCATACAAAAACAGAAAAGAGAAGGAGGAAAACTCAGCAGCAAGAAGTTAACAAATGCTTTGGGAATGGAGAAGGGAGAAGACATAAACTTTCCACGTACAAATCTTAGGCTAAACTCACCTAGTCATTAATTTTTGATTGCTGTTTGTCTTTGGCTTGCTGCATTTCACCAAAGACACTCACTTAGCAAATGGTTGCAGCAGCTTTAAGTTCCTCCTGCAAGCACATATCTGCTGCTGCTTTGAGCCCCAAAGCAGAGCTGATAGAAGGGAATGGAGAAACGAATCTCAGCTATTCCATGCAACATCTGTTGGTTTAATTGAGCTGCTGCAGGAGATTCAATCTAAGCTACCAGCTGTGGCACAGAAAGGTCTGAGGGACATAAACACATGGATCCATGCAAGCCAGCTGTGTGAAAGAGCAAAAAAGGACAGTAACATGGGCAGTAACTTTTTAAGCTACTATTGGTAGATTTGGCAGGTTATGCATGCTGACAATCCTATTTCCCTCAAAATATTATTTCTAAACAATACCAAGTGCATTTTGCTTTCCAGGGATTGATCTGAAAGTGCAGAGCTGCATCTCAGCCTGTCTGGATGAAATACAAATCTTCAGTACAAACATGTTATCGCTTGTAGTTCCTCCTGAAGATTTCAAACTGGATACATTGAAGCTGCAAGGTCAACACGTTTAGGAGCAAAACACAGCTAGCTGCATAGGCTTTATATGTAAGCCACGGGATATTTTGCTCCTTATTTGCCAATTCAGCCTATTTTAACAGAATCCCACAATTTTAATTTTCTGCTTTGGACTTGACTGCTAAACTGATCCTGTCATAATAAAATACATCTGCATAAATAACAGTGTTTCTACAGGGACTCTCAGTATTTGTTTCAGATCTCACTTTGCCAGAGAATTAGAGGGAGAATTTTAGTACTGTATTTCCTATGAAAATTTTAGAAAAATGTCAAATACATTTGTGAAAGTTTGAAATGGTGAGTGAGCCTGTGAACATTTTTTTTTCCCTGAATGACCATTTAGCTATAAGTCAGCTCCCCTCGCAGAAGCTTTTCTGAGCAGTACTTGAGGATTTTAGAGTTTATGTGTATATATACACCTTTGTGAAAATGTTCTGGTTTGAAGGGCATGCTTTATTTTTTGGGCAGCGTTTTACCATATCCCTGATCATGGTGCATATTGAGCTAACTGCTATGTTAAGTTGTTGACTGTGTGTGTGCTTGCTTATATCTAATCAGAGGACTGAGCAGTGTCTCAGGTAGCTCACAAATAGGATGTTCCACACAAACCAAGCAGGTGAAAACAAATACAGGGGGTTCTGAATAGACCACATCAATTAATGATGGGCGGGTAATTGGCTTCTTTGAAGAATTACTCCTAATTAACTTCCCTGCTAAAAGAGCAATTGCTAAATGAATGTTTTTCCTTACCATGTTCAGGGGTGGAAAAATGCAGCCATCACTCATTTGCCCAAAGTCCAAGTCAGCTAGACAGTGTGAAAAAATACCTGGCACTCAAAGCTCACATTTAGCCTCAAAGCCGTGCCCTGCCACTCAAAGGGAACAAAACAGTCGTGCACTGTTTGTGACCTCCCTTTAGCTGCAAAATAGTGTCAATCACATTGGGCTTTAATCCTTTCCAAATTATAACATGTATCTCTTGTGCTTTGTTCCCTTCCTGCCTTTTTTTCTTCTTTTGTTCCTGACAAAAGAGGACACTATCTCTCTCTTATTATAGTCAGTATTTTGTCTGAAATTTGCAGTGCTTGTGACATTTTCTTCCTTTTTCTTGCTTTTTCTTGCTTTCTTGTCACTGTTTCTGTACCATTGCCCTACCAGTTTTTAGTCTTGGATTTATTTCCTGGACTTTTCTCTCCAAAATAATTCTTTTGATGCCACAATTTCTATTTCTAACGTATCACTGCAGTTCTCACTTTCTACCTACCAAGCAGATGGTTAGGCAGAAGGGGAGAATGTCATGATCCAAGGCTTCTGATGGTCCCAAGATCTTGCACTGTGAATTAAAGCTCCAAGTCCCCAGGTTCTCTCTGACTGTGGTATCTAAGATGTAGTGATCTCATTCTTCCTGCCTCTATCTTTTCCCTGAGAGAGTTGAAATTGGAAATTTTTTGAGTTATTCCTTCTTCCATCTGCTCCTTTGAGAAGATGAGCTTCTACTCCTTCCTTTAGTTTTGTGGTTACAAAAAAAAAAAAAAAAAGTTTCTTTTTCACAGATTTCTATTTTGAGTCCTCTTCTCCAGCAGCTTGTTGCAGTTGTCATTGATAGTTTCTAAGCTGGAGAAGGAGAAATCACTGAACAGTAGAAGAGTAACTAAAGTGGGAAACTATCATGAATTCAGGAGGGTGTTGCTTCTTTAGCTTACACTCAGCTCATATTTGAATTATTAATGTGGTACGCATTTGGATGGACATTTGCTCTAGGTTTTAAACAGAAAAACAGTTTAAAAATTATGTGAATTTGATAACTTGCTGAAGAAGCTTCTGGGTCTTTTTTCAGCCAAGCTGATTTTCAAAGCCTGGCAGCATATGCTCACACTTGCAGTTTCAGCTGTGTCTGTACATTTAATGCATTTTGTCTGCCTAAGGAGGAAATTCACTGTGTGCTGGTTAAATGTGAGCAAATGTAGTATTGTCTCTGCTGTGCTGGTTATCACTCCTATCTCTCTCTTTAGCACAAGCTACCTATGCATAAGATACAGAAGAATAAGCATTGTACTAGGAATATGTTGTACAAGTGCAAAAGAGCACACCTTGTTCTTCAAAACATTTCAAGTTTCTGAGGCATTTTTCGTAAACCAATGTTTTTAAAAATCTAGAATCCACAGCCACCATGTGAGGCCACATAGGCTTCTTCAGCTTTTTTCTTATCTGAGGTTGTTGACCTCAGGAGAGGAGGAGAAGGTTACAGGGTCAAAGTCTTTTCCTCCTTGGAGCTTGCTGCTTGCTGGGAGAGGGTTGGCTGGAAAATAGATGTTTTAGAAAAAGGGTTGAGGGTCATGATTTTAATTCTGTTAGGGAACAGCTGGTTTGAGTTTCTTTCCACTTCTATCTTCCCTCCCTTCCTCACAAATCCATGGAGAGAGAAAAATTTGTTCAGAGTAAAGCAACACAAAAATAAAGGATTGCAGTATTTTCATCTTTAAAATAGATTATATTTATTATAGGGCTTCACATTAGGAGAGAGAAGAGGAAATTATTAAAATAATTGAAATCTATTATTGTTACAAGCATTGAATTGATATTGATCTAGAGTGTCAGAGGTTTATTTGTTTTCCTGCCAACGGTTAAAATGTTAATAGTAATGTTTTAATGGATTTTTTTTTTGTGGATAAACAATATACATTGCAATTTTTAATTTAGTGATGGACAAAGCTAATTTTTAATACATTGTGTTAGTTTGCAGTCAAGCTGCTGAAGAAAGACGGTTTGATTTGGGTATTTCTGTTCAGATTTTCTTCATCTTTGCTTGCTGCTTTCATGCACTAAGACCAAAGAGAGAGAAGGAAACTCACAACTCTCAAATGAATGGCAAACTAGGAACAGATTTTTCATCTGCACTCCTCTGAAACACTGGCCTCAGGCTGTGTTGGTGTGTGGCTCAACAGCAATCAGAGGTCATAATTTCATTGGCGGTTAGCATCAGGTTTAATTTTTCTAATATGTTACATTTACCAAAATGTCTGGTTTCAGTTACACTTATGCACTGACTGAATCAGCTTTGAGCAGCATGATGTTTTAAGGTACCTGAAAGGCTACAAGAACATTTATGGAACACATATGCTAATTGTTTTTAACCACTTTCCTTTCTAAACACAAAAATGTGTTTTTGGAAAGCCATTTAACAGTAGTAGCTAATGACGGTGTGTATTTATTCTAAGAAATGAGCACAAGGAATAGGTAAAATAGTTGTTTTAACAAGACTGCCATCTACTGATTTCCACAATTAAAAATATCCCTGATGACTAGATTGGTCATAGATTTTTTTAATAGCTTTGTTTTCAAGATTTGCAAAATCAAGAAAATTATAAAATCTCTCTGTCACCTTAGGAATGCGACCAGGTTCACATTGACGACGTGTCTTCGGATGACAATGGTCAAGATTTAAGGTACAAGAGAACTCATTAAGATAAAAAGCTGCTTTGCAAATTCCTTCCTGGGCAAGGGATGGGTTGCTGGAATGCTCACATTAACCTGCTCTCTTTTAACTGTCTTCTTTGCAACCCAGCCACGTGGGTAGCGGGTGGTTCCATGTAGCCTGTTGCCTTTCATTAATCTCTGGGGTTTTTTATCTCTGCCTAGCACATATAACTTCGGAACAGACGGCTTTCCTGCGGCTGCCACCAGTGCCAATCTGTGCCTGGCGACCGGCGTGCGCGGAGGGGTGGACTGGATGCGGAAACTGGCCTTCCGCTACAGACGAGTAAAAGAAATATACAACACCTACAAAAATAACGTTGGAGGCAAGTGACTCTGGAGTGTCTAACAAACACGGATTAGAGGTCGGAAATGGGAAGAGCTGGTTTCTACTCCTCTCTAGGAGTGTTTAGTGTGCTGTGTTTGCAGTGTGCAGAAAATTGTCTGAGCTGGTGAAAGCAAAGGAAAATGACAGCACTGCTTAGTACCAGTGCAGACATGCCCTTGTCTACTCCACAGGTTTGCTTGGTCCAGCAAAAAGAGAGGCTTGGTTACAACTGAGAGCAGAAATTGAAGCTTTGACAGATTCTTGGTTAACACTTGCACTGAAAGCACTCACCCTCATACATTCGAGGTGAGTATTAAGAGTAGGAAGGAAGCTCTAGCGTGTCTGATGATGGTCTGGAAGAGGCTGTCTGGTGTGGTAGACAAAATGCTGAAGCTGGAGGACCTTATCCTCATTTCTTACTCTGATCTCACTGCTGCACCTTGTTCCTTGATACGGTAGTAAAAAAAAATATTATTTTTAAGTGATAATAATAATGTTGAGGGGTTCTTATGGGAGGGTTAAGATTTTCCTTCTGTTTTGTTTTTTTTTTTCCATTTATTATTTTTTCCTGTTTTGTTAAAAAAGGACATTTGCATTTTCTCTTCCATAGGACAAACTGTGTGAACATTCTCGTAACAACTACTCAGCTAATTCCAGCTCTGGCAAAAGTCTTGTTGTATGGACTAGGTGTTGTATTTCCCATAGAGAATATTTACAGTGCAACTAAAATAGGTGAGCTATTTTCATTATGTTGTGATACATTTAAAGCTGTAATTCTAAAAATTAAAGGTATTGTAGTCTGACTATATTTAATTCTAACTTGCTTTCACTGTAGCAAATACAAAGATTAGTAACACCTTTCATGATCCTCATGAAACATTGCTAAAGCATCCTAAAAGTGCTTTTCGAATGTGTGATGATCCAGCACAGAAAGCTTTTTATAGCTGTATTAACAGTGGTACAGCCTCTGTTAGGAATAAATGTTTAAAAAAATTGCTTTTTTTTCATAATTTCTCAAAACTGTGGGGCTGTGTAGCAGTTGAGAAAGGTTTTTAATAGGCAGTAAGTAAAGAACACTGAAGTCTCCCTGGAGCAGCAGTAGGAGAAATTCTGTAAAGGTAAGCCCTGGCTTATTTGTTTTCATGGGCTCTGGAGAAAATTTTGGTAAACAATTTACCAGAAGCAAGAATGTTTTGCTGCAGAATGTAATTATTTAAGTTTTTTCATACTGACTGTAATAAGCTTCAGCCAGACAAATGTTTATTTCTGTTTTCTGGTTCAATATAAAAGATGTTATTTTGAGTATATGGAAGTACCCCAGACCAGATGGCAATGGTGTTTGTAGTTTTTAATGTGATTATGACATATCTGTTCTGTCTCAGATTCCCCCATAATTGTGGGCTACAAGAACACATTTTTCATGTGTTCTGAAGTATCTATAATACAGCAAGCTCAAATGGTGGGATATTTTTTTATTTTATTTTTTTTTGAAACAAGACGAAACAAAAATTGGTTCACAGTTTTGCAGAGAAATTTGAAAACATTCCCATAAATATTTAAATTTTTTCCTCAATAAAAAAGTTATAGTGCCCTCTATCAAAACTTTACAGTAAATTATAGCTTTGAAATATAATGCTATAAAGACACATTTTAATTAAAACATATTTAAATAAATTTTCACTTGTGACTTTACATACATGGGATAGAAGGGTGGTTTTGGAAGAATATGCTCTGTCACTGACTGTCACAGGAAACCATGAGATTTTTGTAACATGACATGGTTTGTAATATTCAAACACCGCTCCAACTTAGTGTTGGAGGTTTCTTATGCCTGATGCTACTGTTAAATGGTACCATTAAGTAGTTTGGATTCTGTAATGGCTAGAAAACTTCATTTAATTTCCAGCCTACTTTTTCTTACACTTTTTTTTTTTTTAGCTGAAATAACTATTTTATAAACCACAGTTTGTCCTATCCATTGCTGTAGACACTCAGGTTAGCATGACCTATGGCCAGACTAAAGTGACCTTTCATAATGGGGACATTTGAGAAAACTCAACTTTAGGCTTTTGTTTTCTTTTTTCTTCTCAGTACCATACCTGAAACTTCCCAGTATGGGTACAAATTGAAAGAGAGGAAATTTAGGTTAGATCTTAGGAAGAAATTCTTTATTGTAAGGGTGGTGAGACACTGAAAGAGGTTGTCCAGAGAGGTTGTGGATGCCACAACCCTGAGGGTGTTCAAGACCAGGTTGGGTAAGGCCTTGGATAATCTGGATAACCTTGGATAGCCTTGGATAACCTTAAATAACCTATTATAGTGCGAGTGTCCCTGCACATGCCAGGGTGAGTTGGCACTAGATTATTTTAAGGTCCCTTCCAACCCCTAACATTTCTGTATTTCTGTGGTACTTGTGCGTAGGGCTGGAGCACTGAGATCATTTCCCTAGGTGTGTGCAGGGAAGGAATGACCTATATGAATGGATCCCAGTGCAGGATCAAGGACATGGCCCGTGTATTAGATTACAGACATTAAAATCTTAATCTTTTGGGTGACCTTCTAAGTCAGGGTGCTACTGTTTTAAGAGCTGTGATTAATCATGTCACAGGTTTTGGATAAAAAGCTAGAATTTCAACTCAGCTTCAATCAATTTACTCAAATCAAGGTACTGGTAATAAACAAATGGTAGATAATTCTCCTGGTGGTGAAATTCCCCACGAAACCTGTGTCATATTAGGGAATGAAACAAGAAAGGTCATATTGTGGACCTCTAGTATGCTGTCTATGCAGCAATCAGCCTTGATAGACCATCCTGAGGGACAGACTCTTCTCATCTTTGTAGCTCTACTTAAGAATTCCAAGGGCTGGGGAGATCCAGCTAAAAAGTTATTTATTTTATGACATCCCGTCACCACCTATCTTGAATAGTCTGATCTTTTTCTTTCAGGAAAGGAAAGTTGTTTTGAGAGAATAATCCAAAGATTTGGAAGAAAAGTAGTGTATGTTGTTATAGGAGACGGTGTCGAAGAAGAACAAGGCGCAAAAAAGGTAATGACCTTCTTTTGGGGAGGGTTGGTTTCAAGAGTCTGGAAAATTGTCTTTTCTTCAGCATGGGACAGCATGCACGGACATTTAGGTTGGATATCTTTGTCTTATAAAATCTGTGTTGACTATATCTAGTTGAAAGCCAGGTAAGACTACAGATAATGATTTGCCCTGCTGTTCTCCAAAAGACACATTAAACTATGTATGTTTGATGCATTTCAAAAAGGGGCCAGAAAATGGGCCCTGGCTTTTGTGCCAAGAACTAACAGTTCTGTTTTCCTTGGCAACCCAAAATACCACATAGGATGTTATGAATGTAAGCAAAATATGGTGATTCTTAGTGATCAAAGGCAGTGTGCTGTTTGACTGTATGAAATACATATATGTCACACCTTAAAAAGACATGTACGTATACAGGAATTTCCGTTTTCTTGTGTGTCCATAATTTGGATTCTTTGTTCAGACAACAACCTGTGGGTTGGCATGCATTCATAATGTCAGACAACTGAGCAGAGGATATTATTTGACTGTCTATTATTTTTTGCTTTCCACTGAGAAGAAGGGAAAAAAATCACTTTTTTTTCCCAATGTGAATTAAGCTGTACAAAAAGCAACACTTCCCATTCATAAATAATGGGCTTTATTTGTAGTCCTGTTAGAAAAACTACCCAAGGTAGTCTGCAAATACACACTCTTTGTTTAGAGGAATGAGGCATAACCTTGGCTATTTGAATAATAGGAGAAAGAACAGGAAAATGGGCATTTTTATTCTTGCTTCCTTTCACAGATAAATTGCTTTTACACAGCTGCTTTTTCACCACAAAACTCTCTGTGATACTTCTATCTCTTTCCACTGTGACTTTCTAAATTGGAGAAGTGAAACTAATTAGTCCACATGGCATTTTAACAACCATTGACTGGTTTTGCTTCATGAAATCTGGGTTTTGTGCCCCTGAAGCCTTGCGGGTAGGTTCCCGGCTTGTCCCAGCACTTTGCAGAGTCTCAGTTTCATATATCCCTTTGGCGGGCTGACGGGAACAGTTTGCTCCTTTCTCCTTCAAAAATGCCTTTCATCTTTGCAGAGAAATGTTTTCCCGCTGCAAATGATTACATTTTAAAAGCTGTATTTAAGATCAGGGGGAAAAAAAAATTCCTCCTCTTTGTTCCTTTTCTGTTGCTCGGTGAAATAGTGTTGTATATGATAATGGCAGGAGTAGTCCTTTTGGTAACATTATCTATTCCACTGCTTTTTTCAACAGGAAACATGATTCAGAATAGCATAAGAGAAAGCCTTTCCAGTCGCTAAGAGGAGTAGCAGTATAGAAAGTTCTTTTGTGCAATTACTTGTGTGTATTCTTTCCTGGTGGAAGGAATTTTCAGGTTGAAAGCATGTTAGGTGCTCTGGATTAAATTATCTGCTACAGCAATGCCAGAGAAGTCAATAAGTAGACCAGCAGCCCTGCCTTTCTGCATAAACTATCAATCTGATTTAGGAAAATGCTTCTGTGATTCTTGTCCTGCTTCTTACTCCACCAAATAAGAAATCACCATTTCCCTCTGTGAACGCAGGATTTTCCTTTTTAGTTTTTTCCTTCACATCCTGCAAGAGTCTTCTCTGGAGAGCACACAAAAAACCCAGGAGTTTTGCTTCCCCAAAACTACCCAAAGCATCTCAATACAGAGTGGCATAACTGTCCTGTGACGTACCCATTGCTATGCTTACCCCTGAATTTTGGTAGCTGATTCCTTCTCGCCTTGCTTGCCATCAGCATGGCAGTTTTTGTGGTATTCTCCAGAGAAGGGACAGGTCTTCTGTACCCCTTTGCACAGCACTTTTTTGTAGGGCTTTTGCCTCTGGTGAAGCCATTAGCATACGTGTATTTCTTTACACTGTTTAGAGCATAAACAGTACAACCTTCTTTAGATAGCCCTTCATTGTTTACACGTAAACTGTAATGAGTCTTTTCAAGTCAGCATATAAATTCAAGCCTATTTAATTAGAGTGGTTTTTTTATTCCATGTTCATTCAGTGGATTAAAAAAAGGTTGAACTTCCAGCTTAGGAGGTGAGAAAGTTAAGGTTTATTATTAAAATAATTTACTAATAATTTATAAATTGCTTTATCATAAAACAAGATTTTCATGTATGTCCTTCATTCACAGACAACATTGAGTCAATACAGCAGTAGGAAAGCAAAAGAAACATTTAAAATATATTTATTAATGTCATTAGTATAAAAATTCAATGATAGTAACTTTTTAATGCCACTTAAAAGATCATTGCTTTGTTGAGAAACATTTTTGGGATAAACAGTTTGTTCATAAAATGCCTCTTTTGGGTGACATAAGTAAATGTAATACACTGAGGAAACTGCACAGTGTTACATTTCTGGTAGCATTAGTCAAACTATGATATTGACACCTTAGTTTAGCTGCCACTTCCAGCAAAATATTTGTGGAGACAATTAAAACTCTCAGGATGTTTGAACTGTGGATTGAGGAATGATCGTACCCTTCTGGGTCAGTGCAGCAGCCAGTGAGCTTGGCTGTAACACCAGGGTTCACACAAAGGTTCACACAAAGGTTCAGCTTCCCCAGGAAAAGAGGGAGAGGAGGGCAGAGAGAAGCCAGTGTCCTTTTGTCCAAAGGGTGCTCTGGAGCTGCTGGCACCAGTGCCAGTGTGGGTCAGAGCCACCGCCTCTGAGTGCCACTGTGGTGACACAGCTGTTCTCAGTGCCAGGGTCTGGGGGTTTCTGCTAGAGACTCCGTTGTCTCAGCATTTTGGTTTGCTTTGTTTTGTGTTTTGGTTTTGGAGGTTATTTTCTTTTGCTTTGTTGTGTTTTGTTATGTTTTGTTTTGTGCTCATCTTTTGCCTTTGCCTTTGGAGACACATTCAGGAAATACTAATAAGACAGAAAAAACCCAGCTCCTGAGTTTTTCTGCTTAGGAGCATTCTCCAAAGGATTTCTAATTTGTGAGATGAGACAAAGGCTTCTCTGCACTGAGGAGCTGGATTTTACATCAGGTGATTCGGGAGAGCCTAGGCAAATGGGCTTCTCCTTTGTCTCCAAAATGGTCATGCTGCCTTGGAGGAAAAATCATAAATCTTTGTGGAGCAATAAATAGAATATAAATGGGTATCCAATATGCCACTGCTTTTAAGCTCAGAGTCATACTGTGCTGGTCAGGTTTGGGGTAGGAAGTAAAGACAGCCGCTTAGCAAATCTGGCAGGAATACAATAAAAATACCCTGAAAGATGACAAAAACTGATGAGTTTTCTATTCAAATCCATCACAAATCTCAGGAGTAAGTTTTTTGCATAAATATGTATTCATTTAAGGGAAGAAGGATAGAGGATAATCTGCACTTTTTGGTGCTGCTATCAAAAAATGGATTTGTTTTGCATGTATATTAATAGCAACATTGTGGAGTAAAATAGCTGAAGTTTTCTACATGTAATAGGTACATGCTGAAAATAAAAGTATTTCTATTTCAGAAATAAAATAGCTTAATATCTTAGATTATTTAATAATACTCTAATTATTAAGCTTACTAAATTTGTAGTTTCATTTTTTGTGCTTTTTACATCAAAACCAAAATTTTGCCACCATATTTAATTTCATAAATCAAATAATTTAAAAGTCCATAATGTTATTGTTCAGTATCATCTACCAAAAAAGTCATGATTTTTAAAAGACAAAAGCTTCATATTTACTTAGAATATGTTGAAATAGTAGACTTAGGATTCCATTAGGTACTAATGCATCCAGTTTCACCACCTATTTATTAGAGGTTAGCATTTGTTATCCATTCTCCCGCAGCAGCAAATGTGAGATTAGCATTTCTTTCTTGGCTCAGAATAGAAGTGTTCTGTATGACACGGATGTGCTGAGTGTTGGCAGGGATGGCTTTTTAAAGGCAATATTTAGTACATATACACATCTATACATATATACAAGGGTCTCTTGCTCTCTCAAATGATCTCAAGTCATTTGGCAAGAGAAAATGTACTTCTGTCTCATGAGTGTGGTGCCACTTTTGACATGGCTGAATAGTTGTGAATCAACAGTGCATGTTAATACAGGAATAATGGATAAGGTTTTGTATGATAATTTTTTTACTTTAAAGGTTCTAGTTTCATACAATCTTTATCTTAGATGCGGTGAAAATTAGCATACATGCCTCATGAAAAGTCATGCATATGTATGAACACATATGTGTGAGGCTCTATATATAGACACAAACATACAGATATGTATAGAGCTGTATCAGGTTTGTTTCCCCTCCTCACAGCTCTGAAGGCTGGACTGTAGGATCAGACTGATAGAAATCTGAATTGGCCACGTTCAGCCATACCAAGGGCATCAGAGCAAATTCCAGCCCCCTGCAGCCACCATGTTCCTGGCATGCTTTATTTCTTGAGAGTGTACAGCTGGCCTTTAGACCTACATGAAGGAGAACTGAAAATAATTATAATGCTGAGATTTATACAACCTCCTTTTTTTCATGAGACCTTCTGTTGTCATTCCACATTTCGCTGCTGTAACTGC
Source organism: Passer domesticus (assembly GCF_036417665.1). NCBI lineage: Eukaryota > Metazoa > Chordata > Aves > Passeriformes > Passeridae > Passer > Passer domesticus. The sequence continues at coordinate 128,658,774 of NC_087474.1, read as the reverse complement.
ATGGAGTTACAGGTATACTCCTTTCACAGACAGACATTAAAGCAGAGAACACTCAACTGAATTTCAGATAGAAATATATAGTGAAAATTATGACTGCTTACAGTTTTGGTTTAAATCTGATCATCAACAACTGACCCATAAACAGAGTAATCCAAAACTCGATATTGCACATGGGCATCTAGCAAGAGGTGCTGTAATTTGACTTAGCAGAAGCTAAACCTTCTGTTAAATCAATCAGAGGCTTTAACTGCTCTATCTGCCTGGTGTGTGTATGATCTGTGATGCTGAGGTTGTTACTAGGGAAGCAGTATGAAGCTGGAGCTGCATGGAGTGGGAGCTGGAAGCCAAGAATTTATTCCTATAGTTCTCTCTATTCATTGGTTTGCTGCCTGACCTTGGAGGGCATCCATATCATTGACTCTTGGCTTCTGCAGAGACACTTTGCATAGGCAGGTATCCACCAAAGTCTCTGCTAGCCACATCATAGGTATTCTGTTCCATCTCCCTGACCCAGTGGCTAAAGCAGACCTGCTGCCAAGCTGACTAAGAGGAGGAGCAGAGAGCTATGGCTGGCTGTCAGGGAGACCAGCTGTGTCCCACCTGACAGGGCTTTGAGAGAGAAGAGGGAAGTTGCCACGAAAAGGAGGCAGCACTGCTGAGCATCACCGACCTGTGCAGTCATCTGCCAAACACAGCATGGACCTGCTGCAAGCACAAGCCTCTGACTTTTTGTGTTTCATGTAGTACCCCTATCAGATATTTCTAATTCTGCCAGAAAGATCTTGCAGCATAAGTTAGAGATAGGTGCACAGAAGCTTTTGCAAGATCCAGAGAATGGCTTGACTAGCAATTTTTATTTTGTATTGGTCTTGCTGGTTCATTTCCTGAATATGATGCAAGCAGTTCATCTTTAGGAAATCTGTGAGTTGGAAAGCAGCAGCATCTGGCCTGACAGAGCACAGAGGGTAGTCTGCCTGTATAATGCCACAGGGAAGAAAGACCCTGGGATGTGGAGTTGTAACTGAGTGAGCTAACTGCATCTGTCTTCTGTAGCTGGTGGAGCATAGAGACAGTACAGTGGAAGTCCAGATTGAAGATGTAGGGGAAAAAAATGTTGTTGTGTTTAACATTTCCTTCTTAAGGAAAAGATCCATCTATAAAATCAAAACTTTTTGGAAATATCACAAGCATTTTTCTCCAAAAAAATACCTCTGTTGTCTCTGAATTGTTTGGTTTGTTCTCTCCATTGTCAGCCATCGCTTATGAATTTATAGTCAAGCTGAGATTCAGTCAGCTGTTTCTCAAAGCTTTCTAATACTCTAGAGCAAAGCAAAGCAGAACAGAAACCTTTACAACATGTTTTCTTGGAGGTCATTTTGTTTTCTTCCTGAAGAAATTCCTTTACTCTAGAAGCTGGGCATACTCAGAATGTGGGCATGTGTCCATATTGCATCTTCATTCAGACCAGGAGTGTCATATCAAAGAGGATGTGATAGGCTGAGTGTTAAAGTGTTTGTTTTCTGAGAGAGGTATAAAAATTACAGTAAATGTGCAGCTGGAAACTGTGAGTTTAACATTGCTTTCAAAATTTTTATCTAATTAAAATTTGAGAAGAGTAGAATGACAAAAGGAGAGCAGAATAAAAGTGACAGAGGAGATGGAGTTTTGCCTCTGATTTCAGTGGAATTAGGAATTTACTCAGGAGCTGCTGAAGTAGGGTGATGAAAGCATCTTTGGGAAATCATAGATAAAATGGTTGGGAAACTTAGAAGCTAAGTTGGTTGTGGTTTGCCTCCTGAAGATGCCAGGACACAAACTGACCCAATGAAAAGGTAAACACAATCATGTTAGCCTCCATAATACTGTTGAATTTAAACTATTTTCCCACTGGATTTATAGAATAATTTCCTGACAGAAGCTGATGGTTATATTTTTTCCTTTTTTTAATTTATGCAAAAGTTCTTGTTGGCATTAGAACCCTTAGTTTCAAGTATAAAGGTAGTTCTTAAGTAGATTTTTGGCCTTGATGAATGAGGTAATCTGTGCTTTTTTCCTGGGATTTGTTTTTGGTTTATTCAGGTTCTTTGTAAAAGTATTTGTGCCCCAGACAGATTTTATTACAACTAATAGGAAAAAAATATGTATTTATTTTAATGTCCCATATGGAAAAGATGCCCTAAGATCAGTGTTAGCAATAACCAGTGTTATACAAGCCACTGGGATAAAAATCTTTTCAAAGTGAAATGACACATCACACATAGCAGGAGTTATTCTGAATCACCATTCCTCTGTTCTTAGCTCATCTGCCAAGAGTAGTTTTTTACAAGAAGCAAACACATTTTGATAGTAAACAAAACTTTCACTTTCTTTATTTTCTTTCTGTTCCTTTCCTCAAACTACCCACATGCTTCATGTGTATGTTATTTGGTTTCTTTTTTTCCAGAAGTAATATTTTCTTCTGCTGTGTTCTGAAATCTGTTTTTTATATAAAGAGATTAGAAGCCCCTCCCTTCCTTATGATCTCCTGATTGTAAATAGATTTGCTGTTATTGAGAATTTATGCTTACGGGGTGGGTCAGAGAAACCAGACATAAACATGAAGTACTCAAGGTTTTAAGATCTCTTTTTCTCTCCCCTGAGTGTTCTCTTATCCCTGTGAAAGACAAAGGGTGCGTCTAAATACCAGACTGCTTGGGGTTATTTTTACATGTTGTCTGTGCTGTTCACAGCATGCTATGCCGTTTTGGAGGATCTCGAGCCACTCTGACCTTATGGCCCTTCACCATGCCTTGGAACTGGAGTACTTGTAGCAGCTTAGCAGCACTTTCAAACCTCAGAGCCTCCTTCTGCCCGTGGATGAGATGCCTGTGTCTTGTGTCAGCATTGGACTACAGAACTCTGTGATTTCAACATGTTGACGTACAGCTGCAATTGGTCTTAACCCTTGGCCTTTCAGTGAAGGGAGGAGCATGTTCTTTTCTTCAGAACAGCTGTTGGCTCTGGTACTGCGAGTCCAACGAAAATAAGCCATGCGAGTGTTTGAACAACTCATCTTTACCGTATTCGCCACCAAAAAGAAATAGAGAAGGAAAAAATAAAATGGGGAAAAAAAAAGAAGAAAAGAAAAGGAAAGGAAAAAGAGGTTCATACCTGTGAAGAAAAGAAAAAGGACCTGCAAATGCTTTGTAGTTTTTAGCCTCTTCAATGTGACACACACCATTACTTCAACACAGCAAACTTGATTGCACAATGAAGACTGAGATTTTACAAAATACCAGTGGAGTAATTTTCTTATAAAGAAGGTTTACGTTTTGGTTTCTCATACCCAGAGTACTCTGTACATCTTTACTTATTTATGAACAGACTGTATTTTGACATCATATAACTGAGGATATGTATAATAGGATTAAAGGCTATTATAAGCCTTTGCCTTATGGTACAGCTACTACTTTTGATTTTAGCACATTACAGAGTAGTTTAAAATATGTCTAATTTAAACGAATAGGTACATCACTGAGACAATCATGTACAGGAAGAATTTTTTGTGTAAATTTGTAATAATGAATGATTCTTTTACATATTGTTAAGGTAAATGCTATTGAAAGATAGTAATGCCTTGTTGGTGAAGAATGAGGCCACGTGTGCACAGACTTGTGCAGTGCCTTATCAATGTGTTGGATATAAATATGTAGATAATGGATTTTTTTTAGATAAATTTGTCAAGACCAAAAGCATGGATGTCAAGTGTCAATAGGAATTGGGTTTTGTTCTCAGCTGTTTCTCTGCCATTTTCTTCTCTCACCCACTCTGATTATGAAAAGATTGATTTTGTGTGTCCCCCCGGTTGAAGCAAATACAGATAAAACCCAAGTGAAGAGGAGGCCTTTATTGTCTTTTTGTTTCCTCTTTTAAAGTTAACATATTAACTCTTTCTTAGAGTATTAAAAAATTAATTAGGAGGTCATTCCATAAAGAAATAGAGAAAGAACACAAATATATTTTAAGATGTAACTTAAACTGGAACCTTGGTACTGAATAGCTTTTGTCTCATCCAAAAATGAAGGAAACTATCATCACAAATATTTTTAGAAATTAGAAATGAGAATATTTTGGAGAAATTAAACAAGAATGCTCATATACATTTAAGTTTTTTAATCCTCTTCCACCAGGAGTCAGATTTTCCTAAGATATAACATCCATTGCCGGCAATGGAAATGCTGAAATGGTTATCACCAAGGAGTTAAAATTTGCTTTTGTCTGTACTAACTTAAAGGACAAACCTAGACTGTGTCTGTCTGTGACTTGTGACTTTTCTGATCTTGAAGGCTTTGAGCTACTTGGTTAAATAAACTGTTAGTCTGACTTTTTTTGGCTTGAATTGTACCAATTCCCTTGGCCCAGTTAAATATCTTATTAAAAATAAGCCTCACCTTTGTTGTTAATTTTCTGATTTTTTTCTTTCATTTTTTTAAAGAAACCACCAGCCTCGAAACAGCTACCTGCAAAGTTACAGAGCACCAATGTAGCTACAAATCAACACCCTTCTCTATTGGAGGAATCACATTGCTGCTAGAATAAAATATTTGTGGATTGCCTTAGTACCAACAGAGAGGTTTTTATCTTACTAAGACTTGCACGTGTGCTTTACTTTACCCAGTATGAGTGCTGCAACTCATGCAGCACTCACATACATGCATAAAGCACATTGTGGATAGTTTTTAGAATTGAGACTCATTTTCTTTCCTCAAGCAAAGTAGACAGTGATGGGGGGGATTGGTTGTCTTTTTTTTTCTTTGGCTCTTTTCAATTTTTAGTCACTCGCGGACTGAAAAAAAAATAACAAAGTTTATCTGGGCCTTATTGTACAAAACGTGTGTTGTGTCCACAATTGTGTACAGAATTTTTCTTCATTAATTTTGTTTTAAATTAATAAAATTGATTTGTGAACGTATTAAACAATTGTCTTGTATGCAAGTCTGTGGTATTTCTGCCCTCTGGGCTGGGAATGAGGTGCAATCTCTCATCTCTTTGCTCTCTCAAGACACAAGTTGTTCACCTTCTGGTGCCCAGCTGAGATGTTAAATAGGTTAAAGAATACTTGCAACTAGTTTACAGAAGGCTCAGTTAGATGAGCAGCAGTTGTTTCACTTGTCAGCAGCAGCTTGAGATGGTCAGTGCAGAATAAGGCCTTGGTGTCCTGGAAATGTCTCTGAGTTACTCTCAGCAAATGCCTGAACTTCATGGTGCCTCTGTCATCCAAAGCAATCCATATGCTGAATGGATGAGTCTGCCATTCAGACATCTCAGGGCTACAAGTCCCATCCTCTGAGGTTTAACAGGCCTGAACATCTGGAAATTCAGGACTGGCATTTAACTTTACCAAGCGTGGAGCAGGGCTGCCCTTTAAATTGGGAAGAGTGCCAGTGACCACCATTTTATAGCAATTTTATGGTTTTGTTGTACATACATGGTCTGGTGAAGATCCCTCTTTGCTTCTCTGCCCATCAGTGAGAGCCTTGGCTGCCAGCAGGTTATTCCTTACTCTCACTGCTGGTCTAGTGAGACCTAACAAATGGAAGCAAATCCAAAGACCTACATACATCTCCGTACTTGGCACCACCATGGAAGTTGCATGCTCAGAGTTGAATTAAGTGTTTTAAGCACAGCACCAATGATGCTGGAAATTAGTGTGATGAAGTAAGCACTTAAATGCCCCCTGAAGTCAGTGTCTTTCTTTCTGAGCAACTAAATACTCGGATTTTTTTTTTTTTTTTTTTTTTAAGGAGCGTTGTATGAAAACACTTTTTAAATCAAAATCTTGTAAGAAAGCAAGGAGTCCTATAGAGTGAAGGAGATAATGTAGGCAGCTCATAAACTTGGGATCCACTTTTTAAAACATGTCGGTACTGCTTGAGGTTTCCATTCCTTAGATTCTCACTGATAAAAATGTTCAGCTGTAATGGTTTTTATTCTAAGAATCCCACACATGTAACTTTTAGGTAGTGCCAAGAAAGTGAAATTAAAAATAGTAATTATTATTATTTATGTCTCTCATGACTGGAATGCATGCTCAGTGAGTAATACCTTTGTCTCCAAAATGCTTGCAATGCAAGCCAATAAAATATTGTTAGAAATTCTTTTTTGCCTTTTCCTTCAATTTTCTGCTTCTCTCAGTGTTGAATTCTGTCCCTGCAACATGCGTAGAGGATGGATATCAAGAGGCACGTTTCTTTGTGTCATATGACAAGGGAGAGGCACAGACCTTTCCCAGTCTTCCTGTCCTTTGCCAATGGCCACTTTTGCCATTCTCTGTTTAGCCAGGGACTGGCTCTACCAAAACTGTCCAGCTCTCTTGTGTAGACAAGAGGCTAGAAGGAAATGGGAAAATCCAGGGGAAAACAGTCATCTCCCAGGTTGGAAAAAAACACAAAGAAATGTGAGGGTTACAAGGCTGCAGCTGCAAAGAGGGTCTGCAGGTAACCAGGAAGGGGCACTGAGTAGAGCACCAGTACTCCTAGATGGGCCTCCAGCAGTTTCTCAGGATTATGCTCAGGATTTTGACAGGACAAGAGACCAGGGAGAGGTCCCAGTCTCTTGGCTACCCTATCCCACCAACTTCATGGTTGGCCACAGCATAGTGAACATAACTTATATGGTCCTCAGGGGAGGATGGTGTAAATCAAGGGGGGCTGGTTACCATCCCTCTTCTGGCTCCTCCTGAAACTTCTGCTTTGTCCCCATTACCTCTGTACAGCTGGCATGCACCTTCATGTGCCAGAAAAGACACAGCAAAGATGGAAATCTCTGGAGTACGTGCCCTGAATTCCCTCCACAGCCTATTAACAGTGTGAACTTCTCTGTACTATATATGTGCATATATACACACACGTACATATACACACATGTAGATATATAGCTAGACACACAAATATAGATAGACATATTTGTTCCCGAGCTTTGTTATGACAGCAAAATT